>NC_047542.1:3699066-4000907 GCF_012275295.1 Melopsittacus undulatus | reverse complement strand
TTGTAAGGCATTTGAATGATGCTGCCTTGTGAGGGGGGCAGGTTTGTGACCACCTGAGGAACATGAACATAGGTGAGTCTGTGGGACCCAATGAGATGCATCCCAGAGTCCTGAGGGAATTGCCATCCACTCTCCATGATATTTGAAGTGATGGCAGTCAGGTGAAGTGCCAGTGACTGGAAAAAGGGGAACACTGTGCCCCCCTTTTTAAAGAGCACTGAAAGGAAGACCCTGGGAACTAGGCCCCTTTGTCTTGGGAGAGCTCATTGGTAGCAATATCCTGTTTAAAGTTGTTTTAAAAGAATGACCTCGTAGGGCATGTTTCCTGCTCTCCCTTGATGGGATTTCCTTTTTATTAAACAGGAAATAGTCTGATTACATAGAAGTGTGAGAATGACAGGTTTTTCCTTCCCACTGAGGGTTGTTCATGTTAATTCTATTCAGAAAATGCTCAACTGCCAGAGCAGCTGAAGTTAATTTACTTTGCCTAAAACTGTTGTTTACACCTAAAAGTTCCTACTGGTGTGTTGCTAAAGCATTGTCTGAGGCCGAGCAGTCCAACAGGCTTTCCTGTACAAGTCTTTGTGCAGGGATTTTCTTAGCAGATGCTTTTTCTCCCAAGTGAAAGGTGGCAGGAGTTCAATGGTGTGAAGTGTGCTGTGCTGGCTTTCAGAGCTCTCTTTCTGCAGCTTCTCCTCCTCTTTTCCTCTTGGTTCTTTGAATTCAAGCTGCAGCTCTGAATTGAAATCGGAAAGGACAAAGATGATGCTTCTTTATCCAACAGTAAAACATCTGAGATATGTCAGTTGCTATTCTTTTAACTTTGCCCTCAGAATCACCTGCTGAAGAGAGGAATCCCAGTGAAAGCCCTTCTGGTAATGGGTCAGGACAAAGGAAGTCCAGCTCGTGGCACCCGGCTGCTGGCTGAGCCATGAAGGCTTTGAGGATGCATAGTTTCCATTCCCTCTTCAGGCATGGCTATTGATCATGTTTCATGTGGATTGGATGGTTGGGGGGAAAAGGATTCTGTCTTTGGAAGGCCAAATACTATGGGATGTTACTGTTAACGTAAATGCTGCTCTATTGCAACCTAAGCCAGAAGATACATCAGTTAGTGAGCAGCTCCATTAGGAAACTACAGAATTAAGGTGCCTCATTCAGCTTAACTCATTTCTAGTGTGCATTTGCCTTGGTTCAGTAGGTTGGGGAGCGCTCAGGGATTGAAATGGTGCTGTTTGGTAAATGATGCTTCCTTATGCCTTGCAGGCTTCAGGTGTAGGATCTGACTGAAGCAGCAAGAGGAGGCTTTGAGACATTATTGTTGATGAGATTCATTGCTGATGAGAGGAGTGCTGACACTCGAGAACTGCAAGTTCAGTTCCAGGCTTAGGAAAGGTTAGACCAGCAGTTGCCAAAATGTTTGTGGTGAACCCTCTTCAGTTTCTGCCTTCAGCTTTGCTAGTCCTGGTTTGTGAGCCATTGGTCAGTGCCCCTTGTTTCCTCACCCTTGGGTGTTATACCCTATGGTCCTCTTTCCCCTGCGCTGAGCCTGGTCTGGATGGCCTGGAGAAGGAAAATCACATTGGTGGTGGTCAGTTGGCAGATGAGACTTTGAAAGATAAAAGAACCAGGAAACCCTGGAAAACCTGGGCTTGGTTTCGTGTGACAAGTTTGATTTTGAGCTCTGTAGGTAGGTTTCCTCGTGGTAATCAGTGCAAATCTGTTCCTAGCCCACTGATAGAGCAACATAGACACAGCAAAGCCTGGGATTTGAGTGTCTCGCACAGTCTAACTTGGAAATGTCTGAAGCTGTTACAGCTGGCCTGTAACCTAATTGGACTGGTATGTTGGAAAGTTTCTGGAGCAAGTCGCTTTGCCTCTAAGCTTTGTGCCAGTGAAATGATGAAGTATAGCATGATGACTCTAATGAACCAGCTTTGTTCAGAGAGCTGAACACCAGTGTTTGTTTTTAGTTTCCATCTCTCCTCGTGGATGTGTTTCAAGTACATTGAATAAGCACAGCGCCTTGATGTTCTTTGGGCGAAACTGGTAGCTGGTTGAGATTGTTGGGGAGTTTGTTCCTGGAAGATGACAAAACAAAAAGTGAGCTTGTACAGAGCAGAATTGCACTGGAATGAAAGGTGTTTCAAGGAGAACTGCCACAAAGCAGGCTTATGAAGAGTGGTTGAAGCTGATGCAAAGAAGTCCTTCGTCCTATGCAGTGATTTAATGCAGGGCTCTATTTTGTTTATATCTCACTGAACAGCCCCATCTAAAACAAAACTACAAAACTGGACCCTGGTCCCTGCTGCAGAAGAAGAGGCAAACAGGGAAGTTGTAGATCTCTGTTAAAACAAGTGCACATAAATGTTTCGATGGGCAGTTACGTGACTTGTGTGTGTCACCAGTGTAACTGCAGAGGCAGACGAGGCCAAAGGTACCAATGAAATCAAATGAAGGTACCTTTGCGAAGGGAGAAGGTGCTGAGCAGTCTCTGTGCCATCTTGTGCTGTTGCATGATGTGTATCCCGGGTTGTCAAGACTAAGTAGTGACTTTGAGTAGTGAACTCTTCCACTGTAAGTGCTGTGATGCTGAGGTGTCACGGCTTGCTCAGCTGCCTGAGAGGGGCTCAGGAGGTTGGCTTGGGAAGACTTGGTGCTGTTTGGAGACGTGAGGGAAGCAAAACCAACTCCTCCTCCTCAGCCGGTGCTGGAGCTCACACGTTGCTGTGCTCTGCTCCCGCAGGTGCTGCTGGTGAGCAGTAGTCGTCATCCTGACCGATGGATCGTCCCTGGGGGTGGCATGGAGCCCGAGGAGGAGCCCAACGTGGCTGCGGTGCGGGAGGTCTGTGAAGAGGTGAGTGTGTGGATGGGAGGTTCTCGGTTATGTTTTCTCTGTGTGAAGAACGATTTCTGAAGAGGGCTTCAAAACACAGCTGTGCTTTTGTGGAGCTCTGTAATACTTCAGTAGAAGGGAGCCAAAATTCCTAATACCTTCATGGGTTTGGGTATTGTTTCTTTACCTGAAGCCATTTCAGAAAGGAGATAAACACAGATCAGTTGTCTCTATGGGGAAGGGATGTTTTTCTCTCAAAGCTGGAAGAGCAATCTTATTCTTCATAGGGAATTTGAAGGCAGCTGAGTGCCTTGTGTGTAAAACGTGTCTTTAGATGTCTCTTGTGAATATTAGCAAATTGGAGACATGCTTGAATTCAGAAACTATGAAAAGATTATATGGGGATGACCAAGTAGGTTCACAATTATATAAGGCAGGATTAAAAATGCTTTCAAGAGGGTTATAAATCTTTGTGCTGAAGAACAGAAGTCAAGAGCTAATTGATGGGAGGAAGCTTCTGCAATGGGGGCTTTATTCAATTGCTTGGTATATGGAGGGTTTTCTCTGAAGTATTTGGAAGTACCTTCTGCTGCTTAACAAAATGCTGACTGTTTGGGCCTTTGGACTAATCTAATGTGGCAGTTCCTGAGTTGTGTGTTTCTCTTTGGATGTTTTTATAATGCAACACTTTCTCAGAAAGATATGAAAGATTACAGAGTCCCAAGTTGCTTTGGGGTTTTATTTTAAGTGCCTTTAGGTCCCTCTTAGTATTGGGGATTGCTGCTTGCAAATTCTGTTTCCAGCCTGTAACACAGCTCCTGCTTTTTTCAGTAGCTCGGCAATCTTACAAACACATTACAAGCCAAAGTGAGTTGAACCAGAACAGTAGGAACATTTTTAGCTTCAGACTCCTGCTTTACCACCCAATCATTACTAATAATAAACTTATTTGGTACAGAAGTCAAGGGTTCATTGAGGATATGCATGGCTTTGCCTTTCAGATCCTCCAAAGAAATGTGTATCAACCCTCCCCTCCCCTTGGAAGCATCGCTCTCTTTCCATGACAGCGGTAGCTGAAAGGAGGCCTTGGCATGGGCTCAGTCTGCAGTGGAGAAACTGGTTTGGGCTGGCTGAGATAATCCCCTCTCTCTCAGCTGGTGTTCCCTGGCTCACGTGGACCGGTGCCGAATGAGAGTGTAATTCAAACTGTGGCAGCCTAGCAGGCTTGAGTCATTCCCAGCGAAGCACCTATCTGCTGACTGCCGCTCGCACACAGTAAACATGGAAAGCTCCAAAAGCACAGGATGGCCCCAGCTGCTAACCTCAGTGGCACCTAGTCAGGTGGGAATGTGAAATGGAGCCCTCGGATGCTGTTACAGGAAAGGCTTTCCTGAAAGTGGGCTGCAGAATGGCAGCCTGTCACGTGTGTGACATTACTTGAGCACTTGTACAGCTTAATGGGGAGGCTGCTGGCAGAGGTAGGGAGCACGGGTTGGCTCGGAGGGGTGCAGGGCCTTCCCCAGATAGGTTTGTGTTCCAGGACACTGCTTACAATCTACACACAGAATTATAGTGTATACAACGGCCTTAAGCTCGGGGATGTGCATGTGGAGGGGAGTGTTTTGTTATATTGCAGCTGTAATGCTGTAAGGGACTTGTGCAGCCAGTTCCCCAGCTTGTGCTGTTGATTTGGCCAAGGAGGTGTTTTAGGAGACTGCTGGGTAACTGGTGTGCATGCTAGCTGGGAAACCTTGCTTATCCTTTCATGGGAATTTGGCTTTTCGGGTATTTGTAGCTGAGGCTGATCCCCAGTAGGTTTGATGTCTTTGCTTCTCTCCTGGGACAGGCGTATCTGTCACTTGCAAAGGAACAAGAGGTTAGCTGAGCAGGAGGAGACTGCTGCTTGTGTTGGCAGAGGGAGAATCCAGTTTCCTATGTGTCAATGAAAACAAAGGCATTTTTATCCTAAAAGAAGGTGTTTTGCATGCTGGTCCAAAGCTGTGGAAGGAATCTGTGGGCTTTCTTTCACTGACTTGGGTATGCCTTTTCCAGTTTTTAATAAGAGACAGTTGGAAGAGCTGTATAGACTCATTACCCTTTCAGTTGCTTGTGGTCTTTGACGATGACAATAGGCTGGGTTTTCTCAATTCATTCTTTTTTGCGTGGTATGCATCTTCTTTTTAAAATGTGCTTCCCCAAACTAAGGTTTTTAACTTGTGCATTCACTGTTCTCCTGTTACCGTGTGCATATTTGAGTGTATCCATGTTATTGCTGGAATCATTGTCATGTAAAGAAAGCTGACTTTTCCCTCTTTCTGATAGTCCAAGTTTTAGAAGATGAAAATGAAATACTGGTGCTGAGTGGAACCTGTGTTCCCACTGTCCCAGTTTGAGTCAGAAGTCCTTGTCCTAGTTTGATGTAGTCCTTATCTATATTAATCTCTACCAGCAGAAGTATTAAAGTAGACAGGTACCGACACTTGTCTTGCCTGCTGTTGTTGGCATAAAATCTGAAGTGACTTGGGTTCTTGGGCATTGTTTCTAAGCAAAATGGCAGTAGACAAGCACACTGGCTCTGAGTGAGAGCAGAATAAACCCAGGTTTGTTTCTGACAGGCTGTTGAAAGTGATGTGGTCAGTCTTGCTCAGCTGGAGACTCCATGTATATTCTAAGGTTACCTTCTAGAACCATGGGCCCTTCTAAACCAGGCATTACTGCCAATGTAGCACATGTTTTGCTTTTTGATTCTTGGATTTTTTAATGCTGTTGCATTCTCTCCCCCAGAATTAGTTTCATGTTAGGAATAAGGGTTTTTTATGGGTGTGAGCCACTGGTGAAGAACATGTTTTAGAAATAGATGCCTTAAATTGCACTTATTATAGAGTGACTTTGAAAAAAGCCTCCACACTCATCTGTTAAACCCAAAGACGTTTCATTTTGCACTTACAGCATCTTTCACATCCTGACCTTTAAGTACTTAGTAAATGTCAAGTTCTATAAAATTACAGGAGTGTTAGTCATGCTTTCTTCATGGGAATCAAAAGCCAGATAAGTTCTGTGATCAAACAGGCAATTGATGCCAACATGAAGAATAGTCCATCATGATAGTACTTTGATCTGGTTGTGAGATCTCTTCTTTTCCCCTCCTAAACATGCTTTATAAATACTCTTTTCCATTTTACATATTTTGTTAGTGATTTAGAATATGAATATTGATGGCTTTCAGTGCTAAAATAGGAAGATATTTCCTGTTAATATTGCAAAGACTATGGATAAATGACTGAGATGATGTTGTGCTCTTCCTAGATTTAGTAATACAGTGCAAATAGTGGTTTGAATTCACTACTGGCTGTTACCCTGTACTTGAACTTCATAAAAATGAATGCAACATCTTAAAGTTCTTTGCTCTGTCATGGTAATTCGTTTCTGTTTCCCAAATATAAAAGCATATATTGGTTGTAATGCACTAAAGAATTGGATTAATAATAATAATAAGTAGAGACAGCAAGAAAATTTGCCTGGCAGGTCTGTAATTGGTGGCTTTAGGACTTGTCTGAGCTAGCAGGCTGCATGGGTGTGATTTACTGCCTTCAGTACTGCAGGTATTAGAGCAAAGATCTGGGTGTTTTACCACCGTCCTCTGGCCCAGCAGTAATCTGTTGTAGATGCAGGCTTTGAGCCGAATAGAGCAAAGTAAAATAGCTGAAATTCCAACCCACATTTTCCTTAGCTCAGATGGAAGGAAATAAAAGCTGTCCCCAGGAACAGATGGTGTTGCTGCAGGCTGCTTTTTGCATCTGACCCAAACTTATTTTCAGCTTTGAAACCTGAACCTGCTGTTCTTGGATGTCTTCAGTCATTTTTCTTTATTAAAACAAGTTGTTCCATGAGCAGCAGAACTAGTAAAGCTTCATTTCCTCCAGATTCTTGCTGCTTGTCCTGAACACCCATCCCACCCCTCTGGGCGTGCGGCAGCGGTTTGAAGCCATGTGCTGGCTGTTACTGTGCAGTTGGTGCCAGATCTGTCTTTTCCTCCAGTGAGGTCTGTCTTGGATGTTGGAAACTGGTTTGGATCTGTGGAAAAGGAACTCATTTTGCAAGCTCTGTCTGTCCTCTTCTTATACCTGAATGTGCCTCTTCCTGGGGGATGCTGTGGATGGACTGGTTTGCTTTACTCTCACACCTGCAGATAGAACAGTTGGTGCTGATTGATAAGTTTAATAGCATCCTCCTAGGACATGTGTGTATTCTGAGCATTGCAGCATGGCCTCTGTGCTTGGTGGGGGAACATGTGCCCAAATAAATTGTGCTGTCTCTGCCAGACGCTGTTGTATCCCATGAGGGCAGAGGATTCTCAATCCATTTACTAATGAGGAGAAAATTCCTGAGTCATCTGGTGCAAATTAGGCTTTAGGTCCAGCTTTAATCCTGGGTGAGCCTGTGACTGTGCTTTGAACTTGTCAAGAAACCACTCATTCTCCTGCAGTGAAGTCAGGAGGATGCTAAGGAGCTGGCCCATAGCAAAGCAAGAGGTATGGAGCTGGCCCAAAGAGAAGCCTGGCAGCTATAGACCATTTCCTTGGATGTCTTGAGTAACTTTAGTGGTAATAGCTTGTGTGAGAAGGTCAATGGCACTTCCATTTTTGTTTGTTCCATTCAACAGCGTGTGTGGTTGTCCAGGGACTGTGACTTTCCTGTTTGTGTGTGAACAAAGGGCTTTATCAAAAGTAGGTGTATAACAGTCCAGTTGGTCTGTGCTGGATATACTGTGTGTTGTCTTTAAAACCCACTATGCCAGGAAAATAGGATGAGAGCCATTGGACCCCAGGTGTAAGAGTTGATGTGCTTTGCAGGCTTTGATAAGGTCTCTCTTTATAAATTCAGCCCAATATTTCTTTGAATCAAACCATTAAATTATGTTGTTGTTTACTACTGCATGTGATAAATTCATATGTGAAGAAAACCTCAGCACTTGTTTGAGTTGTTCAAGTGATAATTCAATGTAATGTGGTTTTCCTGCTGTGTTTGTCTTGGCATTGCATTTTGTGCCTTTATGGATAAATAACGACCTGGCAGAACAGAGAGGGATCCTAGTTTGTAGAGAGAGTGTTGTTTCCATCACCTTTCTGTTTAACCAGAACAAAAGCAAGGGCCCCTCACCTGCCTGTATTACTTCAAGCACAGTTTTAGAGCTGGGAATAAACTGCTTGGGAGGTTGGTTTTGCAGTATCCATGCTCAGTTTCAAGGCTGGCTAGTTGCCTGGAGATAAATTTGTTTCTAGTCAGGCTTGAGAATTCACTAAACCATTACCACAACATCTCTGCCTTTTGATTCAGTGCCTTTACGGGTAAGTAAGGAGAGCAGGAATTCAATAGCCTTCCCCAGGAATAAGTGAAGAGGGTTGGCTTAAGACAATTACTAACCTGTAGCATTTCATTACATTTCACCTTTTAGTATATATGTGTTTGTGGAGGTGGAGCCCTGTGTTCCTCTGGTGCATTGAGAGGCTGCTTGCAAACATCAAGAACAAAAACCCCCACTGTCTGAGGAGTCCTTTGAATGGAATTCATTTGAAGCATTTGCCTTCCAGCTCACTGCTGAGAGAGATCAGTCCAGGTTAGCAGCAGCAGCAGCCGTGCAGATGAGATGGAGCTGCTCACCCACAAAGGTCAGAGCCAGCTCTGTCCCAGGCGCTCTGGGGCGCGCATACGTGCGAACGCTGACCTTCATGGAATTGCTGTTTGACTCCAGAAATAGCCTCGTGGTTCACAGGCAGTGCTGCACCTATGGGCTGAGCAGGATGTCACAAATACTGATGAGACAATAAATTTTGTGTCCAAAACCAACATAATGATTCAGTTGAAAAGCTCTTTCCTAGAAGCAGGGATCAAGGAGCATGTTACAAAAGGGATCCTAGATTTCTAGGAATGCTTGTAGAAGGGGAAGCCACAAGTCCTTTTCTCTTAGGGCAGTTCTGCCATCAACTGTGGCAGATGAATGTACCTTCCAGACACAGCTGGATTGTATGACAGACTGTGTGTGTTAATCTAGACCGGTTAGGTGTTGGAGCAAAAGCTCACCTCGTCTGTAGCGTTGAGTTCCAACCATTTACAGTTGGAAAAAGAAGGGAATGTAAATGACTGGGGGGGAGGAAAGGAGGAGTCTGGAGGCAAAGAGTGGGGAGAGCATTTTGCACACATGCGTGGTGCAGCATCAGGGAGCAGAGATGAGAAACAGCACTTTGAGAAGGCGACTGAGCCACAGTGGTGAGTGGATGTCTAACAAGTGACAGAAAACGAGCTTAAGTGGGTAGATCTTTGGTCGTATGCAAACAGAAGACAAAACTGTTGCTTAGATCTTCTCTTGATTTGTGTCTGTGCTCAGAATTCTTCTTTCAGTGTGCGTCTGTGTTTTATGTTGCATCAGAAATAGTCTTGCTCCTGTTGTGGAGGCCACATTCCAGCATTGAAAGTATTTTGTGTTTATATTGGCTAGCTTCAGCTGCATGCAGGGCACCCCTGAAATACCTTATAGCTGTTGGGTGGCTTTGATGGTGTAAATGGATGACTTACACGTGCCTCAAAGGTATTTTCATTTTAAAGGGGTAGATCTGCTGAACCCCAAAGCAAATTGTATCCGTGTTTAGGCTATAATAAACTTCAGAGCTGATTCTGGTCATTCAGAGTGTATTGGTATGCAGTTAGTAGCTAATCATAGAACTTTCTTTTCCTCCACATTGAATTAAAAATAGCTTGAATATAGAAAAAGAAGAAAAAAATCCTGGGAATTCTTGCATGGTTGGAGTTGGCTCTGCACTTCTGTCCTTTTTCTTGGGATCTTGTTGTTTTAGGATTAACAGAAATTTACTGCATTTGCTTTCTGCCCTGAAGGAACTGCTCCTGCACAACAAATAAGGAAATGTGTACTGACATCCGTATCTGTATCTGTGTGTTGTTAAAGCATGTTTCTTTCTCTTTGAACTTTTCATAGGCTGGAGTGAAAGGGACGTTAGGAAGATTAGTGGGAATTTTTGAGGTAAGTTTCAGACCACTGAGGCTGTGAAATGTTGATGTAAAAAACAATAGTCTTGGAGTAAAACTCACTTCCTTGCATGCTGTGAAGCAAGCTGGATAACCGAAATTCCCCATTACATAGAAATGGATGCTGATCCCATCATCTGCAATTTCCACTTCAGTTGCAGTCACTGGTGATAAGCCAGTGAAACAGGGGATGTTTCAGTGCCATGGAGCAGCCAGGAGCAGTGTCCTCCCACTGTCACCCATTGCCAAACCTGTTGCAGATAGATACCTGCAGCGTGGTATCCGTCCTCCTTATACTGCCTTACACATTAGGAACTAGACTTTTTGGCAGCAATCCCTATTAATTACTTTCAGAACCTCATTTAAACACAGCAATTTTGAATGGCAAAGAACGAGCTGCAGTGTGAGCAGCTGCAGTAAGGTACCACAGCATCATCCCAAGGCAGCTCACACCTTGTAATCACCACGTGCCCACCTGCCTTTTTCCCTAGGTAGCTTTGTCCTTTCTCCCTTTTGCCTTCTAGAATCGGGACAGGAAACACAGGACATATGTTTACGTACTTATCGTCACAGAAGTGTTGGAAGACTGGGAGGACTCTGTCAATATTGGTAAGCTCTTTGTGCTTGCTAGCATTAACTGGTTTGATGCAGACAAAATCCTTGTGAGAACAGTCAAGAAAAGTTATAGTGGTGTATCCTTTGGTTGCTTGGGGGGAAAAAACCTGTGGTCACATTAATGCTGTTGTAACCCCTGTGACCCAGGAGAAGTCAATTCAGCTGTACAGCTGCCTCTACAGCAGTTATGTGTCTAACTGTTGCACTTCAAGATACTAAGCAAAGAGCATGAAAAGCTGTCCTTTCTAAGGCTAGAAGAAAATACATGTGGGCAGTGTGGATTAATCATTCCCTGTTATCTTTTTGAACTCTTTTCCCCTAAATCAGATTCCCAAATGCAAGGGATGCTGTTCCACATGGGGTGTGTGGGTAGCACTGTAGTGTCTGTACCCTCACTTTTATCATGCATGTGTATGGAAGAGTTTTTACAGAATCATAGAACAGTTAGGGTTGGAAAGGACCTTAAGATCATCCAGTTCCAAACCCCTGCCATGGGCAGGGACACCTCACACTAAACCAGGTCACCCAGGGCTTTGTCCAACCTGGCCTTCAACACCACGAGGGATGGAGCATTCACAACCTCCCTGGGCAACTCATTCCAGTGCCTCAGCAGCCTCACAGTAAAGAACTTCCTCCTTAGATCCAATCTAAACTTCCCCTGTTTAAGTTTTAACCCGTTACCCCTTGTCCTATCACTACAGTCCCTAATAAAGACCCTCTTCAGATACTGGAAGTGTAAGAGTTGAGAGATGTCCACCAAAAACTGAGGTTCGCTTGCGGATGGATAGGAATTGAATGGTGGTTGGTGTGTGTTGTTGTGAATTGTCTTAAAATGAGTATCTGACTTGAATAGAAATTAGGGAACTAGGAAAATAAATGCAGGGGTTTTAAATTAGGAAACACAAGGCCAGTTTGTTTGGATGGTGGATGTACTGCCCTAAAGGAATACCTGGCATGGGGACAGAGGAGCCATCAGTGTAGTGTTGGGAGGAGGTGGCCAGGGTAGTCTGGAAAAATCTGGGGAAAAAAGCTGGAAAAATGAGGAAAAAATTCCCAGTATCTTTTGAACTGACACTTTGCTACACAGTGAGATGATTCTTGCCTTATTGGTGCACGTGATACTGATTGAAAGCTATTCAATGGTAACGTTTAAACATAGAAAGTGTAACTTTGTTTGACTGCATCTCCTGATTTTTCTTTTCCCAACAGGAAGGAAAAGGGAATGGTTTAAGATTGAAGATGCCATAAAAGTTCTGCAGTATCATAAACCAGTGCAAGCCTCGTATTTCGAAACCTTGAGGCAAGGCTGCTTGGCAAACAACGGCACTCCTGTCATGACCACGACATACTCTGAGAGCTCTGTGCCTGACATCAGATGACTGAAGAGGTCCCTGGGAGAGAGATTCTGAGAAACAGACTGAAACATGGATTTCCCTTCCCCGTCCCCTTTTTCACATGCCTCCTCTCTCAAGCCAGGCCTGGGCAGCAGCAGCCTGTGGCACAGCAAGTGGTGAGAGTGCTGCAATTTAGTGCAAGGTGGGATTTATTAATTTTTTTTCCTTTTTGTTGGCTTTTTTTTGTTGTTTTTTGGCTTTTTTTGGATCTGTATTTTGTAAAATACATTTTGTGCATGAAGTGCCCCTTTCTTTCCCGTCACACTGCTTCCATGGCCTGGCGAGCGAGGCTGCCAGTCTGGCCTCTGCCTTGTGTTCTCAAGTGTCCCGTTTGTGTCAGCCCAGCCATAGCCACTTCTTTTTTTGGGGTTGTTTTGGGTTTTTTTGTTGTTTTTTCTTTTTTTTTAATTAAAAGACTTCAAATGTGAGATCAACTCTTTTTAAGTCTTAGTCTGTACTGTCAGGTGCTGTTCAGACCTGTGGGGGGGTCACTTGCAGAGCAGATGTATAAACTCTGGGTTTTTTTTTTTAGATGGAGAATCTAACGTTTTAATTTTCCAGGAATTTGGTTTAATCCTGGGCTGCTCCTGCAGGAAAGGTTCTGAATGAATCTGTTTGCCTTTTTTGTTCTTGTTTCTTAAAAACTCCACGTTCTGTGACAGTGCTGGTGGCTGGGCCAGTTTACTCCCCGTTCGGTATCTCCCCATTCAGTGCAGTGACACTTGAAGTTGAGGGCAGAGTTTTCATCACCTGCAGACATCCCTGCTGCTCCGTTGCTTCTCCTCCAGCTTCTGCCAATGTCTCTGCATTTGCATCAAAATGAAACAAAAAGGAGTTGGTCTTTCAACGCTTGGCCAAAACAAAATGAATAGCCTCAGAAATGCTACGATAGAAACTGAATTCATTGTCTGTGGTAGGGATCCAGAGTGGGGTCAAAGCCTGACAAACTGGAGCATCAATCACCAATGGTGTCCTGCTGATCCTGCTGCATCCCGCTGGTCTTCTCCTCTTGTCCACATGCCTTATACCGCGTGAACTGGATACCTGTAACTTGTGCTAAAGCGTCGGGTTGTATTTACTTGAGTGTTACTGCACGAACCCTCGGCCGGGTAACCACGTGTATCCCTGCAAACAAGTCCTGGGGTTGGGGGGGGGAAGAATTCAGGTGTTCAGTCTCTTGTCCTGTGGTTCTGCAGCACTTACAGTTGCACCATGGAGCATGCTCGAAATGTGTAAACTCTCCCTCTGTGAAAGGTACAGCTGCCTCTGAGCGGAACCGTGAGGTGGAGGAGTACATTGTTCAATAGGATAGTTTCCCTGATGCATTGGCACACTTCACATGACTTTTTTTGTTGTTTTTATTGATGTAAGTTTCATGCTGTCTTGATTTGCCAACAGTGTTGTCTAGTTGGGGAATTAAAGGGGAAGGGTTGGGACTTGGGGTGGGGGGGGGGTGGGTTGGGACAGGTACAAGTTTTGGGAGGGGCATTAATTAATCCCTGGCTTGGGACAAGAAGAAGTTGCCGAGTTCAGTAACTTCTCCTTTGTCAGAGCAGAGCCAAGATGTGAAATTAAATCTGCAGTACTCTTTTTTTTCTTTTCTTTTTTCCTTTTTTCTTTCCTCTTCCCTCCCCCTTTATTTAACAAAAAATATCCTAATAAATACTCACTGTTCCAGAGTTTTTCTCTCTTCCCGAGAAGCGCTCACAATCTGAACATCTGATAGAAATATCCATGGAGCCCGGGACAGGGGGGAATGGTATCTTTGCTGGTTTGGCAAGAAGCTGTTCATTTTAAGATCCTATTCTGTTCCTTTTACTTGTTCTTGCTTTCATCAGTGTGGAGTAGCAAGGCCAAAAGCAGTGCCAGTGATTGCTAACATGGAAAACCACGCAGAAGAAAAAGCTGAGGCATTATTCCAGAAGTAGCTTGAAACCGAGTGTCTGGAATTGAGCCTAAATTACACCAGTTCAATTCACTTCAACTTAGAGACGAATGTACAATACTTGCTTACTCTGTGCTGATCAGCCTGAACCAAACTCTCAAAAGGGCTTGAATATTGTATCTGGAAGTGTGCAAGAAATTCAGTCACCGAGCCGTTGAGTGGCACCTAACACAGCCATCTACTGCCTTCGATTGAGTTTTTGTCTTTACTGTACAGATTAGTACGTTGAAAATGCTTTGCAACAAAACAGCTGGTACTCCTGAAAGAGTAACTGCAGTTTTAATATCAACAGCATGCACAGTTTTGTTTTTAAACTAAAAATGTTTTTACAGGGCTGTTCAAACTGACAATTTAGGGTAGAATATTGTTAATGACTCGCTAATGGCTTATTTGTTTGGGTCAGACAAAATAAATTGTGCCAAGAAAGTGTTTTAATGTGGCATGAATTGATGCTGTTAACACAGGGACATGGAGTGGCTGATATTAATGCCTTCTTAACTGGAAATAGATCCTGGGATAGAAATAGCCTTTATGCAACAGATGCGACTTTCGGAGCAGGCTTTAGTCCTGTGCTCCTTGAACCTCTCCCTGCACCACATGAATTCCCTTCTTCCTCAGCATCTGAGGTTCTTCCCTAGTAATGGTGTAGCTGCACACCCTAGCAGTTCAAGCAGTTTCATCCAACCTGATGTTAAACTGGTTTGGGACCGACAAGCAAACTACCTTTTAGTGACAGAAGCGTTGTTCTGGGCTTCATGGACAGACTGGTGCCTGCTTGATGGACCTGCTTAGGGCTGCTCCCATGACCAACTGCTAAAACCTCTGTAGGATTAGACTCAGGCTTCCAGCATTGCTAAAACTGGTGCTGTATTGAGCTGGTGTTGGAGATAGTGGGATCCTTACCTCAAACGACAGTAGTGCCCAGCCTGACCCCTTGTATTGAGCCAATACAATGTGTCTCAGCTTCTCATTGAAGGATAATGTTCTTAGTTTGGCCTTCAGCGTTGCTTTCATCTCCGTGCTGGTGTGTTCTTAGCTAAAACTGAGGAATACCCCTGCTTTATTTAGGAGTTCTGCAAGGTTGCAGCAGATTCGGCAAAGTCAAGCTGCAGGTTTCAGATGCTTGTCTTGGGTTGGGTTAAATGCCAAGTGTGGTGATGCTGCACAGTCTCCATCCAAGGAGACCTTTCTCCCTCTGACCCCTGGGGTCTCATGCAAACTTGATATCCTCTGCAGCTTCTTAGGGGTGATTTCTTTCATAAGATCACTTTTCCCTTGCTTTTCATGCATGTATTCATGGTATATACAAGGACACCTCACCATACATCAAGAAGCAAGTCTGCCTGCAGCTGAGGAAGAGGGGGAAAAATACTGGCTCTCTAAACACTCAAGTACTGGATTTCTCTATGCACCTAAATGCACCTCAGGGTTGCAAGATGGGTGATGGAGGGGGAAAAGGAAGACCTGCTGCTCAGTGCAGCGTTGATTCACTCCCCACTCTGGTATTGGTATTGTTTATGCCCCTATGTCTTGCTGATGGTCAGTATGGTAAGATGCAAGAAGTACTGGGGCTGTTGGTTCCTGATAGTAAGGCTGCTGTGATTTAATGGGGTTCTTCTCTCTATGGCACATGATAAGAAACTGTTCAGATGTGAATGCTCTGATGATGATGATGGTCTTCAGTCTCACTGCTGTGGAGGAAGGGAAGAGTTCTCATTTTGGGGGCTGGAAAGGAACAATAGTTCAGGCATCCACATCAGCTTTCTGACCTGGTGCTGGACATTGTGTGCGCTTCCCAGATTTCTGTTGAGCAAGACAGCAGTTTAGTTCTTGAATGTGCCTTAAAGCAAACTCTATAAACTGGAAAATCAACAGGGATCGGAATCTGCTAGTGTTGCTTTTTCCCTTGTGCCAACACAAAGTGTTCAGTGGCTAAAAATGTGGGTAGGGAATGCCAGGAATCCTCAGTTCCCTTCTCAAATTGAGCATGGACTCGGGGGCCTCTGCCTCAACTTATCCATGCAGCGAACATGTCACCTTTGCAACACACTTTGTGCTCTGGGGAGCAGCTGATTCGGAGCTGCACAGGGTGCCGCTCCCCATTACAACCAGTTAGATTCCCTTGCTCGTTCTCAGAAACGCTGTTTTATCCCAAATGGATGTTTTGTGCTTTCCTGAAAGCCAGATTCAATGTTTGTCCCTGCACAAAGCATCCAGTGCAAGCAAACCTGGGAGGGGATGTGGCAGCTTGTGAAAGACAGGTTTGGGTGTTTAACGTGCCTGGAGTGGAAGCTATGACTGGTGCTGGCTCCTTGGAATATACCAGGCACTTCAGCCAAACTTGCATCAAGAACTGAAGTTGTTGTAGGCTCCTGTTGCTGTGAAGAGCTTTTATCTTCCAAAGATGCTGAACAGCTTGGTACCCTGCCTTTAAATGCTTCTGCCTTCCCTCCCGGCCCTGTTCTTCTGCTCAATAGCACAGCATCATCTAGTGGCTGCACCACAGCCTGGGGATGCAGGTGACCCTGCTCCTGATGTACTCTCACCTTGTCTCAGTGTTAGATACTATAACATACACATATATATATATATATATATAATATGTGAGCCTCACTTTTCTTAGTGTTAGAATGAAGACAGAGAGGGCTTTTGGCTTAAGTGGTGGAAGGTGGTGTGTAGATGTGTGTAGTGGCTTACTGGGTGTAGTGTTATGAGGTCTGTCCATGAGAGAAGTGTAGGTGAGTGAAAAAGAAAACTGGATTGAAGACGTATTTAGGAGATTTATAAAACCTCTTTTTGGTGCTACTTTATGGGTTTTTTTCTTTTCCTTTTTTATTTCCCCCTTTTTGTGGGAAAGTGAGAATTTTGAAGTTATTATTGAGAAATTGGCTCTGGAATTGCCTCAGAAATGAACCTTGGGAGGTCCAAGAGTGTTTGCTGAACCTCTTTGTGTCCTATTTGATATTTATTACATCAGAAGAGCTGGAGGAATCACTTTGTGTTTCCTGCTCGGCCTTCCCAGACCCCATGTCCCCGGCAGCATTCCCGGTGCCGGTCACAGCAGTGGGATAAATGATCACCCTGATGGCAGCAGTGTGGATGCCTCTGCTGTGGCTTCCCCATCCTTTCTGGAACCAAGAGACCTCGAGATGGAAGCTGCAGGGCTGTGACTCTCTTCATGTCTGAGCTGCTTCCAACTCAGCTTCACAACCAAGGGTAAGACTTTGGTACCAGTGCAGGTACTTACTGTGCTGGCCTCATGCATGGAGCACCGGTGGGAACGATCCTTAGGGAAATAGTTGGTGTCTTTAAGCCTCGCAGATACTTTCCCAACTCATTCAGTGCCCAGGCCTGGTGGCAGCAGCAGAGGTAGTGAGTGAGCTCCTGGCATTACCTGCTCCTGCGTGTGGGGTAGCTCAATGTGGGCTCCTGTGCTGCTGCCCAGCTTTCACATGGAAGCATCAGTGAGTTCAGAGGAGGAAAGCTGATGCAGAGAACAGACTTGCTATTCTGCTAGATTAAAAGAAGACTGAGATTCACAGTGAGGTGTAAGTTAAATGCTCATTTCTCTGTGAATTCTGGATGGTTTTGAACTTGTAATTCCCCATAATCTGTTTTGGTTTATTCTTCTGGCTGCAGACTTCTGTTCCTCACTCGAGTGCTTTGTGTTTCTAACCTGGTAACGTTAACGTGATTGTCTGAAATGGTTTGCAAAAACACTTTACAACTGCAAGAGCTCTTCGGAAATCGTTTCAGCTGATGCTTCTCTTTCTGACTGACTTGGACTTGTTCTCCTTTATGAAACATCGGCCAAAGTCAAATGCATTCAGTAGAAAGCAACGTTTTGTTTGCCTTGAGGATCAGATCTGAGTTTGAGCTGATGGATAGCGCAGGTGCTCACTCTCCTCTCTTCCACCTCATTGTTCTTAGCTCTTAGGAAGCAAACCGTGGCTCCCTGCTCCCCAGTGCCTCCTGCTCCCAGGGGCTGACCCACTTAATGGGGCCATCTGGTCCCAGCACGGGCAAAGCGGATTAGCCCCACAGCGGGGATCAGGGCTGGGAGCTGCCCCCGCCGGCACCAGCACGGCCCTGACACCTCACCCTCTGCCTGCAGCTCCATCGTCCCTCTGTCCCTCTGTCCCCCCATCATCCCCTGTGCGCCTGCCCACCCCTGTGCCCCGACGCGCACCTCTCATGCCGTCACCCTGCGTCCATCCGCACCCGCTGTGTTCCCCCCACCAAGAGCCTTTTCCCCATTTTCCCCCATTCTCTTTTTCCCTTTCCCCTGTTTTCAATTTTCCCATTTTTCCCTTTTCTTTCCTCTTTTCCCCCCTCATTTTCCCCTTTCCCTCCTTCACCCCCCACCCCCATCCCAGTCTCTGCTGCCCCCTCCCGGCCGCGCTCCGCCACCGCATCCCCCCCCCCAGCTCCGCCCCTCTGGCCCCGCCCCTCCCGTCACGCGCCGCCGCGTGGGTTCCGGGCGCGCGCAGGTGGGGCGGGGATGCGGGATGGGGGGGGGGGTTGAGGAGGGGGGAGGGGGGGGGCAGAGGTCGGTGCGTGTCCCCCATCCCCCCCCTTCCCCATCCCCCCCTTTCCCCCCCCCCCATTTGGAGCGGGGCTCCCGTGTCCCGGGGGTCGCTGAGCGCCGCCCGCAGCCGTCCAGCCCCGAGGGGGCGGACGCGGGTGTCCCGGTGCGGGCAGGAGCCGGCGCTGGGCCATGAGCAACTCCACAGCCCCCCCGGCCCCGGGAGCGGACCCCATGGTGGGATACGTGCTGGGCCCCTTCGTCCTCGTCACCCTCCTGGGCGCCGTCCTGGCCGCGGTGAGCGGGGTCGGGGCCGGGGGGGGGTCCGGGCCGGGCGGGCCCCGCTGATGCCTCTCCCCGCAGGTGATGTACGTGCAGAAGAAGCGGAGGTGAGCGGAGGCTGCGGGTTTATGGGGGGGGGGTCCGTGGGACCGGACCCTGCTGAGCCGCCCCCCCCCCCCGCAGGTTCGACCGGCTGCGGCACCGCCTGCTGCCCATGTACAGCTACGACCCGGCCGAGGAGCTGCAGGAGTCGGAGCAGGAGCTGCTGGTGCAGGCGGAGGATGCCCGGGTGGGTTGAGCCGCTCCCGTGGTGCGGGGATGCAGGGATTGGGTTTGGCTGCTTGGGGCCTTATCCGGCCGTGCCCCATCCTTTACATGGGGAAGCGGCGCTGGGCGGTATCGCGGGTGCTTTGGAGCCGGTGGGAGCCCCCGATGCCAGCGTGCCCTGCGGGAGCATCTCGGAGCTAAGCGAGGGGTTGGGCATCATCCATATGGAGACGTGGGCTGTGCTCCAGGCACCCCGACAGAGTCTGGGTCGGGGCTGGGGCCGTCCCCCCCCATAGCACTGTGTGTTGCAGGTGGTGCCCGGCTGGGGGGGGGCTGCGCCCCTCCGGCCCCTGCGCGGGGACTGGAAGGCCTGATCCTGCTGCGGAGCTGGGACTGAATCCTGCCCACAGGGATGAATGTGTCCTCACCGGCACCGCTGCCTGCCGGGAAGGGCAGGATGCACCTGGAGTACCTGGAGCCATCCCAGGCCAAGAGCACTGATGCTAACGGGCGATCTCCCACCTTGACACCGAGTTCTGCTGATCTCTTCTGCTTGAGCTGCCCTGCCAGCCCCTTAGAACACCCTGAGTGGGGCGGCCGGGGCTGGGACCCGGTGCTGGAGCAGCCGGGTGCAGGGCACGGGGGGCACAATGCCTGTGGGGCAGCAGTGCTGGAGCCAATAAAGGTGTTTCTCTGCACTTGGCCAGAGCCTCCTGCATAGGGCAGGGAGGGTTTCAGCAGGCCACAGGCCAGCCTGGGGGTCAGCATCATGTCCCCACCATAGCAGCGTCGTGGCTTGGTTTGGTTGTATAAAGGTGCTGGGGATGGGAGTTCTTTGTGGGGGGGTAGCAGGGTTTTGCCTGTTTCTGTTCCCATTGGCAGCTCGCATCCATCCCTTGGAGGATGGCACCATCAGGGTCCTATGGAGAAGGTTCCGTGCGGAGCATCCGCTCGTGCCTGTGTGCATGGACCAGGGCAGAGGCGTCAAACGTCCATAAAATGTTTTATTCAAGTAACTGCAAAGAGGAACCCAAAAGGTCGTTAACAGTGAACCCAAAAGGAAAAGACCAAACCAACCAAACCCCGGTTGTCCCCCACCAGGGCCGCTGCAGCCGCTGTGCAGGGAGCAGTACAGAGGGGGAGCATCCCACAGTCCCCATCTCGCCGCAGCCGCTGGCCTGGGGAGCAGCAGGACAAAAACCTCGGCTGGAAAATGAGCAATTAATGAAAACAACCAAAAAACAGCCCAAAAAACCAAAGGGAAAGGGAAAAACCTAAACCAGAAACACCCCCAGCGACACCCCCGAGAGAGGAACCACGGAGCCAGCGATGCCCTGGCAGCCGGCACAGCAGCAGCACGAGCGTGAGTGCAGAGAGGAACTTAAATATCCAGAGGTAGTTGTGAATGAAAGGAAAACAACCCCAAAACAAGCACTAAAAAACAATTCTCTGTTTATAGCAGAACCGATGGGGAAGGGGCTGCCCTGAGCTGGCCCCACTTGGGACCCCCGGGGAAGGGCACTGAGCCCCGGCAGCGCTGCGGGGCCCAGGACCTGGGGAGGGGGGCACAAGGGGAGGTTTGCCTGGGGTAGCAGCAGGCTGGGGCTAAGGTCTGATCCATGTGGGGGTCTCACCTTCGCTGACCCCCTCGTCTCTTCCCTGCAGGGTCCCCAGCGCCCGCTTTGGATGGGTGAGATCACTGCATTGAGGGGGGGCAGCAGAGGCAAGGGGGTCCCAGCCCCAGCTCTCTGCCAATCACCCCCTTTGCCGGTGCTGCCCCATAACCCAGCACTGGGGAGAGAGGGGAACTGGGGCAGGTGCTGCCCTCCCACCCCAGGCAGGGGGCTGGGGGGGCCATTTTCCAGTGCTGCTGTTGTCTGAGGGTGAGGAGGGAGTGGAGGAGGGAGGAGGACAAAGCCAGGGCCTCGCCGTGGGTTTCTCCCCATCCCTGTCCCGGGGACACGGGACCATCCATCAGGCAATGAGGTAGCGCCGGTTCCGGAGGCTTCACTGCTCCTCCTCGGATGACTCCTGGGAGATGTTCACCTCCTCTTCGTCCTGCTGCTGCCAGGTGAGGGAGTGCGGTCAGGGGGGTCCAGGGCTGCAGCACCCCCATCATCCATCATGGATGATCATCCATCATCCATGGATGGAGGGTCCCCTGGCACATTGCATCCCTTGTGCAAAGAGGGAGGCACTAGCATCCTCCTGGACCTTGGCACTGCCCTTTGCTCCAGGTCTGACTGTTGTGGGTTAAATCCCAGGTAAGAATCCCCCCCCCCCGGTGGGCTCAGTGCAAGGAGGGAGCCCCACATCCCGATGTGATGCTGCCCTGTCCCCAAGTGCCCCCGGGTGGCCTTGAGCATCCACACGTGGTGCTGAGTCAGGGCGAGTGTGAGCATGAGTCAGCACCGGCCCCACTGCCTTCATGGAGCAGCAGCACAGGATGTCCCGGGCATGGGATGGGCTCGGCCCCAAAACAGTCCCTGGTTCTGTGCCACCAGGGCCAGGAGACTCCAGGACGCAACCAACCCCGATTGGTCTCAGCCCCTTTGCCTTCCACACGGAATTACAGTGGGAAAAGGGGCAAAACCTCCCGTGGGGCAGAGCAGCATCACAGTGAGGATGTTTCTGGGTGTGTTGTCCATGGGGATGTGGCACAGGGCTGGGGACAATAGGATGTGCACATGGGGAAGGGAGATGAAACCTGCTTTCGACTGTCTGGGTGGCACTTGTGGGTGCCTGCTACATCCCATGGGGCTGCAGACCAAGGGGGGGGGGGGGATGTGCACACACAAAGAGCCAGGCATGGAGGAGGAAGGGAAAACCCCACTCACCGACTTTTTGGGTCGTCCTCGAGGTTTTGTCCCTGGTGTGACTGCAGCTTTCTGAGCAAATTGGGGGCAAAAAGAGGTGGTTTGGTCAAGCTGGGGCTGGGCCCTCATCCCTGGGATGCTGCTGGAGGGGGGGGGGAGGGTGCTGGTCCCCTTCCTCCCACCCAATGGCTGCCAGATTCATCACCCCAATGGCACGTCCCGGCCCCCCCCATGACTCACAGGGTGGGCGCAGGATGTGAGTCGCGTGTTTTGCAAACAGGTTCCTTGCTGCTGTCCTCATCCTGACACACACAGATCCCCCCCCTTCCCTGGGGGTCAGAGCCATCCCCCCCCCCACACCTCCCCAGCAATAGATCTGCCCCAAATTGTTTGTAATTGAGCTCAAAACGGAGCTCGGCCGGAGCATCCCCAGCACCTACCCTGCCTTTGGGGGTCGCCTTGTTCTTACTGCCCTTCGGCCGTCCTCGGGGTCTCTTGGGGGTCGGGGCCTCACTGGGCTCCTGCTGGAGGGAGAGCAGAGGGGGGGGTCACTGCGGAAGGGGGTCCCTGGGCAGGGATGTGTGCCCCGAGTGGCTCCCAGTGCATCAGGATACCCTGGGATGCACCAGGACACCCTGGGATGCACCAGGATACCCTGGGATGCACCAGGATACCCTGGGATGCATCAGGATACCCTGGGATGCACCAGGACACCCTGGGATGCACCAGGATACCCTGCGATGCTTCAGGCTGGGAGTCCCATTCTCCGCAGCAGAGATGCTCTTGCACTGGGAGCACTGATTGCACCGGGATTGGTGCTCAGGCTGCTGCATGTCCTTCACCCAGGTTCATACATGACCCATCCCACCCGGCATTAGCAGCGTGCCTTAGCCCATGGTCCCAGCTGGATCCTCAGCTCTGGACCCCGGCTTGGTGCTGATGCTGCTGCTGGGTAAAGGGAACCTGCCAGGCAGGAAAATGTGCCCAGAGCCTCCCTGCCCCTGGAGGGGAACTGGAGGGGGAGTCAGGCACTGTAAAGGCTCCAGCAGCATCTTATCCCTCTGAGCAGCTTTTGCTAATGGGGCTTTAATTAGCTCGTCTGCAAAGGCAGGTTCAGGCTGAGGTGGAACAAGGGGAGGCCCCAAGCCCTTCCCTGGCCAGGAGCAATGGGGTGTTATAGAACTAAAGGGGTGTGAAGTCCTTTGGGATGGTTCTGAGCAGCAGGAGGAGCTGCCCAAAGGGAGGTGATGGGGTCTCATTGCAGGGGGCTCATTGCAGACATCCCCATCCTTGCCCGGGGGATGCTGCTTGGGGTGCAAGTGGGGGATGTTTCTTGCTGCCCTGTAACATTGGGGTGCCTGGTCCTGAGGGCATCGTTATGGGTAGAGCTGCCCATTGGGGTCCATCCCCACCTCCTGCGGAACCCCACGTACCTGCGGCTTCTTCCTGGGCCGACCCCGGCCTCTCTTCTCCGACACGTCCTTGTCCCCCTTGGAAGCCAGGGGCTGGCTGGACTTGGCGCTGGATTCGCTCATGGTCCTTCCAGCAGCAGTGAGGAGCAGGAGGGGAAAGAAGCTTGGTCAGTGATGGTTTGGCCACACTGGCCCACGCTGTTCCCTCACCCCGGAGCAGACGGGCACTGGGGGCATAGAGGGATGAGTGGAGCAGCAGGAGCCTCCCATGGAATCATGGCCATGCCCTGGCCCTGCTACCTCCCAGGTAAGGATGCTCAGCCCCCCACAGCCACCTCCTGGTCCCTCTGTGGGAATGGGGGTGGCAGTGGGGGTATCAGCACAGACAGGAGGTGACAAGGACCAGGGTCCCCTCTAATAATGCCCCTTAGAATTATCATGCAGCTGACATGAGCAGCTTTGACCTTATTCCATCCCTTCCCAGAGGCTCTCCTGCATCCTGCTCCTATCCCTGCATGGACCAGGACTTCTGTGCCCCAGAAACACAGCACCTCGGGCAGGCAAACACCATCCCTCCTCCTGCTATAAAACTGCCTTGGCTGCGCCCATGTCCCTCCTGCAAACAGGCCTTTGGTCCCTGCTGCGCATCCCATGGCACGACACCCACTGCATCAATCAGTGCCCCAGTGCTATTGCAGCTCTCAGTGCCCACAGCAAGCATTTGGGGAGCAGCAGCTCTGCCCATTCCTGCAGAGCCCATTCGCTTTCCGGAAAGGAGGAAAGCGGCTCTGGGTTTAATCTGGAGCACCGGCAAGTTGGAACAAGGTGAATGGTGGCACAGGGCCCCTGGGCATCCCCATGGGGGCCCTAGGGCCCCACATGGCTCCTGCAGCCCTGCTCTCCATATCCAACCCCACTGCACCCTGACCCTGCTCCTGCCCCCCAGCTGGGTTTAAGGACAAAGGCCCCCCAAACTGGTCCCTTGTCCAAGGGACACTGAGCTTTCCCCTTCCCTGTGAATGTCTTTCCTTCCTCATAGGGATATCCCACAGAGGTAAAGGCTCCATCTTCCCTCCTCCACTTTGATGCTTCCCCAGAGGCATAGGGAAAACCTGCTCTTCCAGAGCCGTGGGGCCAGTTCCACACCCAGCTCCCAGCTCAGGAGCCAGGAGGATGGGCTCCAGGCTGGAAGGGAGCAGGATTGCTACCACAGCCCTGGTTCTTAATGGTGATCCTGAGCACAGGGCACCCACTCTGCTCCTTGGTTGGGTGACTGTGGCCATGCAGAGGGGGCACCTGCTCGGGGGGGTGATGTGACGGTTCCCAATGGAAACAGCCCCACCTCACTGCCCACAAGCATGGGGCTTGGAGCTGCCTGGGAGAACAATCACTGCTTTGCACTGGGACGGATGGAGCAAGCCCCTGAGCCAGCCAGGGATGCTCTGCATGCAAAGACGGAGGCACTCTCCCTATCTCTGCCTACAGGGTTAATAACCCTGCTTCTGAGCAACTGGTTTCAATTTGGGCAGCATTAGAGCAGCTGGGACAGCGCTACCGGAGAGAGCAGGGCTGCGGGGGGCAGCCGGGGTGCTGAGCCCCCATCCCAGGGGATGCTGAGCCCCATGGGGACGGCTGCAGAGGGCACGGGCGGGATGTGCAGTGCCAGGAGCCAGGCTCAGACCTTCGAGGCGTGTTACAAACCACGCGTCAGCTCCTGCTCCCCTCTGGAAGTGACTCACGAGTGCAGAACAACAACAACAGAGAGCAGACAGAAACCACGCTGCCGGGTAAACACCCCGAAGCATTACTCAGAGCAGCCCGGAGCCCTTCGAGGGGTCTCTGACAGACAAGACAAGAGAAGTATGGTTTAGATTTAGGGCAGAAAAACTCCGTTTGAGCAGGGGCTGGGACAGGGTTTGTCTCTTTTTAAGTCAAACTTTGTTAGAGGAAACACAGCTTCCGAGCTTGCTGTACCCTCACCCGAAGCTGGAAACAGATGGGCCCAGTACAGCCCCCACCGAGCCGTGCTGGGACAGACACGGCCCCACACAGCGGCTCCAGATGGGGATGCTGAGGGGACCCTTCCCACTGGGAATGGCCCCCAAGCCAGAGCCTGCTGCCACGGTTGGTGCTGGGGAAAGGATGTGCACATCCCATCCCTCTGCCACCTCCAGCTGCCCCCATGGGCTCCAGGGCTGAAATCAGCCCCAGGGGGCTGAGGCCTCCTTGTCCTGCTTCACTGAAGGGGGATGAGGAGGAGGATGGAGCTGGCGGATGCTCCCCACTCCCACCCCAGCACCTTCCCAGCCAGCACCCAAGGTTGGCCCCAGCTCGGTAGCACCTGCCTGGCCCTGGGTGCATCCCAAGCCTGTGGATGGTGCTGGACACAGCTCGGGAAGCAGTTCCAGCCCCGCTCCTGTGCATCGAAGCCGTATGGGAGGGAGGGAAGGAGGGAGGGAAGGAGCAGCAGTGTTGCCATGGAGGAAAGGAAGCAGCTGAGAGAGGAACCTTTCCACGCAGGGAGGAATGAGGCGGAGAGGAGGGCAGGGTGATGCCAGGCTCCTCCAGGCCGGGAGGGATAAATATGTGCAGGGTTTGGAGGTGGAGGGGCTACATCTGCCTCTGGATCAATGGAGCTGGGGGAAGAAAAACTCCTCCCCTCTCTATCCCTATGGATGGGGAGCCCCTGGACTCCCATTGCCCAGCCCCACTGTGTGCTCCACGGCAGGAGCTGGGCGTCCTCAGCAGCCACCTCTTGCACAACCATGGTTTGGGTTGCAAAAGAGCCAACCTGGTCCCTCGGAGCGATGCTCCTCACTGCCCCTGGGCCTGCTGCTGCCTCCCCCAGCCCGCCCGCGCTGGCTTACGCTGCTCTGTGCAAATAACCCCATAAATCCCCCGCTCCTGCTCCTGCCACCTACTCTTAGATTAAACAACCGAGCCCAGGAGAGGCAGGAGACAGGCGGTGGCTTAGATCTTAAAGGAAAAAAGGCAGAAATCTCTTCACGCCCAGGAAATCCAGCCCGATTGCAGCTGGAGAAGGATCCCGGCCGCACCTCCTGGCAGAGGGAGGACGGGAGAGGGAGGAGGGGAAGGAATAGTGGAGCAGAAGTTGAAGAGCCTGTTCGGCAGGGGTGCGAGGGCTGGGAAGGGATGTGCGCGGCTCCTCATTAGACAAGCCCTCCATGGGGCTGCTTTGAAGCCCCCCCCCAGGCCTGCTATTAAGGAAAGTCAACCTCCCCCCCCCCCCCCTTCCTTCCTGGGCATGCATAATAAAAGGAAGTGATAAAAGAAAGGAAGGAGGGAGGTGGGGGAGAAAGAAAAGAGGCAGGAAGGGCACCATCACACGCTTTGTGAAGCCCCTGTCCTGCGGGGTATAATAAAGCCCCGGGTGGAGCCAGCCCTGGGTCACAATCCACCGCCCCCCCCAACCCCCGGGGTGCGCGGCCCCGAGGTCCCGCAGCGTGGGCACGGTGGGTGGGGGGGGGGGGGGTGAGCCCCCAGCACCGCAACTTCGCACCGACCCGCGCTCCCGTGTCCGTGCGCGTCCCCGTGCGCCCGGCCCCAAGCACGGTCCCGATCCCGATCCCACGCCACGCACCGGCCGCGGCCCCGCGCACCTTGCACGGCCCCGCGCACGCTGCGAGCCCGAGCGGGGGCCGCGGCCGCGCATCACCGGCACCGCGCAAGTGGAGCCGAAGTACCGGAGAGCAGGGGACCCCCAGCCCCCCCCCCCAGCCCCGCCAGGTGCATCGCCCTATTAATACCGGTAATTAATAACAACAATAATAGCGAGAGGCATTGCGGAGCGCGGCCGCCGCACGCACACACGCGTCCTTGCACATACCAAGCAAACTGGGGGCGATCGTGCACAGCATGCGGAGGGCGGGGGGGGGAGCAGAACCCGGCTCTCCCCCACCCTCCCAACCACCCCCCTGCCCTCCCCGCACCCCCCGCAGCAGAAAGGAAAGAGGAAGGCCGGCACTCACAGTCAGCTTGATCCCGGAGCCGGCTGCTCGGGGTGGGCTTTTTGGGGGCGGTTTGGTGCTTTTGGGGGTTATTTTTTTTGTCCTGGCGTGTCTGTGTTGTGAAGAGAATTAAACCCCCCCCCACCCCCCCTTCCCGGCGGCGGCGGCTGCTGCTCGCAAATGCGGATCTGAAAGGAGAAGGCAGAGAGAGAGGCTGCGACTCACACACGCATCCACGGCTCAGCCAGGCCCCCCTCTTATTTATATAAATAATAAAGGGGGGGGGGGGGGAAAGCTCCAGGAGGAAGGAAGCTGGATCAAAATCATTTGCAGGGGAAAAAAAAGGGAAATAGGGAAAAGGGGGGGTAGGGGGGGAAGGGGGGAGAAAGGGGGGGGGGGGAAAGGAGCGAGCTCCGAGCCTTACTGGAGGGGATCCAGCTGCTAAAAATAGCAAAATCACACTCGAAATTAAATAAGGGCAACCAGGCTAAGGGAGCTTCCAGCCCTTGCGGAGCGGGGGGAGGAGGAGCTCGGCTGCATCACGGCCGGGGGCGGGCGGCGGCGGGGCCGGGACCGATAGGTCCGTTCAAAGGGCTGCGGCGGGCGGGCGGCGGCTGCTCCCCCGCCCCGGGGCCGGAGGAGGGTCCCCCCGGGGGGGAATGGAGGATAAACCCCCCCCTCGGCAGGGGATGCTCCAGGGATGCTCCTGGATGGGCCGTGGGGGGAGGGGCGCGGGTACCACTCGGTGCTGAGCGCCTCTGGAAGAGCGGACAGCGCTGTCTGGGGCTGGGGGGGATTCGGGATCTCCGTGGGGGCTGTGCCACGCACCGGCTCCAGCGCCCACAGGCAAAGCGTGATGCTCTTCCCGTTCGCTGCATCCCCAGGTCCTAGGCACACAAGAAGCCCCTCCGGTCCCCATCTGTAGGCACGGGCGGTGGGGGCTGCATCCCTGGGGCCTCCCAAGGCCCGGCTGGGGGGTGGTGTGGTATTTAGTGTGTTTTGTACCGCAGCACCATGGGAGGCTGGGGTGGAAGTGCTGCCCGCTGAGCACCAGCGGGTTTGGGGGCTGGTGAGCAGCCCAGGGGCTCTCCCTGGGGTTGGTCTGTAATGGAAGAGCTTTATTCTGAATTCCTGTGATCTGGTTTGGAAGCGGTTTAGGTCGGTCTGGAATAGGAGCTGGGATCAGCTCTTCAGGTAAGTACCCTGAAACCCCATTGTGTCAGGGGCAAGGTTTTCCAAAGCATGCACTAGGGATCTCATGGGGAGTTTCTTGGTGGACACAAGGAAATCCAGATCCCCTCTCAGTGTTTTCCCAAACTGCTGCAGAAACTCCCATCACAGATGTAATGGAAACTCCAATTTAGGTGCTTTTGACTATCCTGATGCAAAATCTGGAGTTAGGGGCTGAACTTTAAACTGCCTGAAGCTGGATTTGGGTTTCAGGCAAGTTCTTATTAATGAAAAGAAAAAGCACCTTTAAAACTGTGAAACTTGGGAGCATCAATGCCTGCATGTGCAAAACTGCTTCAGCCGGGAAGGTCTGTGGTGTGGGAAGGAGCAGATCAACAGAGC
This sequence comes from Melopsittacus undulatus, assembly GCF_012275295.1. Lineage (NCBI taxonomy): Eukaryota > Metazoa > Chordata > Aves > Psittaciformes > Psittaculidae > Melopsittacus > Melopsittacus undulatus. The sequence continues at coordinate 3,972,234 of NC_047542.1, read as the reverse complement.
CAGGCTCGTGGCACTGGTTTTGCTCATTTTCACTTGGCTTTTTCAAATCCCCTGCAAATTCCCCTGCCCAAAGCACAATCAAAGCACTGTCCCTTGGGCATGCTTAAAAATGAAAGCAAAGAAGGGGGGAAAACCACCCTGTGAGAGCCTGACCTGTTTACAAGCACCTGCACAAAGAGCCGCATTGCCCCTCTTGCACCGGAGCTGAGCCTGGCTCCAGGTCCCCAAGTCGGGAATGGTGATGGATCTCCTTCACCTGGGTGCCTTGCACCCAGGCAGGGGGGTGTGTGCAGACCCTGATATCTCTTGGACCCAAATTGGTGTTCCCCTGCATTTGGAGGTACCAAGGTACCCTCTGTCTGCAGCAACCCCAGCCCTGCCCATGGCCACACTTGGGCTTCTCCCTTTTGCTGTGGGCCTGGTGAGGAATTTGGTTTCTGTCCCTGGCAGAGGCTCGTTTAGTTATTAATATCCCTTGTTATTTATTCTGCAGCAGCAGTGAATGGCTGTAACCAGAGAGCTGGCAACAACCTGGGCTGCTCCTTCTTGCTTTAATCCCTGGAACTTTGGGCAATTCCCTGCTCGGTGTGGCCATGCCAGAACCCCCCAAGCCGGGTTCACCTGTGGGGCGACCACTTGGTCTTTAAAGCAAAACAGTGCTGCAGTGATCCCCCGAAACTAAAGAGTGGTGCTGAGATGCTTCCAGGTGCCGTGAGCAGCATTCCAATGGGAAACCAGCACCCAACTGTGTGTGAGGAGGGGAAATGGGGAAAATAAACAGGGATTTTGGGAAATGGGATTGATTTGGTGCTCAGGGTGTGTTTGCCAGGCCAGAAAGACCCAGGGGGGGTTGGAAATAGCCTGGCAAGGCAGGGCAGTGAGGTCTGCAGCTGCAGGAAGGGGGCTCAGGGCAGCATCCCCTGTGTTCAACAGGAAGGAATCCCTATGCGATGCCTGCGCAGCAAGGTGGGGAGCGGTGCAGGGTGCTGGGATCCTAGCACATCCCAGTGCTGGGCCCAGGGCTTCAGGCCGGGAAGGTCATTTTCACTTTTGGTTTTGCAGTTCTCCCAAGTGAAATCCTGTGCCCGGTGCAGGTTCAGGCTGAGATCCGAAAGCAGCAACGTCTGGAAGCAGGGAAACAAGTGATTCGTCCCCCCCTTCCATGGAGGCTGAGCCCAATGCAGGGGTTGTCCCTGGTGGGGGTGCTTGTGGGGCGGCCATGGCAGGAGGGAGGACAGGGATGGGGCCTTTGTTTCCCCTCCAGGCTTTGTTTCCCGCTGGCCCCATTGATGAAGTCCCATGTGGCCAAACAGCCCCAGGCCCACCCCGAAACTGTCCTTTTAACTTGATTAAACAGCTCCTTCCTTCTCCCCCACTGAGTACATTTAACACTCACCAGAGCAGTGCTTTCCCGTAGCCCTATTCGAGGGCAAATTCCTAAATCACCTGATAATTATAGGCTTAATGCTGGTGCTTTCAAGAGTGGGAGCCCTGAGTTTGCAGGGCAGTGATGCCGGATGGGGGGTGCACGTGTGAATTAGCGGGTATCCCTATTTCTCCTTTGTGTTTCAGGCCTGGAAGGAGATCTGATGGGGAAACTGGTGCCCAGTGCTTGGGAAAAGCTGCACCTCTGCCAGATCCCCAGGAAAAGAAGGGGCTTGAAATCATTCCCTGCTGCTTCAGGGCTCTGCGAAGCTGCAGGCACTGATTGACTGCCCTTGTCGGGAGGGCTATGGGGGACCAGAGGGTGGCCCTGGGGAGGGGGGCACCTCATCCTGCTCTGCCACTGAGCCCTGCAAAGCTGCGTTTAGGATTCGGGTGCTGAATTCCTGCTGATGTCCCTGGGAAAGGGGAAACTGGGTCCTCTAAGGCAGCTCTGGAAACAAGCTCAGCCCAGGTTGTTGGGTAGCTGCTGCAGGCTAATGGAGAGCGGGGGGTGTTTGCCACCTCCAGAGCCCTCCTGAACAACAGCTCTGTTGTTACCCTCATTACACTGATGGGGAAACATCAGTGATGCCACTGATATGACTCAGAGGTGGGGTGGCTTGTTCAAGAGCATGTTTCACCATGGTCAGTGTCTGTTCTGAGACTGCATTGGGTCCCTCTTAGATGCCTTTACCCTGCATTGCTGGCATTTTGCTGGCTCGGGAGGTTTCATCCTGTGTTTGGAGCATCCCCCTGCACTGCTCTGGTACAGGCTGCATCATGGGGACCATTTGCTTGCTGCACAAGCCACAGGCAGGACCCAGCACACTCTGAAGCCGTTTTCTCATTTCCAGCATCCTTGGGTTGATGCAGGCAGGGGAACACATTTGGCTCCTCTATATAGAGGAACCCCTCTCTCTGCAGCCTCTTGGATGTTCCTGGTGTCTCAGCTGCAGCTCAGGGGCAGGAGCTGCACTAGGCTGGGCAGGAGGATGGTGGCAAGGTCTGGCCCAGGCCTGAGCTTGTTGCTTCAGTCTTGTCTGTCTCTTCCAGCACAGGAGTTGGCTGAGCTTGGCATGGCCAGGATCAATGTTCATGGCACTATGGGACCCAGTGTCCCCCCAGTCACTGCAGAGATGACTGGAGACACCCCACCCCCACGTTTCCACCCATTTCTGCTCTTTCTCTGCAAGGTAAGTGGTGGCTGCACAAGAAGGAAGCTCTGCAGATGGGTCCATGGTTAACTGCCTTCATTAGTTCTTGTCCAGTGCAATAGGGTTGGTGTTGTGTTTGCCTCATTCCATGTCTCTTAAGGCACTGCAGGGCTGAACTCCTCCTCCTGGGAGGACATCTCCAGAGTGGAGCATCCTGAGACCGCAGCTCTTGGGAAGGGTTTTCCTGAGGTTTGCCACATCCTGAAGAGCTCCCAGCACATAGGAACGAATACTCTTCCTCTGAGAAGGGCTTGCACAGCTCTGTGCAGGAGAGGCGGCAGTGAAGCCAGGCACACAGAACCCATCCTTCCTCCCATTGCTGTTATCTCAGAGCTTGCGTGCAAATCCCTGCTGAAATATTTATTACTGGCCACAATCAATGATTAACCCCCAGGAAAAGACGTTGCTGGCAGCCTCTTTGCTTGCTTTAGGAGAATGGGATGGGGCTGAGTCATAGAATCATAGAATGGTTTAGGTTGGAAAGGACCTTAAGATCATCCAGTTCCAACCCCCTGCCATGGGCAGGGACACCTCACACTAAACCATCTCACCCAAGGCTTTGTCCAACCTGGCCTTGAACACTGCCAGGGATGGAGCATTCACAACCTCCCTGGGCAACCCATTCCAGTGCCTCAGCACCCTAACAGTACAGAATTTCATCCTTATATCCCATCTAAACTTCCCCTGTTTCAGTTTCAACCTGTTACCCGTTGTCCTGTCACTACAGCAGGTTGCTGAGTGCTTGCCCCCCATCTATACCCAGGGGGGACTGGGTGCTGGGGAGAAGGACTGCAGGGGTGTACATGGGTCTCTATGGTGAAAGTTGGAGGGGAAGGAAGGGAAGATTCCACCTTACGCCTGTCTCAACCCTCCAGCGCTGAGGGGCCCGGCTGACCAAGAGCATGGGTGCCCTTTGTGCCTGGAGAGAAAAGGCCAAATCTGCCTGGACCAAGCCAAACCCATCGGGTGCTGTCTTGTTTTGAGAGCTCTGCCAGGAAGTCACCCCTGGGACAGCTTGGCTGCCTTGGGCGAGAGTCACGAGGCTCATCCTGGTGCTGCCAGGCGCTCATGGCACATTCCCTCCCTCCTGCCCCTCTGGATGTGGCATTTTGTGTTTGTGATGGCAACCGCATCCCCTGCCTCCGGGAGCTGTGGATTTAGAGCAGAGCTTGTCCACTTGGCTGCAGGTCCGGCCATGCCATGGGAACCAGAGGTGAAGCCATCCCTATGGGCACAAGGCCCCTGATGGGAGGACAGAGGCTGGGGCAGACAGAAGGCACCCTGAGCAACCACCAACCTGTCCCTGTCTCATCCTCTTGTTCACAGTCCCTAAAAACCCTGGTTTCAGGGCTGTTCAGCTGCTGCTACCGCCTTCCATACCATGGGGCTTGGGCTTCAGATCCCCTTGATCCCAGAACCAGGTCTGATTCCCCCTCCTCCTTTCATGAAAATTGGGATTTGTTTTTAATCTCCTTCCTGCAGGAGCTGGGCTCAGATGTGCTCAGTGCCCAGCTTGGTGCTGCCCAGGCCTCCAACATGTGTAACCTCACATCCGTAAATACAGACATAAACCTAACGTGCAGCTCCACACAGTGCTGGTGCAGGGAGAGCCGGATGAGCCGGTGGGGCTGGAAAGTGGCTCTGGCTCAGGCGGGGATGATGCTGCCATGCCTGAGCACCCCTCCCTGCCTGCATGCCCTGACCTGCTGCTGCCCGTGGGGACGTGTCCCTGCCTGTGCACCCGCTCGGTGCCGGAGCCCAGCGGGTGCCTCTCCCATCCCCTGCGATGATGATGACGAGGATGTGCTTTGGGTGCTGCTGCCCAAAGAGAAGGGGTCTATGGGGGAGGCTGCTTTGGCTCAGGCACCCCAAGGTGGAGCATCCCATTGGTTTTGGGGGGCTGCTCGGTGACCCACAGAAGGGTGCCCCATGCTCCTGGGCCACCGGCTGTGCCACGTCCCGGGGTGGGCTGCTGGGAGCTGGGATGCTCTGGGGCTGCAGTCACACTGTGGTGCACAAAGGCCTTTTGTCTGCGGGGCTGCCCCAGGAGCATCCCGACATCCCAGTTCTCCAGTAACATGAAACCTCCTCGGGGCTGCCTCCAGGAGCACAAAGACCTGGGGCTGCTGCGGGGGGGGCCGCTGCAGGCACCGATAGAAAGGAATGGCATAAATCAGGGCACCACCAGGGACGGAGCCGTGTGCCAACCCCTGCGTCCATGAATGCGCCCAGCCCATGCTGGGGGATTTGGAATCTTCTTCACCTCGGGGCTCCTCATCTTTAGCTTTAGCCCCACCATTGCTCTCTGGGTACATGCCAGAGAGTGAATAAATACCTGTGGGTGCTCCCTGGAGCCCCTTTTCCCTCTGCAGCTCTCACCCAGCCTGCCATGTGCTGGGGCTAACAAAGAGGGGTAAGAAGAGAGCTTCCAGGCAGAAACCTCTGTAAATCATTAATGGGGGACGTGGTGGAGGACAATGCAAAGGGGCCATAACCTGAGGACTTGGGTCTGACTCACTCGGAGTCTGATTTCTTTTAAAGTCAAGCTATTTTACTGTGATTGGCACATCAGGACAGGGCAGCAGAGAGGCTGCTGGTGGCTGCAGCATCCCAGCCAGGCGGCAGGGGCAGCGTGGAGGGAGGCGTTGCAAGGGAAGGGGGACACATGGTGCAAGGGGTTGGGGGATGAGTAAGGGGGTTGTAGGAAGCTGGAGGACCTGTGGTACAGGGGGATGTGGGACAGACGGTGCAAGGAACAGGGGACGTGGTTTTCCTGCCTTTCCCAGTCCAGGACTCTGGCCCCTGGAGTCTCTGCAGGCCTCATGTGATGGGTAAGGAGCACCCCAGCTCCCTGGGCTGCCGGTAGCTCCACTGCTCTACGTGCAAAGACCATTCCCAGTTGTGCAGGAGCATGTCCTGAGCTCAGGGCAGCACCGCAGGGGACGCTCTCAGCCGCATCTCTTGGTACCTCTGGTGCCCCGCGTCGTGTCCCTGTTTCCCTTTGGAGGGGTGCTCCTGGCATTGCCCCCCATGCGGGTGTACGGACACAGGCACCGTGTACTTGTTTGCTCCGGGCTGTGCTTGCTGCCGGTAACCCGAGTTCACTGTGGCAAAGGGGATGTGCGGAGAGGCTGCTCCTTGTCGGGGCTCCAAGAAAACACTTTTCCAGCCAAATCCTTTGACACTTTCCCTTTTACTCAGCTCCGGTTGGAAAAGCCTCGAGGACAGAGGGACTTTCCCTCCACCGCCGTGACTCAGGTGCCGGTCACGGGTGACTCAGCTCCGGGGGTGGCCACAGAGGCAGGGACCGGAGGTTGGGAGGGGACACGGAGGTGACGGGGACCAAGCAAGCTGCGCTGTGACAGAGGGGGCCGGGACAGCCCCGCTCTCTGCTGCGGGTGCCGGGGGGGGGTTAAAACCTCCTTTGATGGGGCGGGCGGCGGCAGGAGCGGCTGCGGCATCGCGGTCCCTGCTGCCACCTAACGGGGAGCGGCCTCCTGCAGCGGGGCGGGCTTGGACGGGGGGGGCAAAGCCTTTTCACACCGTCCGTGCTCCCCCGTGGGGTGCGGAGCCCCCCCGGGCTGTGTTTGGTAGCATAGGAAGCAAAGGGAGCATCCCCCTGGAGCGGTGGGGTTGAGGGGGGACCTGTGAGGCAGTGAGGGGAAACTGAGGCACGCGAGGGGCTGGGAAGGGGCAGGTGTGTCCTGGTGCTCATCCCAAGCCTCCGGTCGGGTCAGCTGCTCCCAGTGTGGGGCTGGAGCTGCGGGAGCGCTGGATTGAGCCCAGCTGGGAGCCCACGAGGTGTGAAGTGGGGCTGGTCCCTGCTCCTCAAAAGCAGAGTGGGCAGGAGCCAGCCCTGGGTAGTTTCTGTGCTGCTGAGGTTTGTGCCTCCCTCCTGCCTGCAGGCATGGCCCCATGGTGAGTCTTAGCCTCCTTCTTTGGGGTGCAGGGTGGTTCTGGGGTGGGGATGAGGTAACCCTGGCCAGGACTCAAATTGCCCCTGCTTCTCCCAGCCTGCATATGGCAGTCCCCATAGGGGCTTGCTTGATCCCCTGAGGACAGGATGGATGTGCAGGGGATGCTGGTGGCCTGACTCCAGGGCTTAGCTCTCTACAAACTGCTTGCTTTGTCCCCCGGGGACCGCAGCGTGTTTGTCCCTAGCAGGGAACACTGCTCTGTGGCTGTCTGTCCATGGGGATGCTGTGATATCCAGCCTGGCCAGAGGATTAGGGCTGTAATGGGCCGGGTGGTCACTGATCGCTCCCGGCTCCGGTTTCATGGCGCCTGGCTGGAGTGCTGCCTGGTGATGCTGCAGGTCAGCTTTCAAATGGCATGGACATGCTGGGAGAGGAGCAGAGCATGGAGAGCAGGGGTGAGGGGCTGGGGGGTGATCCCCAAGGCTGGAAGCCACCATGGAGCTGAGCATTGTATCCTCCTGCCCCCACACCTGCAGCGGGAGGAACACTGTGGCCTCTGCCTGGGCTGGGGCTGCCACATGCCTTCATGACTGCCTTGCAGTGGGCAGGAAGCTTCTCATGTGCTCTGGTCCCTTGCATCCATCACTAGAACAGCTCGGTGGGAGTTTGTGAGGCTGTGCCTGCCTTCCCAGCCAGCTCCGGGGCCTGATTAATTGCTCACTTAGCAACTGATGCTCTATGTAGGTGCTGGAGCTGAAGAGGCGCGTGTGCATCTCTCTATGGAGCATCACGACAACTCAGGCTGGGGAGCGGCTTGGTGTGACTCGGAGCAGTGTTCCCATTCCTGATGAGAGGCCCCAGGGTCCCTGTGTAGGGAGAACACCTCTAACCCAGGCCAGCATCCCCATCATCGCCACTAAACAAAAGCATGTATTTAATGGGTGCCTGCTCCACAGCAAGCTTGGGGAAAGTGCTTGGGATGCATTGGCTGGAGAGGGGGATTTTCCTGAAGGTTATGGGGAGGCTCCTGGGGAAGGTGCTGAGGACATGATTTGTCTGGCACCATCTAAAATGAGGGTGGTGGGAGCTGGGTTCTGCGCATGCTATGCAACACCCTTTACATGTGGGGCAGGAGAGGACAGTCCTCACCATAGCCATGTGTGAAGGGGGTGTTAGGACAGTGAATTGCCTCAAATACTTTTCTCCCTTTCCCTCCTGGCCTGAAGGGAGCCCAGCACGGCTGGATCCATCCCACCGCATGGCTGCAGTGAGGACGGCGGCCACAGGAAGGCACTGGAAGCCTGGAGATGTGAGATGCTGAGTCGAAACGTGGGACCCGAGCACTGGTGTGGGCTGCGGTATGCGGGAGCCTGTGGGGCTGGCACTGCTCTTTTGGGACCCCTTCATCGCTGCTCCCTTTAGATCCTTGCTCAGTACAAACCATTCCACCTTGCTGAGCCCCATGGAAACCCCATCCCTTGCTCTGGGTGCTCTCTCCTCTCCAGAACCAAGCCCCCTTGGAGCTGAGGAATGCACCTGCCTTTGTCACCCCCTCTTCCCCTTGTCCCAGGGGGTGGGGGCTTTGTTGGACCTTCCCTTGCTATAGCCAGTGCATCCCCTCAGTGGGATGCAGGGAGCTGTGCTGCCCTGGCATGATGAGGTTTGGCTGCTGCAGGCAGGTTGGTGGCAGAAGTTTGGGTTTGGGTGATGTTTTAGATGCTTTGCCTACTTATTTTTATCAGGCTCATGGTGTAGGAGCTGTGACATCTGGGCCATGCTTTATTATAGCATGGTTGCACTGGGCAAGATGTGAGTGCTGCTTCTTGCCCGGCCAGTCCCTGAGCAGGGGTTCAAGGAACCTCCTGTCACTGTGCTAGGGGCTCTGTGTCAGTGTGGGTGTCCCCATGTACCAGTGACCAGAGGGATGTCCCCAGCCCCACTTGCCCCAGGGGTTTGGTGCTTGGTGGCTGCTGAGCACATCTGGGTGCCAGTGGTGGCAAAGAGAAAAAGCAAGCAAAAGTAATGCTGCCAATAAAGGGTTTGAATATTGAGCAGGCAAATGGGGCCAGGGCCCTCTGCTGAGCTTTGCAAGTGGAATGAAATATGAAGGAGCTCCTCATTAATTGTCCAGCATCCAAGCTGTGAGCAGGAAGGGGTTTGGTAAGGTGTGTATTTACAGGCGTGTTTGTACTTACAGGCACTTTCAGCTGCATGTAGGAGTGAGAGGAGATGGACGTGACTGGGATGGAGCTGGATTCGATCTGGGGTGATGCTGGGGGAGTTGGTCCCTTCTGGGGTGGCTTTGCTGGTGCAAAAGTGATGCAGCCATGAGCATGGGGAATCTCTTGGGATGCAATTTTATGGTGCAGGATCCATTCCACCTCTTCCCAGGCCCTTTAATGCCCCTTTCAAAAGCCTCTTTCTTGCATGGAGGCTGCATGCTGGTATCAGATGGGGGGATCTTTCCTAGTGCAGCCCCTCTTCTTGCAGCATCCAGTTGATGAGGAACATAATTACTCCTGCAAAGGCAAATCCGTGCCAGCCCCGGCTGCTTGGTCGCACTCCAAGGAAGGCAGTGTTTCCTTGCAAAGTATGAGCCCATGAATATTTTATGCCCAAGGAAGATATTTCTTCCAGGAGGTTGTTGCATGAATTATGGAAAAGTTGGGAGGAGAAGACGGGTGTTGTTGTGATGGGGTCGGCTCCATGGGGGAGGCTGCCCTGGTACCATGAGGCTTCACTTGCTCAGCATCCCTTTACCAGGGTGGGGAGGGAGCTCTGCCCCTTGCCCCCCACTGCAGCAGCAGGCAGACCTTGCTGGAGGAGCCCTTGGTGCAAATCCATCCCAATTTGGGGCATTTTGCTTCTAGCAGAGGAGGTTGGTGCCCGTGGAGTGAATGGGGCAGTTTTGGGGGTGAGCACCTTCAGGTGCTGGCTTGGAGGCTTTTGAGAGGGGTCCTGCAGCTTCCCCAGGCACCTGTGGGGAGAAGCAAAGTGATGCAGCCTCTCTGGCCTGTTCCATGCCCTCCTTGCTTTCCTCATCTCCTATGTGCCCTCATGCCTGGCTGGTGTTGTAAATGCCAGTGCTTGATGCTGGGCTCATCCAGCATCCTGCCGTTTTCCAGTGCTGGTCTCTCCCTGAGGCTCATGGCTGTTCCTGGCTGGGAGCTGGCAATGTGGAATTGATGTGCTGCTCTTGGGTCCCCTGCCCGTGTCCTGCATCCTGAGCATGGCTGGTCAGGAAAGAGGAGGGGGTTAGTTAATAGACAAAGCTCTGATGCTCTTGTTGGTGCAGAGGGAGTATGTGCTGTGTTAATTTTACCACCAAATGTGCTTTCTCCTTCCTTTTCCTCCATTTTAATCCTTTAGTTTACTATTAAAGAAAGCATTTCCAGCTGCCAATGATCCCTGCAGGTAGCAAAACCTCTCCTCCATCCAACTGGAAGTGCAGACAGAGCAGTCTGCCCCTTTTCCTTGTGAAACTCCCCTGGAAGTCATCTCCTGCCCAAAGCAGCCTCTCGCTGCTCATCCCTGAACCTGCCCCATGTGAGCCCATGCTCTGACATGGAGCAGCTCCTCCAGAATCATGGAATCAGCCACAGCTGCTTGGTTTTTAAGGACTGTGTAAAGGGTTTCAGGGCTGTAAGGTGCTGCAGGGTGTTCACTGCTGCTTGGCCTTAGCTAGAGAAGCATCAATGATGTTTCATTCCGGGGCCGGATCCTGCTGCAGAGGGATGCTTCTGGGACAAGAAACCTGCCCTCCTCCCTCTTCCCCTTCATCCATCAGCTCTCTTGGGAAGGGGGGAGCGACTTGGGTCCATTTCCAGTTTTCTCTGCCTCTGGCATCTTGCTCAGCCACACATCCCTGTAGGAAGGGGAGGAAATGGATGTGTCTTGTCAAAATGGGGTGTGTGTGTGTGTGTGTTTATGGACAACTCTGACACGCTCTGTCTGGAGATGTCCCAGCGCATCCCACACTGGTCGTGGGTAAAATAACTGTGATTTTCATGGCACCAGGTCCTGGTGTCGGCAGCTTGGATGTGAGGGAGCTGCTCAGGGTGCCATGCGGGTGCCATGGGCTTCTCCTTGCTGTCACTCTTGCCGATAGGTGGAAGTGTTGTCGAGGAGAAGAGCTCTGGTGCTGCCTGACTCGGAGCTCAGAGCAGTGGTAGGGAGGCAGGAGGCCTTTGTCCTCGGGAAACACGGAGGCAGTGAGGTACAAAGGGGAGTCTTCAGGCAGGGGAGTGCAATCAACCCTCGCCAAGAGGCTCCTATGTGGCAGCTGGAGGAGGTCTGGCCGGGATGGGCATTGCCACAAAACAGCCATGCTTGCTCCATCCCCTCGGTGTTGTGGGGAGGGGGAAGTTGATCCCCTTGGTCCTGCTGCTTGGACTCAGTTGGGGTTCTTCTGGAGGTCCCGCATCAATAGGATGTGGGTGCTCAGCAGGACTCCAGGATGCAGGGGAGCCACTGGTGAGGCTTAGGAGCTCTCGGTGTTGGTGAGGGGTGAGTAGGGGGCTGCTGGGGAGCTGGCATGGCCACAGCAGCCTTCCTCCTGAGGAGGAGTTGTCATCACTCACAGCCTGCAGCCAAATCATCCCTCTTTCATTGCAAATTCCTCCCTGCAAGCCCCCATGGGCTTCCCCCCCACTGCATTTCTAAATGCAACTCTTTCCATCAAAACCCAGTTAGTCATGAAGTCTATAATGAGTTTTACATGTATTTTAAATGGTCTGACATTCGGCATCCCATTATCCTCACCCCTCGAGAAACATGGACTCGCTGTGTGAATGTTGATCCAATGCGAGTGCTCTCGGTACCATTTTTGCTCTCTGAAATGTCTGTATCCATCACCCATATTCATGCACTGTTTGTGTGTAGGAGTCTCTTTCTTTCAGAAGGAAATCAAAGGCTGGGTTCTGGTGGTTTCTCTCCCTCGGGCCTGCTATTTAGGTACCTTTTGAGGGCAAGATGAATTATTTCACTGCTTGGTTTTGTTTTGCAGTTGTGTTGATCCCTTCAGTAACTCCCATCCCTGGCTCTAATTGCCCAGTGCAGGATAACTCAATGGCTTTTGCAAGCAGCTCATGCAATTTCTGCTGGTACCCAGCAGTGGGGGGGGCTGAGCCGGGTCACCCTGCTCAATAACCATCCTGAACCACCCTGCAAGCTTCCAGCAGAGGCTTTCCCTGCTCCCCATCCTCTTGCTTAAGGCTCTTCTCCGCCTGACATCACTGAAAACCTTCCCTCTGTTGACATAAAAGCCCCCAGGGAACATGACAAGTGTCAATGTGTTCCTCTTCCCTTCTTTTCCCCTCTTAGATCCTTTTCTCTTCTCTTGCAAAGCAGGTTTTTGTTTCCTCCCTCACTGAGCACTGGGCAGGAGGCATTGACCAGCCAGAGCCCATGTTTTCCCCCCCAGATAAACCAGGGAAACATTCCCAGCCCCTTTCCCTCTTCCCCTGCAAACTTCCTTTGTTTTAAATACACATGAAAATAGCTCTTCCTGGGACTCCAGCTTTTTAATTGTGTGGATATTGCACCTCATTACAGCTCCATTAATATTTCACTTTGAATTAAAGATTCATTTTCCCCACCCTCTTATCCAAGAGGGAATTAAATCCACACCCAAGGCAACTACAGGTGCTGGCAATGCATCCCACTCTGTGATCCATGAAGATAAAGGTGGTGACTTGGTTATAAATTATTCAAGGTCCTTCTGCAGAACAGAGCTGCAATGTCCAGTCCATGAGATGTGGTTTCATGTTTTCCTGTATTAAAAACAAACAATGAATTAAAAATGGCAAATCTGCCTGGAAGTGGCTTTAGCAGTGGACACAGTGACCATTCCTTGTTGGAATGGGGCCCGGGCAGTGGGAAGCTGGATGCTGTATGGCCAAAGCGGTGCCTGGCTCCATGGACTGGATCCTGGTGGGGCCCGCCAGCCCTGGAGGCTTGGGAAATACTGATGGGGACCTTGGAGAGGTTGGAGCACCCTGAAAGCCCTGGATGGAGTTGAACATGGAGCTGGGAATTGGCTTGGGGTGCACACCCCCAAACCTGGCATAGGCAGTGACTTGTTCAGTTCCTTCTCTTGAGGCTGATGAAGCTGTATTGATCCTGCGGAAGACAATGCTGCATCCATTTGCTGACAGTATTGAGCTCTCCTGAAGTATGTGACCATCTCTTGACCCGTGTGCCCAGCTGCAGCATCAGTGACCTTTGCTGATCTGCTCATGGGGTAAACCCATTAACCCTGTGCATGGGCTGCTTCATGGTATCTCTGGGTATCTCCTCTTGGTCTCTACCCATCCTGCTCAGCCACTGGGGGAAGCTCAGCAGCATTGTCCTGAGCTGGGTTTCCATATGTTAGTTGGGTTTTGATGCTCTTGATGGTGACACAAGTGCTGTGATGATATTTTGGCTTCTGGCTGATGGCAGCGAGAGGGGTGTGAGAAGGGGTCCATGAGGTTTGGAAAAGACAAGATGCTGCATGGTAGCAAGAGCATCCCCCACATCCCTGAGACTGTGGTTCACAAGACTGGGTGGGGGGGCTGCATAGTGGTTATTTGCTATTGCAGCCAGTGAGCACCAAGCCTCTCCAAGCAAGCAGGCTGCTGGAGCAATGAAGGTGATGCCCACACACCTCACCCCAACTGTTCTTCAGGACCTGAGCAAACCAGAGCAGGCACAGCCTTGCCCTGTGCTGCCAGACCCCAGGCTGTGATTGGGATGCCCTCATTTCTCCCTGCAGGCAGAGCACAGGTCTTTGAAATCCCCTGTGAGCTCAAGGCTTCACCTGACCTGGAGCAGAGCTCTTGACCTTAGGGTGCCTCTGAGAGCTGCTTTTGGCAAAGGGATTTGTTGCCCAGTTTATCCCATGGTGGCTGGAGCCCCCTCAGCCCTGGCTTGTGCGTGACCTGAGGATCTTTGGGGCATGAAGCAGTGGCACAGGCTCCTCTCCTCCCAGTGGCTCTGGGCACTGATGGGTGCAGACCCCCCTCCTGTCTGACTGTGCCCTGCTGGTCCAAGTAGCACCCTTGGGTCATCAGTTGATCCCATACATGGGTCCTTGTTTTGGTCCCAGGGCCTCTTCCAGCCCTGTTGCAGTGTTTCAGCTGCTGCCTGTGGTGGGGACAATGGGGCTTCTTGATGTTCAGACCCTGCCACCCACTGCTCTGCTCCCTGTGCAGTGCCTGCCCCTTTGGAAGTAAGCCATGGACCCCCCAAGGCAGGCAGACACTGGGTGAAAGCTGCTGCCCTGGGGCCCTGGGACTGCTCCTGGTGGGATAACTTGCAGCTGAGAGCTTGGCTGTCACCATCACCCATCCTTGTGTCCCCTCCCCACAGCACCAACATCCTTTTGCTCCCATTCCTGGCCTGGATGAGGGTTGCACACTGTGTGCAACTGGGGGTCTGGATGGGGCTGTCCCCCTCCCAGGGCTGCACTCCCCTGCACCAGAGCAGGATGACAGCGAGGCCCGCTCTGGCCCTTGCTGTAAATGAAATCATTGCCACAGCTCGGTCTGTCTGCAGGAGACAGCGCTCTGCCATGATCCTGTGAGCATCTGAATCCATGGGAATATTGCCACTTGTTTTAATGGCAGGAGGGCGGCTGGCCAGCTCTTCAGGTGAGTGCGCCTTGCTGGGGAGCACGTAGCTCCTTCAAAGGCTCTGCCAGGGAGCTGTGTTGGGAGCTGGGCACTCCTGAGTGCTTCTGGAAAACCAGATAGTCTCCAGCTTCCTAAACACAACTTGAGTACCAGGGCTGCCAGCAACCAGCCACCTGCTGCAGCACCCTTCCTGCCTGGGACCTGGCTGATCCCGCACCAGGAATTGCACTATTCCAAGCAAGCAACACAAATCAATTCTTTGGGAAGATGAGGCTGGAAAAGTGTATTTGAAAGCCTGTGCTTTGCTTTTTGGTGCTTGGAAGGGCAGGTGTAAGTGCACAGAGCTCTCCCTGCAGCCAGATCCTCCCTTTGTGTGCAGGGACCGGGGTCCCTATGGGCTGGGTGCTGAGAGTGTGACCCCTAATTACTCCCGTGACCGATTCTCTTGCATTCATTCCCGTGATGGACTGGAGCAGTTAATGTGTCAATGGCCATTACGAGAGGGCTGTGTTTGCTCTGGATTAATGAATTGACACACCACCATGGGCTCCTTGGAGCTGCCTGAGTCTGGGGGGTGATTTGGTGGGGAAAGGAGGTGATGCATGAGTTGTGCTCCATGAGTGCGTGTTCAGAGTGGGATGTTGGCATCACTTTATGGGAGGCTGAAGAGAAGGGCAACGGCTTAGGGTGAAGAGTCCCTTGTCATTGCCTTGGGGAGCTGCTCCCACTGTGGGGAGGGGAATTTGGGGATGACAGGCCCTGGCAAAGGTTGGTGTGTTTGCACCTGCGGCAGCTGCTGTGGGCCTGTGCTCCTGCAGATGCTGAAACTGGAGGCTGTGACCTGCGAGAAGCTGTTTATCACCCCAGGGTCTGGAGGGCCTGGACTCGGGCAGTCCTGCTGCTGTGCTCACGGCCGCGATGGTGGCTGCAGGCGATGGGCAGGGATAGAAGGACATGTACAAGCAAAATACATCTCGATGCAAAGCCCAGGAGTGGAGGGACGCTGGGGGTAGCAGGGCACGAGAAGAGCCAGAGCCAGGTCCAGGTCCATCCCCATCCCCATCGGCCAGGGCTTTTGCAGCCCTTTGTGCCCTGCGGAGGGGGATTTGAGGGGCTGCAGACCCCTCCCCGCGCCGGAAGCCGGGTGCGGGTGCGGAGGGTCCCCCGCACCCCCCCTCCGCGGTGCGCTGGTGCTTTAAGAGGCTGGCAGAGCGGGCGGCGGGCTCCCCAGCGCCTCTTCATGCAAAACTTCCCCGGCCCCGGCCCTCCTCCCCCTCCTCTTCCTCCTCCTCCTCCTCCTCCTCGCCGCGGCTGCGGAGCGCGGAGCGCGGCGGGTCCCGGCCGGCTGCGGCTGGCTCGGCTCCCCGGGCCGGGGCTGGGGGCCGCGGCTGCCCCCCCCCCCGCATGCCGCAGGGTCCCCCCCGGGCTGCCCGCGCCCCCCGGGGCCGGACACCGAGCGTGGCACCGGGCACCGGGCACCGGCACCGGGAGGAGACGGGGGCGGCGGCGCCGACAACTTCGGGCTGCCCGCGGGTGAGTGCGGGGGGGGGCGCGGAGCTCCCCTGGGATGTCCGGTTCCCCCCCCCCCCCCCCCTTCCCGGTGGGGTTCGGGCCCCCCCATTCCCGCAACGCTCCAGCAAATATTCCGCCTTTCCCTATTCTTATTCCGGGGGGGGCTGCGCAGCCGCGGCTGCCGCATGGAGCCCCCGGCAACCCCCAAGCCCGTCCTTTCCCCCCCCTCTCCCAGCCGGGTGCCCCCTACCTCCCCGCGGCTCCCCCCCTTTCCTACTCGTGGCCGTGGGGCTGCTCCTCGCCGAGCCCCGCCGTGGGAGGGCACAGACCCTGCTCCAATCCCTAAGCTTGTCCCCAGAGGTATCTATGGGTTCGAGGAGGGGGGGAGCTGAACGGGGATGGGAAGGGGTTTGGGGCAGGAGGCACCGGTGGCTGTGGCTGAGCCGCCGGCGGGTGCCTGCCCTCGTCTCGCCGCAGCGGCCGGGGCCCGCAGAGCCCATTGCAGGGGCAGAGAGCTGGGGCTTTGCCCAGGTCAGTGGGGAGGGGCTGCCCCTTTGAGCTTGGAGGGGCTCTGGGGGGTGAGACCTTTCCGCGGAGCTGGAGGGCCCCGCGGGGGCAGCCCCGGTCCCGCTGTGCGCGGACACGGGCTCCAGGGTCCGTTTTCCTCCCGTCAGCGCTCCCCGATGCTCTTCGGGAGCCGGATCCGTGAGGCTCCGGGAGCTGCCGGGGAAGTTGGCGGCCGTGGGAAAAAAACGGAGAACTCTCCCACCGCCTGCTGGGGCAGAGCCCTTCCTCCTCCTCCTCCTCCTCCTCCCGCTGTGATGAGTTTGCCGTGCTCTGCCAGCCCGGCTGTTGTGCTCTATGTTTGAAGGGAGAGCCCGGCTGCGACAGAGGCTGCGGAGTGAGTCACTGACACGGCTGCTGCGGCTGACCTGGGGCTTGGAGGGGGGATGGCTCCGGTGACCCGAGGAGCTCACCGGTAGGGCCTTGGGGAGGGAGTGAACGGAGCCGATCTGTTGAATGCAGTCAGGAGCTCGGAAAGATGCCAAGAAAACTGCCAAAGCACACAAAAAAGAGCTGGATTTCCTTTGCTCCCTGTAAGCTGGAGTGAGACCCTCCTCCCTGAGCTGGGAGCTGCGTCCGATGGGATGTGCGGAGATCCTGGCTGCATTTGGCCACCCTGGTCATCCCCATTCCTGGGGATGCAGTGCAGGGCTGTGGCATGAGTGGGTCTGTCTTTGCCAAGGATTCCAGCTCCCCACAGGCAGCTGTGTGCTCCAGCTGCCCCTGGCTGGGGGTCACAGGCAAGCTCGTTTTGGGGAGGGCAGCAGGTGCTGGGCTGGGGGTGCTGAGCTGCACCCAGGGGTGTCAGGGGGAAGCTTCAATGGGATTTTACAGCAGGAACCAAAGCTTGGGTGCAGCCGTGGCCTGGTCCCACATCCCAGGGGCCAGCATCACCCTGCGGAGGAGCTTGCTGGCTCCCCAAAAAAGAGCATCACGTGCTTCAACTTTGGCATCAGGCAGGAGGAGGATGGATTTGTCAGCTCAGCCACCCCCTTCCAGCTCTTCCCAGAAAGGCAACGGCTTGGAGATGTGGCAGGTCCTAATTATAACATATGCAAACCTGCTCCTGCCGCCCGCCCTGGCTTTCGCACCCACTGCGGGCACTGTCTCTTCCTCTTGGGCTTCGTGTTTAGTGCACCAGTTTCCCGCTGCACAAAGCCAGGCTCAGGACAGGGGTGTCTGCCCCCGTTGGGCACTTCCCATTGGGCTGGTTATGGGCAGGCGCTCGTGCTGGTGTAGGTGTGATGGGAGCAGAAGCGCTGTGCCGTGGGCACCGCTGGGGACCGGCAATGAGGCTGCGCTCTCCCTCCGAGCCAGCATCGTCCCAGTTTGCGGAAGGTGATCAAAAATTAACAGTGGGATTTTGCTGCACATGGCAGGAGTGGGGATGAGCCCTGGCTCCTTCCCTCCCTCCCTGCGGCTGCTCCCACCTGGAGCTCTGTGCCTTGGCTGCTGGCAGAGACCCTGCACTGCCTCCCGCAAGGTGAGCCACTGCCATCGCTGCTTGCTTCGTGGCCGGATCCTGCTCGCCTCCTCCACACCGCTCCGTCTGATCCTTCATAGTGAGGGATTAGCTCTGGCCTGCTTGGCAGCAGGGAGGGAAGGGAAAGGAGGGAGCTTGCTTGCAGTTAAGGATATTTTATATATGTATATATATATATTGCATGATGGATATTCCTTGGCTCTGATGGGAGCTTTTTCTTTGGTTTTCAGCATCCTTTGGAGGATGCTCAGGGGCAGAGAGGAGGCTGGTGACACGCAGCTTCCCCACTGTGGGGCTGTGATCTGGGTGCTGGCAGGACCTGCTTGCAGAGAGGTCGAGTCAGCACCCTGGTGATGGTCTTGGGCTTATGCAAGCACTGCGATACCGTTTCAGCATCGATTGAGGGGTTCCTGGGGGAAGAGGCTGTGTCTTGGAGCATGTTTGGTGGGTTTTGGTGGTGGAAGCTGGGGTCTGTGCTCACCGTTGCCTGCTGAGCCATGGCCTTGCTTTTCCTCCAAGCGAACGCTGGGTACTTGACCTGAATACTGAAGGTTTTGCCTGTAGAGAGAACTTAACCGGTGTCCCCTCTCTGCGTGTCAGAATTCTGCTGTATTTCATAGCGCTTTTGCAATGAAAAAACAACCCAGGAGCCAAAACAAACTTCCCTGGAATCGCGTCGAGGGGGGGGGGGGGGGGGGGGGGGGGGGGGGAAGAGCAAGTGTGCGGTAATTGGGCTATTGTGCTGGTGCCGGCTGGCCCCGCTTGCCGAAGGAATTGCAGGTGGGGAAAGAAACGGCCTTGATTTTCAAAGAGCTGCCTCCGAGTCCGTGGCAACGTGGCACAATCCGGCACAGCCTTCCCAGCGCCGGCGCTGGGCTGGGAGGTCTCCGTGGTGGTGAGCTTATGGGGACTGGGAGTGCTGGGTGCAGCCTCTTGGCTGCTTGTTCCTGCATCTTCTGGATCCCGTCACCGGCTCAGCCTTTGCCTGGGTTAACAAGCCCAGTGCAACTGGATGGGCTCAACATAAAACCAGTGAGAGCCCTCGCTTTGAGCTGGGACCCAACAGGTCCTGGTGCAACTGAAGGAGCCCGGTCCTGCTGCAGGCAGAGCTCTGTGGTCCATGGGAGCAGGGTCTGCGCGGAGAGGGGTGGGATGCTTGGGCCACCGTGTGATAAGCCCTGGCTGGGATGCGGTAACCGCTGCCGGCGGGCGGTGATAAAGCCGCGGTGATAAAGCCGATGATTAGCGCTTAGCCAGCGCTTGGGTTGATGGCACATGAGACGTGAACTCGCCTGCCTGCAGCGGCACCGGCTCCACGGAGCTAATGGCAGTAAAATGACTTGGTTTTGACTGGGGGTGGAGAGAAATGGGCCGTTTCCTTCCTTATTTATTTATTTCTCCCTCCCCCGAAGGAGCTTTTTCGTTGCTGCGAAATCCCTGCTTTGTGTGTGTGTGGGGGTGTCAGCAAAGAGACCCCTGTGCTGTGCACCCATGATGGGCTCTGCCCCCAGGACTGGGTGCTGGGGATGGGTCGGTGTGACCTGGGGGTCTCTGTGGGCTGTTTGTTCCCAGGGCTGTGGCAGCACCAGGCTGGGGATGCTCCAGCTGCACCTCCTGGGTACTTGCCTTGGCTCCAGAGCTCTGGGGCCGTGTGCCCGGGGGCTGCATCCCAGTGCCTGTGAGCACTGTGGGACATGGTGAGCCCAGGCTGTGCCTTGCTGCAGCCCTGTGGGCACCAGTGCAGAGCTCACAGGGATGCATGGAAGGAGGATGGGAAGGAACTGCAGAGGTGAAGCCTGGGATGTCCGGTGCCTGCCTCTGGGCACTGCAAATGGTTTTGCAGCAGGAGCTCAGTGCAGTGCAGGTTGGATCAGTGTTTGATTTCTCTTGCCCAGCTGAGCCTTTGACCTCTCCCAATCCAGGGGCCTTGGTGCATGGCGATGCTGGTGCTGGCGGTGGCTTGTTGGCATGGCCACCACTAGAGGGGAACAGGATGACACCGAGCAGGACTGGTCCTGTGTCCTGAGGTGCTGGGGACCCACAGGCCAGAGGCACAGTCCAGGAGCACTGCCTGTGGCCCTCCTGGCTCTGCAGTAACCCCGTTAGATCATCAGATCAATTGGGCTTGGGCAACATCCCATACCCAGGGTCTGGAGATCTGCTCTGTTTGATTAATTCCTGCACCACTTTCAGATTGCAGATCCAGCTGTGGGATGGCTGGGAAGAGGGTGATGGAAAAACTTGTTCCTCACTGATGACATGCATGTGGGAAGTGGGAGGAAGCAGCATTGCTCCTTCCTTTGGTGCTGTGATAAGTGAGCGTTTATCCCACTCCATTATTACCACCTTGGAATGTGTGCCTGCACCTGACTTGTTGCAGTGGTGCTCCCCTGGGGCTGTGCAGATGGGGCAGGAGGGTGCCTCTGGCCCCTCACTGCCTGTAGCATGTTCCCTGCTGTTCCCTGCTCCATGATCACCTGCTGTAGGCAGGTGTCTCCATCCAGATGTGCATCTCCTTCCAGATGTGCAGGACCAGCCTCAGGACTCACTGGCTGCATCCCCAGCGCAGGTGGGACCAAGATTCAGGTTGTGTCTGTGAGGATGCTTGTGGCAGGAGGGTGAAGGGATGTGGGGGGGAGGGAAGGGGATGCTCATCTCCTGCCCCTTCCTGAGGGGCCTCAGGCCATTTGCAGCCCAGGCTTGTCAGGTAATTCAGGCTGCATCTCCCCTAATGATTCAGTGAGGGATTCAAACCAGCTCCTCCTCCCCTCCCCATTATTTGCGCTTTCTTCTTGCCTGCCGTGATATTTTTACCTTCGGTTCGTTCAGATTATATGATCAAAGGGGAGACAACACAGAGGAGAAGGCTTAAAAGAAGAAAGGGAGAGGCTGTGGGCTCTGGGGGCACTGCCAGCTCTGCTGTGGGCTCAGAGGACTTTCCTAGGAGCGGGTCCATGTGGTGACCATCGCACCCTCCCCGCTGGGCAGAGATGTTGCAGCTCCAGGGGTGACAGTGGGAAACGACCTGTTTGGGGCTGGTGCGAGGCTGTGGTGCTTGAGCATCTTGGGGTCTCCCCATCATCTGCCTCCTCCCCACAGGCAGAGCCTGACCCGCTTCCAGTCTATGGCAGGAGCTGGTGATCACGGGGTGGCTCTTGCAGAGGAGGGGGACAACGCAGGGGGTTGATCCTTGGCCCCCATCCATGTGTGTGTGGGGCTCTCCCAGCGGTGGGGCAGGTTGGGGAGGGTGGTTATTGTGCTGCAGCACTCCCGAGCTCCTGCTTTTGAAGCAGAGCTCGGCACTGGGTAATTCTGGCTGCTTAAAAGCCCTGGCTGTCAGAAACGCTTTGGAGATGGGCCTTCAAGTGGCTCCAACGGGCAGGGATGTGCATAATTTATGGGGGTGAGTTGAGGCAAGGGCCCTCCTTGCCTTGCAGAGCTGGGAATCTCCTCCTTGGTGTAAAGGGGCTCAGCACAGCCGGCTCTTGTGGGCAGCACCCATGGGGCTGGATGAGAATCGGACCCGGCAGGCATAGGCTCAGATACTGAGCTCTGCAGTTGAGCTGAGCTGCATTCAAGCTGTTTCTTTGGTCTTGCTGTTGCAGCCCGTCCTGCCTGGGGAATGCATTTGCCTGCTTGGCTCTCTGCTTTTTGGTGCCTTGCATTAATCATGTGCTGCCCTCGCTGCATCCATCAGTGACTGCTTGGAAAGAGCAGGGATGAGCTGCACAGGAGAGCCTTTCCTAGAGAAAGGGGAAACTGAGGCAGGGCTGTGCTGGTTGGGCAGGGGCAGCTCTGTGGCATGGGGAGATGGACAAAGGGCTGTAACGCAGTGATCTGGGGCTCAGACTGTGGCAGCATCCTGTCTCAGTGTCTCAGTGGTGAAAGCAGAAGAGACAAAGTGATGGCACAAGGGGTTGCAGGAGGATGGTGAGAGGTAAAACCCCCCTCAGCTGCGAGCAGAAGGCTCCTGCAATGGTGAGGGGCTGGGATACAGGTGTTGGTGTGTGGGTCAGGATGCAGCCTGTGTCCATGGGCACAGCCTGGGGGCATTTCACTGCTCCCACTGCCTTCACCCCCAGTTTTCCCCTCTGTTTCCCAAGGGACCATTCTCTCCCTCTGTCCTCCCTCATGGGCACCCAGCTCAGGGTCTGAGGGCCTTTACAGCCTGCTGCTCTCAGCACAGAGCTGACCATCCATCCTTGCCACTGTTAGCTCTGGCAGACCCGGGTTGCTCGCATGGGGCAGCCAGGAAGCCAAACTCCTGCCACAGCTCGGATGAGCCCTCGGTGCTGTCGATATTTGCTGCTGTAGATGTCAATAATGGATCTTGCAAGGAAGCAGCTGCTGGTTCAGGAATCAGTGGTCTGGAGGAAGAGCGGTGGGATCTGCAGAGCTTTGGGTAGTGATTCACATCCGTAATGCTGAGCTTGGGCAGCGCCTGTCTGGGCCGGCTCTTGCTTAAGCCACAGATGAGCTCCGAGCCCACTCGGGTTGTGGGGACTCATGGCAGGCAATTGATAACAGCACTGGGAAACAGCCTCAGGTCCTTCAGCAGGGGAAGGTGGTGCAGGGAAGAGGCCTGGGGGGATCTTCAGCCTCAGGCTGCTTTGCTGAGGCAGGAGGCAGTGTCTGGCTGGGCCATCGGTGGGACAAGGGAGGGGATGCTCAGGGGAGGAGGAGCTGTTTAAACACCAGGTTTAACACCCAAATCGGCTCAGGGTCTCAATCAAGCTCAGCCTCAAGTCTGCTGCTTGGCTCCCGTGCTCAGCTGTGCCCTGGGGCAGGAGAGGTGCTGTGGGGCAGGCAGGGACCAGGGCTGTGGGTGCATGTGGTGCCCCCTCTGAGCACTGTCTTGGGGCCTGTCCCACCCTGGCAGCTCTCTGACCAGGGGATGGGATGGGACAGGGTCCCAGGTCCTCCCTCCAGCCCCAGGCTGGCCACCGAGCTTGGTGCAGAGCGAGCTGGGGGCTCCTCACCAGCCCCTCTGCCCGGATGCTGTTTGAGCTGAGCCAGAGCTGCTGCCGTGAATCCAAAATCAAATGAATCCCAAATCTCTTCCTTGCAGTGACCCCCGGTGCTGATTCCTGCTGGGATCCCTAATGGAAGCTCAGAAGAGCTGATGCCTTTCTCATACTCATGCTTAATGTTCTCTCTCCCTCTTGTTCCCCCGTCCCCCTCACCAAGGGCTCTGGAGGAAGGACCCGAAGCATCGCTCGGGCTTGTGTCTCCATCACCGCACCTTGTCCCAGCGTAGCCATGCAGAACCCAGCACCCTCCTGCAGCCCGGCCGCCCGCTGCTCCTGGGGGTCCAGCACCGCGGGTGGAAGGCGCTGATGGGGCTGTGAGCAGAGCGCACTGGGAGCACTGGGAGCCATGCCCGGAGCCGTGCCGCCCGCCCGCGCCAGCCGCGCTCCCTGACTGCTGCCGGTCTGGGCTCGAGCTCTGCCCCAGCGTTGGCAATGAGCCGGGGTTCCTTTTGCATGGAGCGTTTCTCCTTCTGCCTCCTCCTGAGTGCCTGGAGCTGGGGGTGGGCGCCCGGCGCTGCCGCCAAGCCCAAGGGCCAGGGCTACCCGCACATGAACTCCATCCGCATCGACGGGGACATCACGCTCGGGGGGCTCTTCCCCGTGCATGGCCGCGGGGTGGAGGGCAAAGCCTGCGGGGAGCTGAAGAAGGAGAAGGGCATCCATCGCCTGGAGGCCATGCTCTTCGCCCTGGACCGCATCAACAACGACCCCGACCTGCTCCCCAACATCACGCTGGGCGCCCGCATCCTGGACACGTGCTCTAGGGACACGCACGCCCTGGAGCAGTCGCTGACCTTCGTGCAAGCCCTCATTGAGAAGGACAGCACCGAGGTGCGCTGCGTCAATGGCGGCCCCCCCATCATCACCAAACCCGAGCGGGTGGTCGGCGTCATCGGTGCCTCGGGCAGCTCCGTCTCCATCATGGTGGCCAACATCCTGCGGCTCTTCAAGGTAGGGCTCGGTGGGAGGGTATCAATAACCACCGTGGGTGTTGTTGCCCTGTTCCTCCATGGCTGGGGGCAGGCAGTCTTTAAATGTCTTCTCCTGCCTCCCCCAGCTCCCTGGGGATCCCCTCCTCCATCCCCTCCACTGATGACACTGTTAGCAGGAGGATTTTGATCTCTTCTCCCCCAGCTTCGTGGTGCGGGGGGGGATGATGATGCTCCTGCTGGCAGTGGGGCTGTGGGAGGGAGGTTGCATTGCAGGGGGTGGGATAACTTGGGCTGGAAGGGACGATGGGGGGGACTCAACCTGCTGCGGTCTGATTGGGTTGCTTAGGGCTCATTTGTAGTGGATCTTGTAAAGCTCTGAGGCTGGAGAGAGCTCAGCATCCTGGGAACCCCTGTCCCTGCCTGTTACTTGATGGGGTTTGGCTTTGTCTGTGTCACCTGGGGGGTGATCTGGGGGTACCTTGGCTGTGGGACACTCTGCCATCGTATGAGACACACCAGACACCTCCCTGCCTGTGCTGTCACCTATAGACCTGGAGCAGCTGATGGAGCATTTCAGTATAGACCCCCCTGACACTGCACAGGGGGTGGCTCCATAAGGGGCTGTGGGTTTGACACCCAAAATGTAAGGTTTTGGCTGGGGAGCAGCAGGGTTGCTGCATTCCCTGCTGGGATGGAGGGGTTGAGGATGGCTGTGAGCGCTCTCTGCTCCAGCCCAGGGGACATCAGCCGGGCTGGGGACACTTGTCCTGTGCCACTGGCCTGGGGTGTGCAGTGGGGAACGGGCACGGGGCTGCGGAGGGATGATGCTCTGAGCCAGCCGCAGGAGAGCCGAGGAGTTGATAATTGCTTCCTCCCTTGCTGTGCATTTATTTCTCTGCAGCAAGGTCCCTGGGCTAGAGAATGTTTGAACAAGAGCAGGTCCCAGCGCCCCGAACCCCTCCGCTGTGCAGGATTGGTGCCGTTTTCCCTCTCCTCTCCCTCTGGTGAGCGCTGGGTGCCCTCTTGGGAGGGCTGAAGCTGTTAGTGAAGATGGAGAAACCAGATCGCTGATGGAGTTTGGTTTTTTTCTGGGTCCCCTTCTCCCAACCGTGTGAATGTTCCAGGCCATGAGTGAGCGGCTGCTCAATAATTAAAATAATATAAATTAGAGGGAGCGGGAGGAACTTAAAAGCTATTTGCTGAGACAAAAAAGATGGAATGCTTGCTGCGGAGAGGAGGAGGGAGGCAGCGGGAAAGGAGGCAGGAGAGTGACAGCTGCAGGAAGGGGGGTACCTGCACCCTTCCAAGCTTATTACTTACTGGGTTTTTTCTCCTCCTCCTCCTCCTCCTCTCATTTTGCTCTTCAAGCAAAGCCGCTGTGACCTGTGTGGGAAGGAAGGATGCTGCTGAGCTCGGGTACACCCATGTCCCAGCCCTGCAGCCTGGCACTGGTGCTGCTGGTGGCCCATTGAGGGCATGTCTATAGCCCTGGGTGTCCCCAGTAACTTTAACATCCAGCCCAGCGTGACAGTGGAGTGGATGGGCAGGCAGAGGATGGAGGCATCAGATCCTCTGGGGAGGGAGGATGCAGGATGAGCTCAGCCCCAGCAGTGAATCCCTGTCTGTGGTAGGGGCACATGCACTCCCCGGTGGTCCCCAGCACAGGGACACCATTCCCATGGGGTGTGGGGGTCTCGTTTCACCTTGCTGTGCACAGCATGTTCCTGCAGGAGCTCCAGGACTCATCCCCCTGCCACAACCCGGGAGCTGCTGCTGCTCTTTGTTATTCAAATAGTGGGTTTATGGCAGGGACATGCTTCAAATGAAAATAAGGCAACTTCCATTTCACGCTGCCGCTGACCTTTAAGCTCGGGTGACTCTGCTCAAGGTTCAGCAGAGCGTTTGCCTTGCGGGCACCGTACACAGGCCGTTGCCTTTGCCCATTCCCTAAAGGAATGATGCTTGCTGGAGCTCTGGCTCCTGCTGTGGCCTCGCAGCTCGAGGTGAGTGTTGCTCACTGCTCGTGTCCCCCTTGGCACCCGTGGCCCTCCAAGGGGATGCTGGTGTGAAGTGCTGGGAGCTGAAACAGAGGGATCGGCACCAGATGCTGGGAAAGCACCAAGGCTGCCTGCCCTGGATGGAGCTTGGTGTCCCCTACAGCAGCAGGAAGCGCAGGGGCATTCCAAATGCCTTCTAGGTCCTTTGAGGCTGACACTGCTGAAGTGGTTCTCTGACAGGGCTGTAGCACATCCAGTGACTGCACAGGCACAAAATCAATTGGAAGGTTCGACAAACAGCTTCTCCCTGGCCTGGTGAGCGCTTGCACCTCTGCACCCGTGGGATCATCCCTTCCTTTGCTCCTTTGCCCCGCTCCAGCAGCCATAGGTGAGTCACAGCAGGTCTGCATCCCACCATGCAAGGGTTGCACCTTATCCTGGGAGCTTGGAGCAGCCCCTTCTCTACCTCCAACCATGTGAGTGGTGGCAATGGCTGCTGTGCCCCAGGATGATGCTGTCCATGGACCCTCACCCCATCCCATGCTCCCTTCCCTACTCCCTCCGCAGCCCACAGTGCTTCCAGTGAGCCTTTGCTCCTCCTGCCTGGGGCTTGCTGCTCCTGTGTTACATGCATACATAACGTGTCCTTCGTTAGATGCCACTGCCTAATTAAAGCTGTACATCAGTGGAACAACTTGCAGATGTGGCATCCTCTGTCCAAGCTGGTTTCATCACTCCTCATAGCTCTGCCTGCAGAAAAACCTTCCCCCATATCCCCGGTCTTGGCTCTTTGCGATAGCATCTCTCTGGCGTCACTGAGAGCCTTCTGGCACGCTCCAGCTCCTTCCCACCCATTCCCCTTTAGCTCACCAGCCCCAGCTCTCCTCACTTTCTCCTGAGCCACCACAGTGATGATGGTGTAAAAGGAACCGGGTCCATTCCTTGCAAATGGGATCCCCAGAAGGCTGTTTTAGGGTCTGGGGTGCATTTTTCTACCCCATCTAGAAAGGGCTGTGACCTGGCAAAGCCCAAGCCGGGGTGAGGAGCACTGACGTGGGCTCAACATGTGCCAGACACTTTGAGGCACTTGGGTTTTTTTCCATGGCAGTGAGTGCAGCAGCTTTTTTTAGTGCAGGGGTGTTCTACAGCATGAGTAATTCACCTAACACAAGGCGATGCCCATTGTGTGTGCAGGGGGAGCTGGGGGTACTCGGTGCCTGTGGGCACGGGAGGTTTTGGGGCCACGTTGCCATGGCAAGGGAGGATGTGCAGAGCTGGGTCAGGCTTGTGTCTGCTCCCTGCCATCAGGGCTGCCTGGAGGCTTTGGGGATGGTGGGGCAGGAGGGATGCTGCATTTGGAACCACGCTTCCCACTTGGTGGGTAAATAACCTTCATGAAGGTGGAGATCAGCTGGGGGACACTGATTAATCACCCACTCCTGCCCCATCATTTTCTTGTTCTTTATGGGGTTTATGAAACAAATTGCACCTCCCGGCCCCACAACATCAGTCCCTGGGCATGGCACGGATCAGCGAGGAGGAGCAGGAGGCTGAAGGCAGGGGGGGCAGCAAGCTTGGGGTTGCCAAAGGGCAGCATCCATGGCTCTGTGCACCCTGCGCTTCGCTCTCAGCTGGGATAAGCTGGTTCTGGTTGGGTGCAACCACCCTCTGGCAGCACCAGGGTTTTGCCTCCCTGGCATGAGGAGCTGGGTCCAGTAAGAGAAAGTTTCCTGTAGCTGGTTTTACATCTGGTGCTGGCCCCCCCGGAGGAGCTGTCTCTGTCGCTGTGATCCAGTGCCAGGGCTGGCCGGGAGCTGCTCCCGCAGCTGCTTCCCAGGGCTTTATTTCTTGACAAGAGCCAGATTTACGGAAGGGATGGAGCAGCCTGAGCCTGGCCTGTGGGAGCCCAGTGCTGAGCTGCTTGATTTACAGGCTCCATTTAACGGGTCATGGCAAGGGGAGCCTGCTGCTGATGTGTCACCCCGGAGTGCTGCCTTGCATGGCATCAGAGCTGTTATCAGGGCTGTTATCGGCTCTGCAGTGTGCCGGCGCATGGTGGTCTTGGAATGATTTCAATGGGAGTTGGAGCAGCTCCCATTTTCAGCTGGGGGAACTGAGGCACAGATACCTGGTGAGCAGCTCAGGCTCTGTGCACTGTGGGAGATGCCAAAGGCTGGAGCCTGTTGTGGTGCTGGATGGGGCTGTGGGATGGGGGCTGGAGCTCGCTCTGTTCCTATGACAAGACCCGGCCATCCCTGCTCAGCCCCTTGCTCCTCCAAGCCCCTGCGGTGCTTTACGCTCTCCCTAATTAAAAGCTGCCGTCCAAATGGCTCGATGATGGAAATTCTAATTAAATCAATCCCATCTTGTCAGTGAAGCAGAGGTTTGCATAAGATATGCATGAAAATTAATAATTATGGTTAGGGAATTAGCTGCTCCTGACCTTGTTTCTGGCATGGGGGGGCTGCTGCAGGAGCCCCTGCTCATGGGGATGCTCCCGACCGGTGTGTGTGGCTCTGGCTGTGTGATGCCCTGTGTGCTTTTTGGCTCCTTCCCTCCTGGCTGCTCAGGCTGATGTTCACGTTGATGGTTTAAGCTTCGGGGAGGGCTGTGCTGAAATCACTGCCTTTACCCAATTCTCTGCGGTCTGTCTGCCACCGGTAAATGCTGCACCGGTTCGTAAATGGTGTGAATGTAATGGGTATGAAATCCAGGGGTTTTGCAGTGTGTTTGCAGTTGATCATACCAGTCCGTTGACCCAGAGGCTGGGAGCAGCAGGGTGACAACCCCAATCCCAGCTCCTGCCTGCTTTCTTATCCTGAGGGCCATTTATCCAGGTTGGGGGTGCTTCTGGATGATGCTGACTCTGTTTCTTGGTTCAAAATGGGAGGAATGAAGTTGTACCCCCTGCTCTGGGGATCCTCCCCACTCTTGATGGGACAAGGGAGCCTTGGGATGCAGGGGAGCTGCTCCCACTGGTTTTCCTACTACCACCGCAGTATTTATCCCAGGCTGGAGATGAGCCAGGCCAGGTACTAGTGATGCCCAAATGTGCAGCTGAGATGCTTCCAGCTCCCCCTTCCCACTGCAGCCTTCTTTCTAAGAACCTTGAATTCTCTGCCTGCATTTTGCTTTTATGGACCTAAAAGGACTTTTGTCTTTTATCTGAGAAAATAGCTGCTGCCACGAGTTAGGCTATTGTAGACCAGGAGATCAAAAAGGCAGAGGGAGGAAAAAGGCAGAAGGAGTCTATGAAATGGTCATTTGGGAACTGGTACTTTATTTTCACTTCCATCCGAGGCGGAGGAGTGAGAGAGAACTGTTCTTTCCATTCACCTGTTAAAATACAGCTTCCAGTTTGTAGCCTGTAGGTCAACAGGTATTTTCTAGGCATTGTTTTCCAGCAGGCCTTTGAGCAGGATGAGCAGCCAAGGGTCAAATGCAGCCATGCCCCAACTGAGCTGGGATGGGATGGGATGGAATGGGATGGGTGGCAGCCTCCATCACAGAGCTGCTGAGCAGGGAGGGATCTGTTTAAACTAAACCACTCTGCAGAGAAAAACCTTCCTTAGGGAAGGATCCTTTGGAAAGGCAGGATTGCATCCCTGCTCTCACATCTTTGACATGGGCACCACTGCTTTCCGTGTCCTTGTTGCATGGACACGTTGCACCTCCATCCCAAGCCCTCGTGTCCATCCTTTGGCCGGCCCTGCTGACAGTAGGGAGGAGGTGAGAGCAGGATGAAAGATTGCCCAGGGAGCACCTTACCTGCTGAGCTGAATTCTAATCAAGCCTCATGCACCAGCTCCGGCCACAGGTACCCCAGGAGCAGATCGCAGCCCCTCAGAAAGGAGCACAGAGCAGGCGGTCACAGAGAGTAAATCCCATTTGTGCTTTGATAAAGATTCCTTCCTTTCCCTCTCCCTCTCCATCTCTCCCTTTTTCCCCATTGTACATTTTGCAGGTAGGTAGCAGGGTGGCTGCTCCTTTCCAGGGGCCTCTTAGCATTCATGTGGAGTCGTGGGTTTATAACACGGGTATTGCATTAATAGAGAGAGAAGATGGGAGTGGAAGAGGGGAAAATAACAGAGAAACAAAGGAGAAGCTGTAAGGTGCAGCCTGGGAGCAGGAACGGAGGAGGATGGAGTGTGCTGTGGGACCTGGGAGGGTTGGGACACCCGGGAGGGTCTGTGGGGTCTGTGCAAATCTCCCCATCCTTGGGATGCTGCTACCCAGCAAAGTGACTTGGTCTTGTAACACCAAATAGGATTCCCACAGACCCCAAACCTTTCCCTGTCCCCTCCAAGCCCACCCGGGTG
The DNA here is from genome assembly GCF_012275295.1 of Melopsittacus undulatus. Taxonomy (NCBI): domain Eukaryota; kingdom Metazoa; phylum Chordata; class Aves; order Psittaciformes; family Psittaculidae; genus Melopsittacus; species Melopsittacus undulatus. The sequence goes on along the minus strand of NC_047542.1, from coordinate 3,942,228 downwards.
TCTCTGCTGTTGGGAATGGGCTAACTGCTTAATGGGGAATGGTGATGAGTGAGGCCAAAGGCAGCCTGAGCACAATGGAGGTGCCTGCTGAGCCTGTGGGATTACTGGGATCCATTGCAGTCCCCTGAGGCTCCAGTAGTGTTTGTGCTCCTGCAGGCTGCGATTACTGAATTATTCCTAAACTGGATTAGAGGGAGCAGGGGAGGGGAAAGCCCTCTTGGAGCTGGGGATTGCTGCTTGCCCTCAAGACAAGGGGTGGTTTGGGATCAGCGATGCCCTGGGCTGTTCCTCCTCTGTTTGCTTTATCCTGGCATAAAGCAGCATCTATAGGAAGGCGAGAGGGCAGCGGGTGGCTGGACCCTTCCCAGGGCTGTGCCAGCTCCAGGTAGAGCTGATGCTGTCTCTGCAGCCCCATTGATTGCCCCAGGGTTCCAGCCCTTCTGATTATATTGCTTTTGGGCAGGGCTCTGCTGGCCCAGGACTGGTACCTGCCTGTGCGGGAGGAGAGGATGATGGATGGGGCTGTCTGGGTGCTCGGTATGTCTGTGGTAGGGAGCTTCAGGCTGGCAGGGAGAACCTGGGCTTGATAATTTAATAAGCCTATTCCATCTTTAAGATAAATTAAGATCTGTTATGTGTTTTGGAGATGTGAAGTGCTGTGTAAGTGTTAAGCATCGCATGATCCTGCGGTACTAAATCATTCTAATGTACTGTGTGAGGTGCAGCAGCTCTGGTTAATTTAAAGGGCTTATTTATGGCTTGGGTGGACAGGACCTGGCAAGGTGGGGCTGGATCTGTCCTTCCTGGGGCAGGAAGCCAAAGAGGGGAGACCTTAGCAGTGCTGTCCAGGGCAGAAGTAAGGGTTTCTCTTTGGCCTCTCCTATCCTGGGCTCGTGTGATGCTTGGGAAACCCTTCTGGGGTCCTGCTGGGTGTTCCTGAGCTCCAGACGGTCCCCAGGCTCCATGGACATGGAGCAGGGAGGGGGGATCAATGCAGTCAGGTAGTGAACACATCATGTGAAGGAATGAAAGCTTGGGATGCTCTGAACCTCTCCCTGCAGAGCCCGGGGCTGCCGGGCTCCTTGGTGGACCTCAGGGAGACTTGTTAGTGTCTGCTGTGTCCTAGGGCTGGTTTCTGTTCTCCTTTGGGAGATCCTGGAGTCGTCCTGACTAGAAGGATCCCCAGCAGTGTGGTGAGATCACCTCCTTCTCCTGATGCTTTGTCTTTCCCCCCCTCCATCCCAGATCCCACAGATCAGTTATGCCTCCACCGCTCCGGACCTAAGCGACAACAGCCGCTATGACTTCTTCTCTCGTGTGGTCCCATCCGACACCTACCAGGCCCAGGCGATGGTGGACATCGTCAAAGCCCTCAAGTGGAACTACGTCTCAACCTTGGCCTCCGAGGGCAGCTATGGTGAAAGTGGCGTGGAAGCCTTCATCCAGAAGTCCAGGGAGGATGGTGAGTGGGCTTCTCCTGGGCTGGGAGCTCGGCATGGGTTTAGGAGCAGGTGAGGCTGGACAAGAAGAGGTTGTGGATGGGGATGGAGGGATGCCTCTGGTTGAGCTTGGCCTGAGGTGGGATGTGATTGTAGTGTGTGAGCAGGGGAGGATGCCATGGTGTGGTGCAGGTTTTGGGGCTGTGCTGTTGCAAGGGCAATGTGGTGGCCAGCAAAGAGCTGAGCCCTCCAGCAAGAATCGGGGCCAGGAATCCCGAGGTATCTCTGCTCTGCAGGGCAGCTTGCTTTATTGCTGCCGGCTCCTTTCAGAAAGCATCTTGACATCCCATTCCCTGCTCACCAGGAGACCTTGGATCTAGCGAGCTGGTCAAACCCCTTCCCTCTGTGTCTGAGCTATGATGCTCGAATACTCTCAGGCTTTGGCAGAAGATAAAAGTTGGCACCAGTACCCACATCTCCCAGTCTGAGTGGAGTTATCCCTGAAGGCAGGTGCTCTAATTTGCCTATAGGCTTTGGACAGGCAGAAAGTCCATGCTCAGCAGAACTCCTTGAGAGGATTTGTCTGGAGCCAGAAAGCATTTTGCTGACAGGAGCGCTGGGATGCTTAGGGGGGATTAGCAGCCTTGGGAGCACTGACGAGCCTGTGGGTACCTGCTGGTGGCCAAGCACCAACCTTGGACCAGCTGCGATGGGCGAGGAGCCCTGGCTGTTGCTGTTGTGGATGCTATTACCATGAGCCTGAACCTGCCCTGAGACCCTACAGAGGGACTGGCACAGCACCAGGGTCCCTCCTGCCTCTGGCATCACTTGTGCTTTGCAGCATCATGTGAATGGGGTAAGACGGGAGCTAAAGAGTGTTTTCTGAGCCAGTTAAAACCCTGCAGTGCGCAGGCTGCTGCCTATTACTGGCTTAACTGTATCTGAATGGCACATTAAGTTCTGGCAAAGTCGGTGGGACACCAGCCTATCTGGAGCTAGTCAAACTGTGTTATGGCCTTATAAATGGATAAAGGGAATAAAAACTTCTAGGTGACGAGCTCCTAATCAAAGCCCTATAAATAGGAACAGTGTTAATTCTGTCTCGCGCCCGCGCCCTGGAACTGGGAACCGGCTGTGCTTTTAATATGCAGAGAAACCCATCTGGGGATTCAACCTGGAAACTGCTCTTCAGGATTTTAACTTGAAAAGCAGAGTATTTGCATGGAGCTGTGGTTCTGCAAGGAGCAGCGTGCGGGGATGCTCTGGAGTAGGCGGGTGCGATGCTTGTTGTACGCTGGGTGTGCTACCTGCGTGCCCTGTGATGGGGATGCGGGTGTGAGCGGTGCTGGGTTGTGTCACATCAACCGGCGGTGACAGTGAGTTGCTGCAGGGGATATGTGGATCTGTCGGGTGTGTTGGCAGGTCCAGGGGAGTTAGAGAGATGCCTTGGGGAATGGGGTGTCCCATGGAAGGGCTTCCCCACTAACCCTACTGGGGGTTGTGAGTGCTCACAGCAGCCCCATCTGGCTGGTGGTGGTAATGAGATACTCATCCGAGTACAGGAGGAATAAGGGAAAGGAGCCTCTTATTTCGGACTGGGAGGACATTTTTGCATCATCTTTAGCATTTTTCCACCTCAAAAAGGGAGTTTCCTTGCCCGTTTGGGCTGGAAGGTCCTGTCTTGCAGGGTGCTTGGGGCAGGGTTGATTGGAATGCTGGATGTCACAGAGAAGTAACAGTAATATTGGGTTCAGCAGCTTTGCTATCCCGTTCCTGGCCTTGTTATGCCCTTATCCCACAGCAGACATGGCTGGAGGGTTCCAATGTGGGGATGCCCATGGCTGGGAGGAGTGAGTTGATGCACAGGCACAATTTGAACCCTAAAGCACTGGTAAGGAGCATTGTTTGAGACTGGAGCCCACCACAGCATGAGCACTTCTTTGAGATACCTGTGGTTACCGCAAATCCATATAACCAGATGGTTAATGATATGACAGCGTAATTGCAGAGTAAACGAGTGTACATCGAGTCAGAATGCACACGTATTAATCCAGGGCTGAGGCAGTCCTGTAATTTGTGTATCCTCATAACCCAACGATTATGTGCATTAGTGATAATTTAGTTATCAAAAAGCATAATTCCACTGTAATTGCGGTATAACAGCGGTGTAAGTGCAGCCTGTGCGTTATCAGCACTAACACCGCTGCAGGAACACGGTTGTTTGTGAGAGCCATCGTGTGTTAGCCTGAGCACAGCGTCCAAGTGGGCTCCAAGCTGCTGCCTAAAGCATCTCACCTGGAGGGAGCGCTGGGGGGGGTTGCCCATGGAAGATCCCTTCCACAGCCATAAATAATGGTGAGGTTGGAGCAAAACCAATCCTGCAGACACCAAATACCTTTATATACCAGCACAGAGCCACTGGCAATGGGTGAAGGGTCTATTCCCTCTCTTACAGCCTGCTTGTATACACCTGGCTCTTGTTTGTGCTTCTCCGGCAGCATAAAGGGTCCTGTGATTTATTGCTGCTTCAAAGAGTCTCCAGCCATCAAAGTGATGTAAAAGGGCTATTGGATGACTGAGGATCTGGCCTCTGCCAAGGGCTTGCCAGCAGTTTGTGAGGTGTTGAAATGTCCCCATGCAGGGGCATTTACATGGGGCAGCATGGGGGGTTTCTCCCCCAGCCCCAGCATCAGGGTGAGCCTGTCCCTGCTCTCCTCCCAAGCCACGTTCTGCTTCATTCCTCACGCCAAGCCTGAGTCTTGGGAGTCAGGTTTTATTTCCATCAGGCAATAATGCTCATTGCTGTAGTTAGCAGTTAGCATTCAAGCTGTTTGCTTTCTGATGCATTATCAACTTGACCTTCAGTTTCAATTTTTAGCAAAGCCTCATATTTGAGCCTTCGCTGTCGCAGTGGGAAGTGCTTCTGCTCAGGGCACAAACCAGCGCCCTCAGCCAGTGAGGGGAGAAGAAATCCCCCCTGGGGATGGGTTATTCTAACAGCCAGGGCTGGCCCTGTGCTGCTGAGACAGCCTGGGACATTGCATCTTATATATTGCAATTACCCTGGCAATTATGCTGTTGGCCCCTGGCAATTGCTGGTGGCTGCACTGATGCCCAGACAGTCATTACTCACTAGAGCCATAGAGTTTTGGGTGCTAGCACTGCAGAGATGGAAAGTCTGCAAAGGATGAATTTTCTTGGCTGTTTTAAAGTGGTTTAAGTGCTCTCCCCCAAAGCAGCCTGCAGAGGCAGGGGATGTCAGGTGTGCTTATATTTGGTACCAAGGTGCAAGGCAAGGCCAGCACTGGGGTGTCTGCATCTCCAGCCCTTCTAGTGCAGCATCTCCCTGTGACCCTGCTCCCTGGCATCCTTTTGGTGGACAGACAGACCCATCTGCAGCCCTCTGGCTCTGTGTGCATTGACATCTCTGCTGTCGCTGAGCTCTGGGAGATGAATGATTAGATTTATGTTTATGTAATTTAGCTGGTGAGCACGGCATGTTATGCCACGCGTCGTAATGTGCAGCACTTGGGTTTGTGAAGAGGGTAATATTTCCAGCCAAATGCAAGACTCCTTAGTCATGTGTCTGGATCAATTTTACGCTGTCATTTCCCCCCCTCTTTTGTTTTATCCTTCGCTGAGTTTTCTGTATTTTTGCTTAAGAGGCTGATACATATTTGTGATGCATTTGTTCATCCCCATGTGACATTCACGGCTGTGTCTCTCTGGTTTTAGCCGGGTTCATTACTTTTGGTTGATGCATCAGGATGCTGCCCCCCAAAAGCCGCTCCCAAGTCTTACAGCATAAGCAAGCACAGAATACATGACTTTATGGCAGATCTGTATATGCAGACGTCTCCAATCCTGGTTATTGGCAGGCCTTGGGGAGTGCCATTGTTCTGCATCCCATGGATGCCATTTCCATGGGACAACTGGGATGGATGGGAGGACGATGCTGGTGGGTACCTGCCTCTATAAAGCAAGTGACCTTCACCCCATGACAGCAAGGTGTGCCCAGCAATAGGGCAGAGCAGGGCTGATCCAGCTCCCTTTCATCCCTGAGGATGCTGTTCCTGTGCAGTCAGCACTCAGTTACTGTGGCTCACCGAGGGTTGGCATTTGCTGCCGCCGTCTCGGCTCCCCAGCCAGATCCTGCTGCTCAGCAGCCAGCACAGAGCTGGATGCTGTCCCATGGCACGATGCCGAGAGCCTGATGTGTCCCTTTGCTGTGAGAACGTGGGGGTTTGGATGAAGCTTTTCCTGTGGCTGTTTTGTGTCTGGTAACACTGAGGGTGGCAGCATCTCTGTCCCCTCTGGGGCTCGAATGGACCATCTCTGAGAGGTCCTTTTCTAGCGTGGCTTAGGAAGGGTCCCTGGTTATACCCATCCCCTGAGTTTTGTGCTGTTTCTATCATCCCAACCCCTGCCCAGACGTTAGCCCAGCTCTTACTGGATGTGGCACCTTTTGAAGCAGCTGGAGGAACAGGTCTGGTCCCTGAGGCTCTGCTGCCATCACCACTTTGGGTCTTGCAGGTTCCTCAGGGGCAGAAACCACATTTCCTGGGTATTTTCCTACCTCTCTTCCCCCCAGTGCTTCTTTGCTTTTTGCTGCTGTCAACACTGTGCACACCACCACAACCTGCATTTCCTCACTTGCTCTTTAGTATTATGGTGTGTGTCAGGGGCTGCCTGCAGGTGACCCAGGCTGGGTCATACCAGGCAAATGCCAGCGGCTTTGTGGAGCAAGGTCTGGTCTGAGATGGGATGAGGATGGAGATGCAGCCCTTGGGGATCAGTGAAGCTGAGGCCGGGGATGCTCTCTGTGATGTGGGCTTGGGTCAGGAGGGAAGGGTGCAAAATCTTGCTATAAACATCCCCAAAATCCCAAAGTCTCCTGGCTCTTCCCAGTTCAGGGCTGGAGCAGGATGAGGGGGACAGAGACAGTCCAAGGAGCAGCTCACCCACAAGGGATGCAGTAGCTGGTGGAGCTTGACCCACCTGAGTCCCTGGCTAGGTATTTAGCAGAAGATCCTCTCTGTGGACACAGGCTGTGGTGTTATTTCCTACATGAGAAACCCAAACTTTGTGCTCCCCATTGTCCTGCCCGGGGCCCTGGGTTTGAGCTGAGCACTTGGTTCTTTTCTCCTGCTTTTCCCCTGTTACAAATTCATTAATTACTGATTTAGGCCAGCAATGCAGGCAGCTGAAAAGCAGGCTCAGATTGCTCAAATTGGTAATGTCTGATGAGATTTCAAATCCCTCAAGAGCAGTATTTGAGCTGGTTCCAGTGATGAGGCAGGCAGCAAGTGCCAGGAGCCTCCAGTGATGGGGATGTGTGATGCAGAGCCCGTGACACACAAAGAGGGACCCACTGTCCCTGAAGTGGACTAATGTGGGGATTGGTGAGTTTCCATCACTTGCTGCTTCGCATTCTTAGGAGGGAAGGGGTGAGATGCCCACCTGGGAGTGAAGTGCAGGAGTCTAAGAGCTGAGATTTGGCTGCACCAGGGGATGTGTTGGGGGTGATTTTGTGTGACAAAGGTGTCCTCAGGCTCACCTGAGCTGCTAGTGGAGGTGCTTTGCCATCAGTGGGGCTGGGACTAATGTGGTGTTGCAGTCTCTATGCTGGATAATCCGGGTATCACTGTCATTAGGGTTTTGCCACAGCAAATGAGAGATTACAGCCATGTGTGGTGGGACCTGGGATGGTTTACCAGCACTTGGCCTGTGCCATGGCATGGGACTGTTCCACCATCAACCTGGCTTGTGTGTGGGTACCTGTGGGATGTACGGAGCCTTCCCCGCACTGCAAAGCTGCTTTGTTGCAGCAGTGTTGAGGGTGGACGGGCAGATGGACGATGAGGGAAGCCCTGGGCTGTGCAGGACATCCCGTGCTCCGTGGTTACACCAAAGCCTTCCAGTCTCACGATGGCGCAGGAGCTCTGCCTCCACCAGGGCACAGAGCCGTGTCCCTAATGACTTCTCCTCTAATGAGTTGGCTCCTGGAGGCTTTGAAGTGATGTGAATAACGAACCCTGGGGCAGGGGAGCCGCCTGCCGCTCGCCAATTAAAACTCTGGGTTTGGGAATCTCATTTGAATGCTGGGATTAGGAAGGGGATGTTGGCAGCGTGCAGGGGGAGCTGTGCAGGTACTGCCTGCAGAGCCTGCTCCCCTCCTCGGGGGTCGGGGGGTGCCTGGGAGTGCATCGGAGTGATGCTGTGGTGTCCTGCTGGAGGAGGGAGAATGTCTGCCTCCTCCCCATCACCTCTGCCTCCTCCCCATCACCTCTGCCTCCTCCCCATCACCTCTGCCTCCTCCCCACCACCTCTGCCTCCTCCCCATCACCTCTGCCTCCTCCCCATCACCTCTGCCTCCTCCCCACCACCTCTGCCTCCTCCCCACCACCTCTGCCTCCTCCCCACCACCTCTGCCTCCTCCCCACCACCTCTGCCTCCTCCCCATCACCTCTGCCTCTTCCCCACCACCTCTGCCTCCTCCCCATCACCACTGCCTCCTCCCCATCACCTGCCTCCTCCCCATCACCTCTGCCTCCTCCCCATCACCTCTGCCTCCTCCCCATCACCTCTGCCTCCTCCTCACCACCACTGCCTCCTCCTCACCACCTCTGCCTCTTCCCCACCACCACTGCCTCCTCCCCATCACCTCTGCCTCCTCCCCACCACCTCTGCCTCCTCCCCATCACCTCTGCCTACTCCCCACCACCTCTGCCTCCTCCCCATCACCTCTGCCTCCTCCCCATCACCTCTGCCTCCTCCCCATCACCTCTGCCTCCTCCCCATCACCACTGCCTCCTCCCCATCACCTCTGCCTCCTCCCCATCACCTCTGCCTCCTTGCTTTGATTTCTGGCTTTGAAGCAGTGTTTTGACTAAATGGATTTTTTGTGCAAAGACAGCAGGAGCATCTCTTGGCAAATCCCCTTTCCTGCTGCCATGCCGGGGGCCATGAATAATGCAGGCACTGAGAGCAGCCCGGGGTGAGCGGGGCCACCTCCCCTGGACCCCCTTGACCTCTTTCTTTCATTAAGATGATTTCATTAGCAAAGGAGATAGCAACGTTAAGTGGTGTTGTCAGCATCAGTGTGCAGGCTGCAGGAGGGGAATATGGAGCTCACAGACCCTCCGGGGTTTTGTTCCTGGGCTGGGTTTGTGTTATTTTCAAGCTTGGAGAGCCCTGATGAGCTTCACTAAACCTTAGGGCCTGGGAGGTGCAGCCAGAGACTGCAGACATCCGGGTCCATCTGTTTGCAATCGGCATCCAGCCTCTTTTCTGTGTCCCCATCCCTGCTGGCCTGGCCATGTCCCCCTTGCGTGCTCTGTGCCCTCCAGCTGCTGTGTTAATGAGGTCCTTGCTATATCCTAACTGCTCATATTCCCTTTTTTGTTTCATTCCTTGTTTGTTTGATTTAACAGAGCTGCCAAGTGACTTGTTCATATCTGAATTGCCATTGATGTAGTCTCTTATTCATGGGCCCATCTCCTTTTCCCATACATAGAATCATAGAGTGGTTTGGGTTGGGAAGGACCTTAAGATCAGCCAGTTCCAACCCCCTGTGCTATGGGCAGGAACACCTCACACTAAACCATGTTACCCAAGGCTTCATCCAGCCTGGCCTTGAACACTGCCAGGGATGGAGCATTCACAACCTCCCTGGGCAACCCATTCCAGTGCCTCAGCACCCTAACAGTAAAGAATTTCTTCCTTAGATCCAGTCTAAACCTCCCCTGTTTCAGTTTTAACCCATTACCCTTGTCCTGTTACTACAGTCCCTAATGAAGGGTCCCTCTTGCTGCCCCTGCAAGTGCCACAGGACCCTGGGGGTGTTTGAAGCCACTGCTTGGAGCGAGGGCAATAAAACACGCGTGGTGCAAACCTGTGCTGCTGTCCCAGGAGAGCCTCAAAGCTGGGTTTGCTCTTGCCATGGTGGGAAGGGACCAGTGCCACAACTGCCATGTGCACACCTGGGCCCCCATGTCCCTGTGTTACACACTCAGGAGCGTGCACAAGCCTGGAGCAGAGCACAGGAGCCTCGTGGTGTTGGTGGCACATATGCTGATGCCAGCCTGGAGCTGTTGCTCCTTGTGCATGCACCAACCCGTGCTACACTGGGGCTTTTGGGAGGTTCTGGTGTTTGCAAACTGCTGCTTTTGTTGGATTTTCTCCTTTGATTGCCATGGAAACTGTAATTAAGCTGCACCGGCTCCTTAGCTGGATTACTGGCACTGCTGGCACAGCCGGTGCCACCTTGGCCTGGCCGGGGCTCAGCAGTGACCCAGGCTGGGTGCCCCAGGCACGGCTGTGCCCATCCTGCCGGTGCTGCTGCTGCCCATCTCACATGGCTGCTCTGTCTGTCCGGGAGTCTGTTTATCCAACTCCCTCCTCTCCATCCATCTGGCTCCCCGTATGGGAAACAAGCAGCAAATTGGCCCAATTTCTTACTGTAGGAAAGGAAAAAGAACCCCCCCCCCCCTTGTGGCTGGGGAGTGCAGAGTTGGGCTTGGGTGATGCCCCCCCCGTGAGCATGTGTTTGCTGGGGGATGCTGTTATCTCCAGCTTTGTAACCCCCCCTATGTGCTCAGCACCATCGCATCCTTCTCACTCTCTTTTATTTGGCTGCAAGTGGTCAAATTATCCCAGTTTCCTTCTGGGGGACGGAGCAAACTCTCCCATCCCAGAGCCCTCCTCGGTGCTTGTCCCCATCCCTGCTCCTCTCCAGGGCCATAAACTGGGGAATCTCTCCCTGCTGCCGTGTGCTAATTACTCTGATCTTTGCTTAAGTGGGGATCTTTTAATGGCAGGGAGGTATCATCCGTGTCATTTACTATGCAAATTGAGACCATCAATTACATCCACAAGGTCCCACAATGTTTCATTTTCTCTCCCATCTCTCTTTTTTATTGGCATCTGCAAAAATGCAGGAGCAGGAGGGCTCTGGCTTTCCTGGAGCCCAGCAGCATGTGTGGGGACTCTTCCCATTGTCAGCTTCCCTTTGTCTCTTTTCATTTTAATGAGCTGCTTTTGCAAGTGCCCCATGGCAAACTGGGCTGGGAGCTTGGCCACAGCTGCAGGGATGGGAATGGGGCTCTTTGCAGGGCCAGGATGCTGTGCCCAGGTGAAGGGCTTGCGTTGGGGCTGCAGCCCATCCATCGTCTCCACTTCCCATGGGCTGTGTCTGCCGGAATTTGACCGTTGCATGTGCAGAGCTGGTCCTGTGCTGGGAAGGAGCTGATGCTTGGAGCCGTTTGTGCAGCCCAGATGGGACCGTGTGTCTGTTGGGGGCACAGAGTGTGATGTGGTTGTGTCTCTACATGGAGGGTACTGGGAGGAGTGGGTGAAGGTGGAGCTATGGAGGTGTGGGATGGGAGGGGAGGCAGCGCAGAAGGGCTGAGCTGTGGGGCAGAGGAGGGGTAAGGGGAGGGCTTGGGTACATGTGAGCGGTGCTGAGCCCTTTGTCGGCTGTGGGGCTGAGGAGCCCGGGGCGATGGGGGTGCAGGATGTGTCTCATGGGGGCTCTCTGTGCTGCAGGGGGTGTGTGCGTGGCCCAGTCCGTCAAGATCCCGCGGGAGCCCAAGCCTGGGGAGTTTGACAAGATCATCCGTCGCCTGCTGGAGACCTCCCATGCTCGCGCCGTCATCATCTTCGCTAATGAGGACGATATCAGGTGCGGAGGGGCCGGGGGGGATGGACCTCAGGGCACCCGCAGTGAGCTCCACGTGAGCCCCAGGCCAGGGTGCGGGATGCTAATGGCAGAGGTGGGCACTGGAACAGGAGCCAACCACAGCTGCAGTGTGCATGTGTGTCTGCAACGGGGTGTAAGTGCACCTGCGACATGGTGTAGATGTGTCTGTGACATGGTGTATTTAACGTGCTGTAGATGTGTCTGCAACATGGTGTAAATGCATCTGCAATGTGGTGTATCCAATGTGGTGTAGATGTGTCTGTGACATGGTGTATCCAACATGGTGTAGATGTGTCTGCAGCGTGGTGTATCCAACATGGTGTAGAGGTGTGCAGCGTGGTATAGATGTGTCTGTGACATGATGTATTTAATGTGGTGTAGATGTGTCCACAGTGGGGTGTATCTGACCTGGTGCAGATGTGTCTGCGACATGGTGTACCTATCGTGGTGTAGATGTGTCTGCAGTGTGGTGTAGCTGTATCTTCGTAGCTGCCTTTGCAGCATGGTGCAGATGCCTCTCCAGTGGGAAGAGGATGAACCTTCCAGCGTGGCAGGGACCCACCAGGGGGGCTGCCTGGTGCATTGCTGTCAAACCACACCACCACAGAGCTCACAGCAGAACAAACCCACTCTTACAACCCCTGCTGCCACAACCTGGCTGCTTCACGCTGCTCATGGGCTGGCTCAGCTCTCCGTGGGGCCTCACTGAGCACCGCCTGTGGCAGGATCCAGGTGCTGGTTCTGCTCTGCAGCTCAGCATGGAAGAGGGACAGGTCCTGGGGGTCTTTGGGGACCCCCCTTTCCGCTTTGCCTGAGGATGCAGCCAGGCTTTGAGGTGATGAGCTGCTCTGCAGGCGAAGCGAGGTCTTGCAGCTCCTGTTGTTTATGGAGCAGAATGATTCACATGGAACTACCCCTGATTTCTTAAGTATCTAATTTATTAATCAGCAAACATTATGTAAATGTGGGTAAACTGCGATTTGAAATCAGTTTACATCAGATGCTCAAACGCTCCAAGTTTCTTTTTGCCTTCCTTAATAGAAATGTCTGCAAGCCTGACATTTACGCGGGTGTGTGGCGAGAAGCGGGGGATTTACCTCGCTGTGTAAATGGCAAGCCCCATTAACTGGGGTTTGTAAATATTTACCCATCCAAATAGGATTACATCCCATGAGCAGCCATTTACACACCCCCACCTCGCGCAGGGTGAGCGTGGGTTTAGTGGATCCTGACCCTTGTGCCAGCTTGGGCTATGGAACCTGGAAGATGGAGCTGCTTCCCCTGCAGTGTGCAAGGAAGATGGTCCGAGGATGGTTGTTGCTTAGCGTAAATTGGGTGTAAATCACTGATCCCACAGGAATTTGGTTTTCCCTGGGGAGATCTGGCCCTGCTCAATGACCATGGATGGCTGGAGATGCTTGCAGTGGGACACGGACTTTGCTGCCTTCCCTGTGATGGGATGTGCATGAAGCATGGGGCATGGCTTCCTGCTGTCCCCATAGCTCCAGCACAAGCCTGCCTCTTCCCATCTTGTCTCCTGTCTCTGCTTGATTTGTATTTATTACTTCTCCCTTATCTCGCATTTCAAACACCATCTGGACTTGAAGTGATCAGCTCCTACAAGTCACAAAACCTGCTTCCTCGCTGCATAAGAGGATGAAGCTGCCCCAGGCTCCACTTCCATGGGGCTGGGGACCCACATGAGCTCCCATGTGGGGCTGGGAATAAAGAGCCCGGAGGGTTGGATCCAGGAAAGCTCCCATCCACCTACTAAGGCTTTCTGAGCTGGCTGTCACTGGTGGAATGCACAAGCACATGTGGCTGAGTGTCTGGCCATGATGAGGATGCTCAGCAGGACCGATGGCATCTCTGGCTCCCAACTGCTGCCCAGCTGAGCCCAGCAGGGCCTAGTTCAGCTCTAGCCTGAGCACTGGCAGCACTGCCTGGCTTTCTCCTATGGCCTGCAGTGCAGATTGGAGCTGAGAGCACACTGCTGCTGTGTTTCCTGCCTGCTGTGGCACAACCCGATTCCCCCCCCCAGTGTCGTGTAATTAAGGGGGAAATTCAATTACCAGTCAGCAAATATGCAAATGATGTGGGAGCAGCAGCCTGCGTGCCCAGGCTGGGAGGACAGAGGGTGTGGGAGCAGAGCAGCACAGTTTGCTCTTGTCTACACATACACACTGGGTTGTGGATGGTGTCAGCTGAGTGCCTGGAGCGGGAGATGCAAACAGCGCAGAGTCCTGCCCTGTGCCAGTATCCCGCTTCCATGGGGCTGGACATGGAGCCCTATGGTGCCAGCGCCTGTTGCTTCTCTCTGCAGGAGGGTGCTGGAGGCGGCCAAGAAGGCAAACCAGACAGGACACTTCATCTGGATGGGCTCGGACAGCTGGGGCTCCAAAATCTCCCCCGTCCTTCACCTGGAAGAGGTGGCCGAGGGCTCTGTCACCATCCTGCCCAAGCGGGTCTCTGTTAAAGGTAAGGGCTGTGTTCAGTGGGTACCCTCAGTATCCCCCTGGGTCAGTTGTGCCCCTGAAAGCATCCCCTTAACTGCCAGGTTTTGGCTGTAAAATCATCCTAGAATGGTTTGGGTTAAAAAGGACCTTAAAGCTCCTCCAGCTTCAACCCCTGCCACAGGCAGGGACCCCTTCCACTGGAGCAGCTGCTCCAAGCCCCTGTGTCCAACCTGGCCTTGAGCACTGCCAGGGATGGGGCAGCCACAGCTTCTCTGGGCACCCTGTGCCAGGGCCTCAGCACCCTCACAGGGAACAGCTTCTGCCTCAGAGCTCAGCTCAGTCTCCCCTCGGGCAGGTTAAAGCCATCATCCCATGTCCTATCCCTACAGGCCCTTCCAGCTTTCTTGCTGTCCCCTTTAGGTACTGGCAGTTTCTCTAAGGTCTTCCCAGAGCCTCTGCCATCCCAGAGGTTTATCCCTTCCATCCCCTCTTCCCTGGGCAGGCTTCGACCGCTACTTCTCCAGCAGGACTTTGGACAACAACCGCCGGAACATCTGGTTTGCTGAGTTTTGGGAGGAGAATTTCCACTGCAAGCTGAGCCGGCACGCGCTGAAGAAGGGCAGCAGCATCAAGAAGTGCACCAGTAAGAGCTGTGGGGATGCTGTGGGCCAGCGGCAGCTCCTGGGTGTGTGTGGCTGTAGCACACGGGGTGCAAAGGAATGTGGGGGCAATGGCAAAAAACCTAAGTGGGAATTTAGGGAAGGCTGGAGAAATGTTGGAGCTTCTGCATCGCTGGGGAGTGAGGGGGATGCAGGGGCTGCCCTGTGCAGACTCTGATGTTTGCTCCTGACAGTGGCAGCTTGTCTAAAAGTGGATGGGAATGGTGCACAAACCTGCCTTTGTGCATCCTGATGTGCTGTGTGTGGCACAGGAAGCACATGGAGCCTGTTGGTTGGTGTGTATGCAAAGGCATGGTCCCCATGCAGGGTTCCAAGGGCAGCTCCTTCTCATGCACACTTCTTGCACATCTCCCATCCCCTGGCCCCTGCTTCTGCAGGTACAAACCCATCCAGGTTTGGGGGACTTGGAGATGAATTCTGCACTATGATGCAGCATTTGGACAACTGCCTGTTTCTCATCTTGTGCTATCACAAGCACCATTGTCCTGTGTAAGGCATGAAGCCACTGAAGCATCCTTGTTCCCTTGCAAGCAGCTCCTATCTCACTGGAGCAGGCTGAAAGATGGGGTGGTTGCAGAGGAATGAGGCCAATATGTAGCACAGGGTCAGGATCTGACTCTTGCTCAGCCAGCATTGATGCTGTGGCCGCAGGAATGGTGCTGCCAGGCCACATGGGAGGGTGCAGGATGCCCACATGGGAGGCACTGCTGCAGTGGTGTTTGCCCGTGTCCGATGTGCTCCTTTGTCACTGCAGGCAGGGAACCTCATCCTGATCCCAGGGCCCCAACCTCCTCTTTAACCCCCACATTTTTACCCATTTCCAGCTAAAAGAGGCTTGTGGGGATTAATGCAGTAAAGGAAGCAACCGGGGGATCTGTCTTGCTGACAGTGCTGCTGCCGAGGTGATGCTTGGAAGCTCAAGGAGGTGACATGTTTACTGAGAGATGGGAGAGATTTACTGCCTGCCTGGCACCGGCTGAAGGCAGATAACGACACAGCAGCTCGCAGGCTGCGATGTGGCAGGACTGGGGACATTGTATGTGTGTCCCTTTCCCTTAGGAGGGATGCCTGTGGAAGCCCTGGTGTGCTGGCAGGCGGATGGACCCAACTGTGCCTGGGAGCTTTGATCCTTAAGGGCTGTGTTTTGCCCCTGCATTCACTGCTGAGGATGAGGATGATGCTTCCACATCCTCTCCCTTGCAGGCATTCCCCACACGTTCAGCTGATCTGGGGACACCAGTTTGGCTATCCAGTACTGTAGCTTCCGCAAGTAGTCTTGTGGCTAATGCATTGGCATGAACTAGGTCAGCAGCAAAGGTGAGCAAGAGAACATGTCAGTATCCATGGCCTTGTGTAGCTGAGAGCTTCTCGTCTTCCCTGACTGCATCAAGAGGTCCCCAGCAGCGGGAAATGCATGAGCAAGGCTTGAAAACCACTGATCTCTTCATCTTCATCGTAATGTAGCGTTTAAACAAGCAATATTTCAGGGCCAAGGTATTAGTGGAGCTGGTGAAGCCACGACATGGCAAATGTCCTAGGCACTGTCTTTAGATTATCTGAATTCATCAGCAAATAAATTATCTCCTGAACATTTGCTTGGCAGATAGAGAGGGGAAATAACATGAGATGAAGCAAATAACCTGCCTGTGTGGATCCGTGCACTCCTGCTTTGCACGGCTTATGCAAATGTCCCCTTTGGGGTTGTTTTCTAAAGGGAATTGCAATGATTTCCTCCATAAGCTTCAAGTTTAGGTAGAACCCAGCATGTACAGAGAAATTCTGGGTTTCCTTGCTTTTGCATCCCAAAACCCAAACCGAAGGGTCCCATGGGAAGGTGAGGGGTGAGGGCTGGGGTGGGCCCTCACTTTATCCCTGAGACCAACTCCAGCACCCATCAGGACCTGTGTGCCCATTCCCAAGCAGTCCTGCTACGACCAGGATTAGGCCAGGACCTGCTTTTACAGGAGGATCCCCTCAGCATCCTTCCCCACATCCAAGCTCCCTCCATCAGCCTATACATATATACCCTTATATGTAAGGGTCCTGTGGGAAGCCCTTGCTCACACTGGGACAGGATCCTGCCAGTGCTGCTTCATTAATAGTTCACACACATGCGGATGCAGACGGGGAGGAGCTGGGATGCTGCAAGTGGGATGCAGGAGCCAATGGGGTGACAAGAGCAGGAGGAGAGGGGGCTGTGTCCCTCCGTGTGCCACTCACAAGGGGACTGCAGGATGCTCCCAGACTATGGGCTACCCTTTCTTCAGGAGAGCTCAATAATGGCCTTCATTTAGTAGGGCTAGATGGTGAAGCAGGATGGGGATTTGTCTGTGTTCACCTCTGCCTGGCCAGGCTTTGGGTAGATGTCAAGCAGCAACATCAGCACAGGGGAGAGGAGCTTTTATTTGATTTTCCTTTTTTATTTGGGATTCTTCAGATTCTTTCCCCTTTCTGTTTTGCTTCTCACTGCTCTCAATATGAGGCTGGGTTTTTTTCTATGGCACTGACTGTTTTCCAGCACAGCGTGCCCCAGCCAGGCCAATGGGGAGGATTTGCACTGCTCGCTGGTAGTTAAGATGATAAAAGGCTCCTGCTGACTGCAGGCAGGTCATCCCAGCAATGCCTCTGCTCAGCATCCCTTCAGCTCCACCGGCTGTCCAATCGGGCACTTATGCCCTCATTGCAGAGATGTTTGCAATAGCATCCCTCTTACAGGGACAGTGACTGCTGCTGGATGGACTCACCCATCCCAAAAGCATTGTGCTGGATGCTGCCACCAGCACCCATGAGACGTGGAGATTCAGAGGCAACACCTTCCCTAGCTCTCTGTATCAGCACTGAGGGTGATGTCGATTAACTCTGCTGAAAGCCAGCGATGTGATGGGAATTGATGCTAATGCCGTCTCATCCACTGCCTGCGGAGATGGCTGCACCCATCCTGCCATGTGTGCCTGCAGGGGCTCATCACGCACTTCAGAATTAGTTATCAGCTCTAGAACAATGCTCAGCCCTTGCGATCAGCAGGGTCGCATGCCTTTTGTTGTCCTGATCTATTGTGAGTTTGGAGGAGATTTATTGTCTCTGTGTTGGGAAGAAGCCTTCCCTTCCTGCTCTGTGAGATCCCTTCTGCGCACCAGCTTAATCCCTGTCTGCAGAAGCAGCTGGGGTTGGGGCAAGGTGCCGATGGAGAGGCTCAACCTTGGAGGTGTCTGCTTGTCTGTGGCAGCCTGGCTTTGGCACTAGAGCTGGGCTCTCCCACCGCTGCTCGCTGCAAGCCAGAGGGATGTTTGGGAGGCGAGTCCAGCCTCCGCAGCCTGTGTTATCACAGTGGGTTGTATTCTACCTGCTGGGACCTGTGTGGGATTTGAGGTGCCTGCTGGGGAGCTGAGGAGCTGGGCTGGGTAAGTCCTGAATCCTGAGTGTCCCCTGGGCAGGCCGGCAGTCCCAATGGCTTGGCTCCCCTGGACTGTCTATTACACTCTGTGTTTCAATGGATAATTATCCTGACAAGATAGAGCGGATTGTCTGCACCTTGAGAGCTGAATGCAGGGAAAGGCCCAAAGTCCAGGGAGGAGATTAATAGCTCTCGTCAATAATGTGGAAGAAAAGATAACTTGATGGGTTTCGCATGAGTAATCTCCATGTATACAAAAGCATTTTCATCACTTCGAAGGATGTGCTAGAAATTCATCCCCTTGATATCAGCTTTGCTTGTTGGTCAGTTCACTGTTCGTTTGCTTTAGTGTCCTGTCAGTGGCACGTTTCCCTCCCAGTCCCAAAGGGACCTTTGGGCATGTGGCTCTTGGGCTGTTCCCACTCAATGGACATCTGCTCTGCATCCAGCGCTGGCTCCATCCCACCTTCCTGCAGCAGGAAAGGGAGGAATCAGCAACTGTTGCTTCCATATGCCTTTCCTGTGCCCATCTGCACAGGCTGTGTGGCTGGTCCCCGGCGATCCTCACCTTGCATCTGGAAGCATCCATGCATGATGGAGTCAGGATTAATTCTGGATGCCTTTGCATGGATTTCTGGGGTGGCTCTGCCTCTCCGGAGGAGGAAGCTCTGCCTTCATGTCCCTGAGAACTCCTTCCCTCTTGCTGCTGTGGCCCTACTGCAGAGGCGCTGATGGAGATGCAGCCCCATGGGAGACTCTTTCTTAGCTGTAATTAACAGTGTGCTACATTAATCGGTGTCTTCTGCTAAACAATGAACACATTTCTTGTCCCACTAAGGGCAGTGATGACAGGAGGGGCAGGGAACTGTCACTGGTGATTACCAGGTCCCTGCAGGATGCTGCAAGCTGGGATGGGCTGTGGGTCAGCAGGGTGGGAGGGCAGCAGGGGGTGATGAGGGGAGCAGGGTGACCGGAGGACAGTGATGGACACTGCCTGCGTGCTCCCTTGGTGCTACTGATAGGGGCTGAGCTAGTGGGAGCTCCTGGCAGAGGGGGTGAGGATGGGATGTCAATCACAGCCCAGCCCATGTCCCACTGGGAGTACAGGGATGGTCATGGCACTGGGCTGTGATATCCAAAGGGCTCTTGGAAGAACAGCTTGAGGTGTGTTTCTGCCCTGCTCCTCCTTCCTGCGGCATTCCTAGGTAGTGGAAGCTTCCTGCTAGGACAGAGGTGCCCTGGCTGGTGATGGGTTTGTGGGTTTGGGAATGGGGTTGGAGTCCAGAATGGGCTTGTTTGCAAGGATCTGTCTGCAGTGGAGGTGGGGAATGGCTGGGACATCAGGGAGATGCAGCTTGGCTTTACGTGTGCCTGCAGACCGGGAGCGGATCGGCCAGGACTCCTCGTACGAGCAGGAGGGCAAGGTTCAGTTCGTCATCGATGCTGTCTATGCCATGGGACATGCTCTGCACAACATGCACAAGAACCTGTGCCCTGGCAAAGTGGGGCTGTGCCCCAGGATGGACCCGGTGGATGGTGTGGAGCTGCTCAAGTACATCCGCAGTGTCAACTTCTCAGGTCTGTCCATCCCTGGGGCTGGGGGGCTCTGGTTGTCCCCATTATGGGTCACGCAGCAGCACCCAGAGTTATCCATGACACCATTTGGCACCCACTGCAAATAGTGGGTGGTTTTGCAGCACATCAGCAGATGGGGAGGTCTGAGCTTCCCCATCTCCTGGAGCCTTTGGAAAGGAACGTGGCATCTATCCTGCCCTCACCCTGCTATCCTGCCTGTGTCCCCACAGCTGCCCCACTGCTTGGCAGAGGTCCTGCTGAATCACGAATCATGCTGCTGTGTCCTTGTCTGTGTTCAGATCTCCTCTGGAAGTACATCTTTTTCTCTGCTCTATCTCCTTAAACATTTTCTGTCTTGTTCTCCTTATTACTTCTATTTATCTCCGCACTGCAATCTCCTCTGCAGTGTCTCTTTTATTTATTTTTCTTTCTCGCTTGATTTTTCTGTTCCTTTCATTGTGTTTTTCTGCACACTTTGCTTGATTTAACTTTACAGCTGCTTTTCCCCCTTTCTTATAAGAAGCACTAACCTGGCTGGTGGAGCTGCTTGATGCCTGGCACTGCTCCCTGAGCTCCAGCTCCTGGAGCGCTCAGGGGGTCAATGCCATAGGGTCCTTGCACCAGCATCACCCTGGCACCTTGCAGCACCCCCAGCAGTGAGAAACCCCACACCAAGAGGGAAGCATCAAACCAGAGCCCCCTTCAACAGCATCAGGCAGGGCTGGGGGTGCTGGGGGTGCTGAGCCTCCCTCTCCTGCAGGCATTGCTGGGACTCCCGTGACGTTCAATGAGAATGGAGATGCACCAGGGCGCTACGATATCTACCAGTACCAGATCAGGAACTCCACTCCCGAGTACAGAGTTATCGGGCAATGGACCGACCACCTCCACCTGAAAGTAAGGCTGGGGTCTGGCTGGTGCCTGGTGCCAAAGGGAAGGGCCTGCAGGTTTCTTCTGCATCCATTGAGGACATTTAGCCTGTAGCAAACCCAGCTGGGAGCCAGGGAGCCCATGGGTGCAAAGTTTGGCAGTCAAACTTTGGGGGTTCAAAGGGGGGGTGTCTCTTGTGGCTCAGCCTCAGGGACACCATCAGTGTGTGTGGCCATATCCCATGGGCTCTGAGCATCCGACTCTGATAAGGGGAGGAGAGGCCAGAACAGAGCAGAGGAGTTTTCCTAGGGAAGGAGGGATTTTAGTTTGGGTTTCTGGTGTTAAGTCTTCCCAAAAGGCGGATGGAGAACTTGTCCTGTCCCCATGCTGGGTAGGCCTGTTCATGGGATGTACTGCTGGGGCAAGGGGTCGGATCCAGGCACTGCTGTTCTGAGCAGAGGTGCCCTAGGGATGCTGGACATGCCCAGCTTGACGTTAATGGGGCTGGTGCCGTCTCGCCCCACAGGTGGAGAGCATGCTATGGCCGGGAGGTGGGAATCAGCTCCCCAGCTCCATCTGCAGCCTGCCCTGCAAGCCGGGCGAGAGGAAGAAGTTGGTGAAGGGCATTCCCTGCTGCTGGCACTGCGAGCGTTGCGATGGCTACCAGTACCAGCTGGATGAGTTCCACTGCAAGCGGTGCCACTTCAATGAGCGGCCCAACGAGAACCACACCAGCTGCACCCCCATCCCCATCATCAAGCTGGAGTGGAGCTCACCCTGGGCCGTGGTTCCCGTCTTCATCGCCATTGTGGGCATCATCGCCACGCTCTTTGTGGTGGTCACCTTCGTGCGCTACAACGATACGCCCATCGTCAAGGCGTCGGGGCGGGAGCTGAGCTACGTCCTGCTGACAGGCATCTTCCTCTGCTATGCCACCACCTTCCTCATGATCGCTGAGCCCGACTTGAGCACGTGCTCCTTGCGGCGCATCTTCCTCGGGCTTGGCATGAGCATCAGCTACGCTGCCCTGCTCACCAAGACCAACCGCATCTACCGCATCTTCGAGCAGGGCAAGAAGTCAGTGAGCGCACCCCGGTTCATCAGCCCCGCATCCCAGCTGGTCATCACCTTCAGCCTCATCTCGCTGCAGCTCGTGGGCGTCTGCATCTGGTTCATCGTGGACCCGTCCCACTCTGTCATTGACTACGAGGACCAGCGGACTACAAACCCCCACTTTGCCCGGGGCATCCTCAAATGTGACATTTCGGACCTCTCCCTCATCTGTTTGCTTGGGTACAGCATGCTTCTCATGGTCACCTGCACTGTGTATGCTATTAAGACCCGTGGGGTCCCGGAGACCTTTAACGAAGCCAAACCCATCGGGTTCACCATGTACACTACTTGCATTGTGTGGTTAGCCTTCATCCCTATATTTTTTGGGACGTCACAGTCAGCGGAAAAGGTAAGTGAGGAGGGACAGGTCTGGCTGGGGGCTGCCAGGAGGGGGACTGGAAGAGGATGACATGTCCTAAGCAAGGAGGGGACCTGCCAGCTTGGGAATTGCAGTGGGAAGAGTTGCTGTAATAGGGAGCAGAGACTTTCCTGTTTCATTTCTTCCTTGTCCCTCTGGTTTTCAGTGCCCCATTGACTGTGCTGCCCGTCTCCAGACAGGGTAGCAGTGGGGCAGCAGAGGCTGCTGTGTGCTGGGGGAGGATGAATGCCCAGGGCAGATCTAGGTCCCCAATGTCATGAGCACCATTTCTGCATGGAAAAGGGATGAAGGGCTGCCCAGCCAGCACCGTTTCCCAGTGATGGGAACAGGAGAGATGGTGCTGCCCTCCAAAATCCATGAGAGCAGGGGAGGGCAAGGGGCCGAGGGGCTTGAGGAGGAGCATCTCTGCCACTCCAGTTGTGACTTAACCAGTCAGGGTAGACAAGGCCAGGGCAGATACAACCTGTCTGTCTGTCCGTCCTCCTCCCCATCTGCGGCTCCTGAAGGGTGATCCCGGTACTCGCAGGACTGAGGCCAGCCTGGATGAAGCTCCGTGCTCAAGTGAGAGGGATTGAGAACAAAGAAGGAAAATCTCATGAACAAGACCCAAATCCCCTTTGCCTGCCAGCCCAAACAAGAATCCCATTTGTGTTAAATGCAAACAGCTCACGCCTGCCAGCCCGGAGCTGCCTGTGGGAAATAGAGCTCTGTGTTGCTGTTCCCTGGGAATCCCCAGGACCCACTGCCCGGATTCCTACTGGAGCCATCCCAAGTGGGACCGTTCCCCCTGGATGTGCCTGCTGTGATGCTGACACCATGGCTCTTGGAAACCCCTATTGCAGAAGGACCAGAAGTCTTTTGCTGGGGATGTTTCAGCTGTGTCCTGGAGGGCTGTCTGCTCAGAGCACCAAACCCCGGAGCTCGAGGTCTGCACAGGCACTTCTAACCTTGGCACAACCAAAAAGCCTCTACCAAACCAGCCCACCCTGGCTGGAAATGTAAAGGATTAAAGGCAATAAACGGAGCCTTTTGCAGCATTTCCATTTTGATGAGATGGCAGGGGAGATACTAACCAGAAAGCAGGTTTTTTAAGAAATTATTGCAAAACAAAAGCTCCCTTAAAGCCTCTTTAATGTGCTCGGCATACTGTGGGTAATAAAGATGGAAATGATAATGATTGTAGATTATGCGCAAGGTTGCTCACCTCTTCACTGCAGCTTGTCATGGGATAATTTAGGGCTGCCGAAAGCTGGCTGTCAAGCAGCAGTTCGACAATAGGCTGTGCCTCACTTCGGGGGCTTGTAACAGGCAGGGCTCCTCTGTTATTAGGCTGCTAACAAGCTGATTAGAGGCGGAAAAAGTGATGTTCCCAACTCCCCTTGGACGCAGCTCTCTCAAAGCCTGCGGCTGCCACGGCATCCGCTGAGCACTCCCAAGGAGGGGTTTGTGGTGCTCCAGCTTGGTGCTGGGCTGTGCTGCTATGTGCTGTGTGCTCTGAGCATCGCCGGGTGAAGGATGATGGATGCGCTCAAAGGGGCAGCCGGAGGAATCGGGTGCTCGGTGCTGCTCCGATGCTTTAGCTCTGGTTTGCAATACTGGGGCCAAAAAGGTGTCATTACACAGCCTGCATGGAAGATGTGGTGTTGGCATCACGCTGTGGTGGTGCTGGTGCTTCTGGGATGCTCAGGGGGTATCCCCATGTCATCGCAGAGAGGGATCCCCTCATCTTCACCCCATTCCTGCAGGGACATCACCCACTGTTCTCCCCATAGAGCATGGCTGGAGATTCACTGGAGTCCTGAGGATGCCATGGGGCAGACTCACTCCTCCAATCACTGCTGGCAGCTCTACCCTGACCCCATCTGAGCTGCTGATGGTCCGGAGGAGATGAATAAACCCCTTTGGTTTAATTGCATTTTGCTTTACCTTGTGCCTACAACTTTGCATGGAGGTGGCATATTATTATAACAAGTCCCCCAAGCCTTTTCTCAAAAGAACCTCTTATCCCTGCCGATCCCAGCGGATTACAGGAATAGCAATAACAGAGGATCTAAAGAAAGAGACAATTTCCTGTGCTGATAAGGCAGCAGCTGAACAGCAGTGTCATTGTCTGCTGCTCTGTTTATCACATTTGCTTTCAGCGAGGAAAAAGAGGGAGAGAGAAAGGAATGAGAAGGACTGTCCAGTGGTTGGTTCAGCGGTGCTGGGTGAGGGCTGAGCGGGTTTTCCTTCCCTGGCTTTAGAAGGGGGGAGGTTTCCAATAGTGGCAGAGATTTGCTCTGGGACAAACACAAACTGTGCAAGGCTGTGCCTGGAGTCTGGGATGCTCCCACGGGGCAGGATGGGCTCATCCAGCCCTGGCGCAAAGGCTGAGCACAGCGCTGGGCTTGGGGATTGATTGGATGGGGTCATTTAGGGTGGCTGCAGTCCCTTGACACAGCATCATCGTCTCGAGTCAGAGACAGCTGTGGTCTTTGATCCTACCCATGCAGCAGTGGATGCTGCTGCGCCGGGAGCTGGGACTTCTTTGATAGCTGCAGCGCTCACCTCAAAGGGCTCTGGGGAAGCTCAGGTGTCAGTAGCAGAGGGGTAAAGTGGGGCCTTGGGTTGGAAACTGATTGAGAGCAGGAACCAGAGCTGTGAGCAACGTCATGTTTTGATGTTACCGGTTAACTGTGCAGGGCCTCATGGCTGGGCTTGAGTTCCAGGCTGACAGTGTTTCTCTCTGAGCTGGAAAGGGGCCTGATGCAAAGCTGAGGTTAGAGCAGGATGCAGAAGATGGGGCTGTCTATGGTGAATGCATCATTAGGGTGCAGGGAGGTGGCCATCTGAGACCCCAGAAGTGCTGCAGGGCTCAGGGATGGGGGAAGTACGAGATGTCTGGAGTTGGTGCTACTCAATAGGGAATTCCTATCAGCGATGGAGCATGACCCAGAGATGTCTGAGCTCCAGCTCATGCTCAGCTGCTCTTTCCCTCTTTGCTGAAACGCCTCCAAGCCCCACGGTGCAGGTGGGAGTCTGCAGAGGCAGGAACATGGAAAATGATGGATTGAGAAGTGAGGCTCCTCCAAAGGCATCTGCTGGGAGCAGAGGAGCAGGAGCACAGCAGGCGGGGGGTGAAGGGCTGCTGAGCCTCAGCCGTGCCCCATGGGTGCTGAGCAGAGTTGTGCCCATCTCTGGACCGGGGCTTGGGGTGCCTGGAGGTGGTGTCCCGGTGCTACCCTCATTCCCCGCATCCAGGTCACCTGCAGTGAAGTCCTGAGAGTCACAGCACGGGTTAAAAAGAAGAGAGAAGCATAAAGGAAGCTCAGTTATTCTGGCCCAGGGATGTGTTTTGACTTTCCTTAATGAAATGGCATTTTTATCTGCATAAGGTGCCTACATTGCCTCTGTGTACACATAGAGAGTAGGTGGAACAAACAATCCAACACATGTGACAGCAAGAGGTTTACTTCTGGGGACAAACAAAACTTTTCCATTAACTCAAAACAAGCTTTTTTTGCCCTTCCCCCCTTTTGGGTTGATTTGAAATGCTTTCAGTCTGTGTGGTTTGTTTTCTTTGCGCTGGCACTAGGACCCATGGTCCTGCATGGGATGACCCCCCAGGATGCTGCAGCCCCACAGATCCCCCTGGCTCCTCCAGGTCCTGCTGCCTTGCGCAGGACTAAGTCCCATGTGTGAAACAACTGCAGAAGAAAGCTCAGGAACCGCTCTTTGAGCCATGGGATAGAGCTCAGAAACTGCCTTGAGCCTCCTTCTAAAACCTTGTTGGCAACAGGCAAAGCAGCCCCAGCTCCAGAGCACAGATGGAGAAGACACCAAGGGGCATGCAAAGGCACCTGAAGACCCAGAGCCCTCTCCTTACCCCAAGAGACCCAGCACGAGCTGTGTGGTAGAGGAGAGGATGCTGGAGCTGTGTGCCTAGAGCAGGGATGCTCATGGAGGGGCTGTGCACCCAGGCTCCTGTGCGAGAGGTGGGGATGAGCATAGGGAGGGCGTCTCTTCGCCTCCCATTGCCCCTGATTCTGATGCCCCCGGCTTGTAAGGAGCTTGCCAAATGCTTTCCATAGAAAAATGGATTATTCTGCAGCCAGATTAATGGGCTTTCATTTTGCAAAACATCTGTCACTGTTAGTCCTGGACAGTGAGCGTGAAATTAGTTTTGACTGCGGAAAGGCAACGTCAATGTGTAATATGTGACTTACATGACAACGGCCCAGGGAGCCAGATGGGGAATGGGAATTACCTGTTGAAAGAGCTGGGGAAGCCGGGGGTGCCCTAGGCTGGACTGGGAGTGGGTGTTCTCTCTGTGTCCATCACTGTAGCACCAGTGGGCTGTGAGTGTGGGTAAGGCAGAGGGAGGGTGATGAGGTGCAGGGGTTCTGTCCCTGCTGATGTTGGGGTGCTGGCAGGTTGCTGCTGCAACACACATGAGTGTGGAGAGGACTTGGCACAGGGAGGCCCTGAAACCCAGGTCCAGGCACTGGCATAGCATCCTTGTGTCTGCAGGGGGAGGAAACAGTGGAAGTGAGCCAAAGGCCCATGCAACAAGTCGAGTCTGATGTTTAGGATCCAGTATTGTCACCATTTCCAAGCCTGGCTCCCTACCCCTTCACTGACTTAACCCAAACCTTTCCATGCTCCCCTGTTTCTTCCTTTCCCTCTCTGGATAGGAGGATCTATCCAGATCCTCCTGGATCCCACAGAGCAGTGCTGGGTCTCAGCTCGTGCCCTTGTGTCTTGCAGATGTACATCCAGACCACGACGCTCACCATCTCGGTGAGTCTGAGTGCCTCGGTGTCCCTGGGCATGCTCTACATGCCCAAGGTGTACATCATCCTCTTCCACCCGGAGCAGAACGTCCCCAAGCGCAAGCGGAGCCTCAAGGCGGTGGTGACGGCAGCCACCATGTCCAACAAGTTCTCTCAGAAGGGAGGTTTCCGTCCCAATGGAGAAGCCAAATCAGAGCTCTGTGAAAACCTGGAAACACAAGGTAAGGTGGCTCCTGGCAGGGCTGGGAGCCGCTCCTGTTGGGGACCAGTGCCGTGCTGGGAAGCTCAAAGCCTTGGCTTGCTGTGGGTCATGCTCTCCTGCACGGACACAAGCAATGGGATATAATGGGATATCCCTCCTGCCCCATGGCTTTGCCATCCCTCAGGACCAAAGGCAGCGTGGGAACGGATGCATCTCATGTCTGGAGGTCACTCTGCTCCCCACTATGGCCAAAGCCATCCTGGGGAGGGAGGTGTGCTCTGGTTATCTGTGCTCCAGCTGGGGCATGAGGAGGGATTCCTGCTCTTGGCCTTGTCAGGCTGACACCGGCCTCCCTGGGAAGAGGCTTGGGAACCCTTAGGAAGCTTGGTGCGTGCCTGCTTTATGTTGGGGTTTCCAAAAGCAGAGCCTTGCAGGAGGAAGGAATGATTGGAGCCAATGCTGCTGGGGTCCTTTGAGAAGGGAAATCCCATCCAGGCTAAATCTGAAGTAAACCTCGTGGAAATACAAATGTTCCTCATGTACCAGCAGAGTTTCTGGGTTCCAGCATCAATGGGATGGAGTCCAAACAGAGTTTCATGGAAAGCCATGATTGTCTTTGTAATCCCACGCTTGCTCTCTTTCCATTCTGAGCTATTTAATATCCCTTGGCATCTCCATCGCTCTGTCTAATGGCTCTCGCTGGCAGGAGCTCTTGTCTCTCTGTAGGAGTCTCTCTGCATAATCGACTCTTTCATCTACCTGTGTGCCTTGTGAAGGACTGCTACGTGGTCAGACCCACCAGCACCCATGCTTTTGTGAGCCACTGCCACAGATCTGTGTGGTCTGTGGTCCTATCCCAACGTGGCAGTGGGTACCAGTCCCCTGTTACCCCATTGTGTCTGTGCAAGAGATGCTCCATGCAAGGCTGGGAGTACCTGTGGGCTCCCTACAGGAAGGGCTTGCCAGGAGCAGCCCTGTCCTGGAGGCTCCCCATGGCATCGGTGTCACAGGCTCTGATACTGTGTCTGTGTGACCTGTTTCCCTCCAGCCACACATGGCTCCTGCCCAGGGCTCTGCTGGCACAGAGGGCTTGGAGGCATGGATGCAGCGAGCACCTCATCTAGGACCTGAACCCAGGCATTCCCATATGCTCTCAGCTGCTCTGGGCATCCTTTCCCGCATGGGTCTCGCAGCAGGAGCCCCTGGGGCTTGTATTTGCCAGGAGCAAGGAGACCTGAGCCTCCCGTCTGCTGCATCCCAGCTCTGGGAATATGGGAGCTCAGTGCGCACAGGGCATCCATCCAGGCATGGCATCAGTGCAGAGGGCAGGAGGCACTGGGGGGTGTCAGCAGGACCAAGGGGCTGTTCTTCACTGTCACTGACGGGTCATATATCCTTAAATAAGCAGAACAAGTAATTCTCAGGACTCTGATGTGGGCAGGTTATGGAAACACTGCTGCTACCTGCTCACTGTCAGCTCTGACTTCTTAGGGCCTATCTACCTGTTATCTGGGAACACCAGAACCTGCCCAGGGCTCATTTGTCAGCGAGGCACTGAGACAGGGAGAGCTGCTGGGTGCCCCCTCAGCACAGTGCCATGGGGATGGTCTCCTCAGTGGATGTATTTGTGCTGCTTGTGGTGGTTTGGGCTTTGCTGTGGGTGCTGGTCCACGTCCTTGGCTGGAGGGTGTCTGTGTGTGTGCTGAGCCCTGTGGTACCTGGGGACCTCATGGTGGGGTCTCTGCAGCCCAGCCAAGGCACTGGGACAAGGCAGACCTCTGCAAGCAGCAGCTTCCACCTCCCAGAGCTGTGGCTGCCTCTAAAAGAGAGTCCAGGATTTATTGCTATCTGGTGAAATCTATTTATTGCTTTCCTGGCTCCAGGCCTTGCTGCATTCCCTGCCTGGGGCATGTGGTGGTTCTGTAGCCGCTGCTTCCCTTCCTGTGTTCAGCCCCATCCCCAGGGCTGGGGAAGCTGGGAGGTGGCAGCAGGTTTGTGTATGTGCCCTGCTCCTCCAGCACGGGCACAAGCATCCTGCACTGAGGGATGCAGCCGGGTGGGTGCTGCTGCTCAGGTCCATGGACCAGCGTGCAGGGGTGCAGGCACCTGGCTCGGACCCCAAACCTTGCTCTGTAGGGCTGGGGTGAGCTCAGCTTTTGGGAATGTGGGACCGGTTTGTCTGTAAGAGGCTACTGAGGGAAGTGAATGGGAGCCTGAGAGCACATTCCCCATGGTTCATATCATGTCCTGGGGGCTCTCTTCACAATGAACCGTGTTCAGAGAGCCCCCAGAGTCTGCCATGGGGCTCAGCCCTTCTGCCAGACTCATTGCCCTTGCAGGGAATGATCCCAAGTGCCAGCACTGACCGATCCATGAGCAAACCCAGTATCACCTCCTCGCCAGCATCCCCTGGCACGATGGTCAGGTCAGCGTGATGGGCTGGGCGCCAGGAAGGGGGATGATGGACTTCATTAATGATACATGTGAGGTTTGTCTCTCTTTCCAGCACTGGCTACCAAACAGACCTACGTCAGCTACAGCAACCACGCGATTTAGCTCCAGCGATCACAGCTGCCTGGCATGGAGGGAGGCTGTGGATGCCCCGAGGAAGCTGGGTCGCATCCTCATCAGGGGATGCTGGAAGGGACCAGGAGGTGGCAGCTGGGGGGGATGGAACACACACACATGCTCCTTTTGGGGCCGCTGGGCAGAGCTCCTGGGGAAGATGAGCAACAGCAGCAGAACAAGTGCAAAGAAAGAACAGCAATGAGCCAGGGAGCATCGTGAGGGTGCGTGCGTCCCCAGGAGCAACAGTCGGACAGGGAGAAGGTGTGCAGGGAAGAGGTGATGGACTTTGGCAAGTCTTTGGGTTGTTTCTTTTCCTGTATCTTGGCAAAAATAAAACCAACAGAACAGCCAATACCCAACATTTCCCTTTTCTGGAATTTGTGAGATTGTTTGTGGTTGTGCAGAACCTTCTGTTTGCTCTTTCTTTGGGTTTGAATCCTCCCTTTTCTTTGGTTCCTGTCTTCCTCCGTCCCTCTTCACTCTCCCATCTCCTACCCAATCCTCTATGTTGCAAAAAGGAAAAAAAAAAGAAATAAAAATGCATAAAATTCAATTTAAAAACAGACAACGAAATAAAATAAGATGAAACCTAGACTGTGTTCAAAGTGCTGATTTCTATAGGTGGTTGATTAATGTCTGTGATGACCATAT
This sequence comes from Melopsittacus undulatus, assembly GCF_012275295.1. Classification (NCBI taxonomy): domain Eukaryota; kingdom Metazoa; phylum Chordata; class Aves; order Psittaciformes; family Psittaculidae; genus Melopsittacus; species Melopsittacus undulatus. The sequence goes on along the minus strand of NC_047542.1, from coordinate 3,912,429 downwards.
GGATTGAAATGTCTGCTTTATGTACTGACCAGTCAAAAAACAAAAAACCCACACAAAAAAAAGAAGTTCAGTGCCTGGATGTTTATGAACTCTTCGAGGACTGTGTAGAGCATGATGATCATTTTTATACAAGGAGATTTCTAATAAAAGACCATGGTTTTGCACTCGGCGTTTGCTGTCTCTTGGTCACTGTTCGTTCCAGGCTCCAGGAAGGGACTTGGGTTTGGCTGATGGGAAAGGTTTTGGGTGGCCAAAGTGCTCCAGGACCGTGTGGGGCTTGGTGTCCTTCTCCAGGCTAACGGGGACCTTAGGAGCAGGGATGGGACAGGGAGAGGAGAGCTCAGCATCCCCAGCACAGGGCATTGGGGCACACGCTGTAGCCTGTGCTGCACCAGTGCTCAGGGGTTGGAGCAGGATCTGGGGCAGAAAGGGACAATTCCTTCTCATCTGCTGTTTCCCAGTGAATGGACTGGGGATGGAGCAGAGAGGAAGGGGATTCCCCCTTCAGGGGCAGGGCCAGCTCCACCCTCCCCATCAGGACCAACCTGGGTTAATTAGGGAGTTTCCAGCTAAGAAAAGCATCTCTGCCCTTCCTGTGGGAAGGGATCTTTTCCCTGTCTCCTTGGGATAGTGCTGCCTGCTGTGCAAGGTATGTGGCTGCTCCAAGTCTTGGGTTTGCCTGTTCTGGGGTGGGGGTTTGTTGTGTTTGATGCCTGTGTCTGTTCCTGTGCTCTTGGAAAGGGGATGGTTGTGTTGATGTTCTGCTGGGTGAGGAGCTTGTCTGTTTCCTATGGGAGGTGGGGAAAGGAGGCAGGGGAGGATGCTGCTGCCTGCCCTGGAGAGCTGTGCTGCCTCCAGCTCTTGGGTAGGGTCTTGCTTTGGGTGCCCAGCAATAATCCTGGTGTCCTGGCTTTGCAGAAGCAATTAGGGTGCTGGGATGCCTCCCATCCCTTTCCATGTGGCCCTTCCAGCCTGTCTGTACCTATCTACTCTGAGCCTCAGTGAAGTTACCTGGTGTTTTGCATGTTTCCAGACCTATTTGTCTATTAGCCACAGCTCTGATGGGTCACCCATGCTCTGTGCCCCAGGGATGGGAGGCCTCAGTAGCCCTGGGTAGCTTCAGCCCCTGCTCAGTGCTGTAAAGAGTTGTGACTATTCCCAGCTGGCTCGGAGGGGACAGTGTGGTTTGAAGGCAGGAGTTAAATAGAAAGGAAGTGTAATGAAAAACTTGAACCTTTGATAAGATCACAATTGTCAAAAGAGCTTCTCAGGAGAAAGAGCTGCTCCCTTCTCACTGCATCCATTACTGTTGGATCGGATGTGAAATGCTGCCTGGTTCAAAGGGCTTCCAGAAAACCTGAGCTGATGTCTCTGGTGCTGTTTCTGGCTCTGTGGTACTTCTACTGTTTTTACAAGCAGCTTTCCACCCCAAATTCTGCCAGGTAATGACTGGAAAGGTTGATTCTACCTTGATTACAGCATCCCTCTCTGTTCCCTTGCAATGCCTGTAAGGAGGGATGTTCTGAGTCCTGTGGATGGGGACTGACAGTGCTGCCTCTGGGCACATCTCCCAGGCTTGTCTATCCTCTAATGGTCCAGGGGATTCTGCAGGGCATGGTGCAGACACCAGAGCTGGACAGAGTGTGGGGAAGAGACCTAGGGTGAGGTTTTCTATGCAGGCAGGATGCGCAGAGCTGCAGTGATTGAACTGCTCTGCTTTGGCAGTGAATATACTGGGTTGTTTTCACATGCAAGCACTTCTTCAAGATGTTGCTCTGTGTCTCTCTTGCTCTCAGGCATTTCTGCCTTCAAACTGCTTCCCTATCAATGCAGCCAGCCTGGAGTGTGTCCTGCCAGAAAGGTGTGTGGAAATGAGGGTTGTGTGACCGCTGTTGGCAGCCAGCAATGCACAGCAGCTCCAAAAGCCATCTCTTTGGATGGTGGGGGCTGGGCTGGCACATCCCAAAGGATGCTTTTGATGCTTGCTTGCTGCTTGGGAAGAAGTCACTTGGCTAAAATTCAAATGTGGTTTCAGGTAGATTCATGCTTCTCTCTCGTGTGAGACCCTATTTAAGTGCAATACTACCCTGATTTCTTGATGGATCTGGTGGAGTGTTAAATCAAAAGAGTCCTCATGTGGGTGCTTATTTTGGTTATAAGAGTGCTTTCCGGTGATTCAGCCGTATTCCTTACAGACTTCAGCCTAAATGATATAAAGAGGCTCTTAAACACATACGCAAAATATTTGCACAGATCCAACCTCCCTGCTCCCAAAACAGGATTATAATTGGCTCCATTTCTTACCGGCCAAGCCCTGCAGTCAGTGGTAATGGTCCTGTGTGCTGCTGAATGGGCCTGAGTCCCTCCCAGCACCGGGTGTGCTCCAGCAGCAGATGCAGCAACCTCTGACCGTGGCTGGTTAATTTTATCCAGCGTTTCATGATCCATTGCTGTTTAATTCCAGGCACTTATTGGATTATGAAAGCTAATTAAAAGGGAGCAATCCAAGCAAATTGAGATGGATGTAGAGCGACGTGGATCTGGGCAGGCTCTGGTGCTGATAGCTGCAGAGGTGATGCTGCTGCTGGGGCAGTCTTGGGAGCACGCTGGTGTCTAGGGTCTGGTTTTTGCCTTACTTCATGGGTTTGAGGGCAGCTCTGCCTGTGGCTGAGCAGAAGAGCAGAGTAGATGCTGATTCTTAGATCCCACATTCCTAGTTCCTAGTATTTGCATGTGTATATATATTATTCTTTCCAATAAGGCACCTGTCCTGAAATCTGTGCTGCTGTTTCTCCTCCTTTCTCCCTCAGAGCTCAAAAGCACTTGTGTGATTTTCCCCTTATTCCTGTGAAGAGCTGTTGAATTTAAAGAGCAATCATTGTCCCAGTTCCCTGAGGGAACCTGTGCGTCTTTCACTGGGAATCTGAGAAGTGGGGGGGAAACCAGGGCTGGTGCCATCTCCTTCCATCACCTCCTTGCATCTCCCCCTCCTTGAACTTCCCTTCTTCAGGGACAAGTGGGAGTTTTTGGGGTCCCACTGCCCTTTCCATGGGGCTGGACTGGGGAGCTGTGTGATGCTCTTCTCGCCATCCCTGCATGGAGCAGCAGCATCAGCTTGGAACCTGTTATTAGCTCTCTTCTGTGAGGCAAATTACCCACTTTAGGGGCATAATTAGGCCAACGTGATAGGAAATGGAAAACCAAAACAACTCCGAGGTTCTTGCTCTGTCTCCACCTTGTCTCTTGCTCTTCCATGGCACTGACCTGGGGAAAAGTCTCCTGTGGAGACCTGCTTGAAGCCACAGCAAAGCTGTGTAGAAAGCAAACCTGGAGGAAGGGGATGGAAGGAGCAGGGCTGGAGCAGAAAGGGGCTTGTTCCTTGTTCTGAGACGGGTCTTTATCCAGCTCCTCTTGCACATGGAGAGCCAGAGTCCTGTTACAGCCCCTGGAGAGCCAAGTGCTGCTCGGAGCAAGGTGTGACTTGCATTTATAGCAGAAGGCAGTGACAGATGTTGTGGTTCATTACCCAGCAGGGGACCAGCTCTGCTGTGAGCGAGTTGAGCTCATTGCTTGTGCTATGAAGCATTTCTCCCACCAAGACCCATTGCCAGCCCAAACTTTTGGCCTGGAGCATCAGAGCCTTGTTGGGCCACTGGGAGCTTTCAAGATGCAAATGGAGACCTTGAACTTCATTATCCTGGGCTGTGGGAAGCCAGCATGAAGGATGGAGAGCCATGAGGGGTGCATCAGTGCTGCTGAGGGGATGGATAATGGCTCTGGGTGTTCTCAGGGGGTCAGTGGATACCCCAGGGAGAGGAGGAAGCATCCCCAGCCCTGCAGCTGGGGAAGGACCAGCAGCAGAATGGAGCTGGAAGCATCAAGTGCCTGTTTTCCCCTTGGTGAAGCCATCCCTATGGCTGCAGATGGGGGCACATCCCATGGTGAGGGTCTCTCCTCAGCACCAATGTTCTCTCTTTGGCCGAGCGAGTCAATGGCAGATTGTGTTGAAATCTCACTTCAGTGGCGGAAGCTGCAATTAGCATTTAATGAAGCTTCTGGCTTTTATTTTTAGGTAACCTCCGATTCCCTGACTGTGTAATTTAGTTCTCCATTGCTTGGAGATAATTAAAGTATGTCACTATAATTTGCTTTTTTTTAAAGCCTGTAATTATGTTTTTATTGAGAATAAAAAGGGGGGGGGGCAGATGAAAACAATGTTAAGGGCGGAGAAGGCTTTGGATGGGCAAGGGGGTTTTCTTCCAGCTTGAAGGCTTAGGAGGTCTTCTCAGGCTGGGTAGATTGATGACCAAGGAAGGGCTCCTGTGTTAGTGTGGGTAACAGCCAAGTGCAGTGCTTCAAGTGGAGGTGTGAGAACTTTGGGTATCATAGAATCAACCAGGTTGGAAAAGACCATCATCAAGTTCAACTGTTCCCCAGCACTGCCAAGGCCACCACCAACCCATGGCACTGAGGGCTTCATCTACATGGTTTATGGACACTTGCAGGGATAGTGACACCAGCACTGCCCTGGGCAGCCTGTTCCAATGCCTGAGCACCCTCTCTGTGATATTATTCTTAATATCCAGTCTAAACCTCCACATAAGTCCTGATTGTGTTTGGCTGCAGTGTATCTGTGGGGTGCGTGGGCTTCATGAAGCACCAGCGCTGCTTCTGCTGCCTTGGTTGTGGTCTCAGCATCGTTCTCCTTCCAGCACCAGGAGAGGGGAAGCTGAAGCCTGCAGGCTCCATGTGGGACCTGCTCGGGATAGGCTCAGCCTGAAGCAGAAGAGCTGTGGTCCCATCCCGGCTCCCAACCTGCTCCTTCGAGGCCCAGTTCAAGGGGTCCCTGTGACAAAGCACACTTTACTGATACAGGGCTGGGGATGTGTCCTCCCTGCACAAGAACAAATGAGTGGGGAAGGTTTAAAAGCCTCTTAAAAAGCAGGACTTAAACATCTTCAAAGTCATCAGGGCTGTGCTGCGCTGGGGATGCTCCTTGCAGCTTGGGCCATGTTTACATCTGTAAATGCTGCTGCTGGGTGTCAAACAACCCACATCCCTCCAAATCCCCCTGGTGCTGGCTGACACTGAGTGCCAGCTACAGCATCCTGCCTCTGTAATGCAGAGCGTGGCCTTGGGCCAAGCACTGGCTTCCAGGCAGCCCAGTGGAGCTGCTTCCACACAAACTGGTCTGAAATGGGAGCGTGGCTGTTGCAGGAGGAACTGCTCACCTCCAATTCACAGCCTGGAAATTGGCTGTTGAAGGGGAGCTGAATAACACATAAATTCGGGATAATTGATTGGCCTGTGGCCAGTTCAGTCAGAGTGAGCTCAAATGAGCTGGAGTGTTGGCTTTTTGGTTAAGTTAGTCTTGCTCAAAAAATATGAGTGTTAAGAGGTTACATTTAGTTTAGAACATATTTAATTCATTAAAATGTTGCTCTTCTCTGCTGCAGAGTTCAGCTCTGATCCCAGGCTTTATTTCTTATCTAAATGCAAAGGTTTCTTGCCAGAAATACAAAGCAAGGGGGGGGTTAGGCAGAATAAAATCTTGGTGCTTAGGAAAAGTGATTTGATGAACAGAGTGTGGTGAAGGACTGGCTCTGAGCTGGAATGTGCTGCAATTTGAGCCGACATCCCCAGTGCCGTGTGCCCAGCTTCCTTCTTACCCATACTGGGATGGAGCTGTGAGGAGTTCTCACCCCGTCCCACAGTGCTCAACGTGTCCTGGATGCTGCCAGCAGCATCCTGGGGTCCCTGCAGCCACCTCTAGCACAGGATACCTGGATGCTGGGATGCTGTGGGATTTGATGCAACATCTGCAAGACAAAAGTCTCGAGCTGGGGCCAAAGTGACTTGTGAGGGTCTGTTTGAGCAGTGTGGGGTCAGGGATTCATGTGCAAGTGTGTCCTTAGGGTGAGCCTTCATCCCACAGATGCCTGCTCTGCTGGTGCTGAGCTGTTCTGGGATCAGCCCCTGCATCGTGTTCGTGTCCCCCCTTGCTGTGCCAGTGTCACATCACCTTCCTGCAGAGCCTTTGTTACCTGCTGGGGATAACAAAAGGAAGGAGCAGCACTAAAACCCCAACAAAACCCACACACCACCATCAGCCTTTGTACTGGTTGCTATGGGAACCCTATACGTGCACCGGAAACACTGGAGTATGCAAATGAGCTTCTTAATTAGTTCTCCTCTGTCTTTCATGCTTGTGGTGCAGCATTTGATCATTAGATGAACATGCCACCTAATTATCAGCAGCTTAACCAAGCACTGGCTGGGGTGACCCTTGGGAGGGTGTCTGAGGAGCTGGCTGGTGGTGCTGGGATGCTTCTCCAGCAGCTTTCCCACTGGTGGGAGGTGCAGGATGCTTTCCTTTGGAGAGGAGCAGCGAGCTGGGTCCATGTCTCCAGCCTGCTCCTGCCCTGTTGGAGAGAGCTACCCCGATGCTGTGGTCTTCACTGGGTACCTGGAGCAGCAGGACTGAGCTCCTCATCTTGCTGTGGGGCACTGGTGAAGAGCTGGCTGGAGACCCCAAGTGCTGAGGCCCCATTGTGCCATGGGGTAGGTTGCAATGTCGCCCTGCCTCTATCGGCCTTGGGGCTGAACTTGCTGCCTGCAGGGCAGGGAGCTGGCTTTGCAGAGCCAGATGCCAGCTGGGCGCCTGTGTGAGCTCTTGCTGTAAACGCTGTGAGTTTTTCCACCAAACAAGCTTCATTAATCGTCTAATAACCGGATTAATTAAGGACACTGAAAGTAAACAGCAAGAATGTAATTTGCCTCTGATTGCCATGTAATTGTGGGAGTTTGGTCCTATTTGCATATGCAGAAAGTGCTGTTGATGGAGACGCTGGGACAGAGAAGAACAGTTTATGGAGGGCGAATGTGCCCTTGGGGTGTGCAGACCCCTTCAGCCATACTCTTTGCTGCCTGCCTGTGTTTTTCTCTGTGGTTGTCTGACTTCTCCCAATTAGCCAACTCTCCTGCTATTTGTGGAGCTTTCCGACCTATTTGCTTGGGCAAATATTGATGCTCCAAATAGACAGATCAGCTTGGGAACACTCCTGTGTCCTGCAAGACAGCAGAAATAGCTGGGAAGGAACCTTTCCCTAAGGGCTGTCCTGCTAAGGGTTAGGACCAGCTCTCCCTTTGATGCTGCTTGCTTAGGACTTGGGGATTTGGGTTGTGCTTGGATGAACCTCAGCTTCCAGTGCCATGAAAGGAGACAGAGACCAAGAGGTGAACTGGGGTCATGCAGAAAGGAAAGCAGATGCTGTGTGGACTGGAGGCAGAGCCAGGGACCGAGTACCAGTGTTTAAGTCCCACACCATCTTGGGCCTCTCGTGTCCACCCCTCCTCAGCTGGTCTTTCTTCCAGCTCTTCTCCCTCTCCCTGCAAGCACAGACATCTGGATGGTGACTAATCTCCCAGCTCTCTGCCTCCCATTAGCCCTGGGTGAGCTTTCTTCTTGCATTTGACCTTACCAGAGCTAGATCTGGACCACTTGAGGGATGGGAGGATGGGGTGCTCTGCAAAGATGGCTGCACAGTCCCTCCATGCACATGCCCAGAGGGGAGAATTCCAAGGGCAGATCCCATTTTGAAGAGCCCCAGGGTTTTATTTTACTTCCTGACAGCCACGGCTTGGTGGGTACCTGTAACATGGAGGGATGCTTTCAGGAACAGCCTGAATTCTGGAATGCCAGGCATGGTTTCAAAGTGTGTTCCTTTTTGTGATGATGAGGTCTGTATTCTCCAGCTGTTTCAGCCTATTCTTCATGTGTAGATGGACTTGGATTAAATCAGTGGGTGTTGTTTGCTTGAGACAGATCCCTGCTGCTCACTTGTGTGTTTCACACTCGAGCCGGATGAGATGCCATGAATACAACTCTTTGAGCAGTTGTTGTAGAAGAGAGCTTGCTGGCAAAATGGATGGGGGCCAATGACAAGTATCTGTGAAGGAAAATGGGGCCTCGGACCTCCCCTGCCTGTCTGTGGGCATCTTTCCCATCAACCATTTGTTTCCTTGCAGTATCTGAAGGCTTTGGGCCAGTTTCCCATGGCTTTAAGTGCTGTACCTGTCCCGATCAGCTGCCAAACTCCATTCATCACAGACAAGGTTTTGTTTTTCCTCTTCTGGAAACCTGAAACGTTTAGAAAGAAATCCAGTTTTCCTTTGAAATCCAGTCGGGAGAGGGGTGGAAGGAAGGTTTCTGTTTGCTTTGCACTGCCTTTCTGGAAGCTGCTCTAAACAAGCTGTCATCATATCTGCAGTGAAGCACTTGAGCAGGCTCCCCAGGAGCCTGCCTTTGGTTCCTTGCCGTGCAAGGTCTTGTTAGAGGTGATGTTTGCTTCTGGTTAGCCATGGACTCCCTTTGAGCTTGAAGAGCAAGATGGGGAAATAGCAACAGTTGTGATTCGGGTTTTGTTTTGAACGTGTGGAGTCTCCATTTCCTGCGGATGGAGGCTGCACCCACGGGTGTCTCACAGGGAACTGTTCCCAGGTGAACAAGGGAAGCAATGAGCCCCTCCTGAGCATCCGTGGGGTGTGGGTGGTGGTTCCTGCTGTGCCTTTGAGACCTCTCCTGTTGTCAGCAGGCTTTGAGGCTGATGTGAGGGCTCTGCCACTGCCACTGCCTGCCTTAAGCTGTATGTGAATGCCTTCAGACCTCCCCTGCAACAACCTGGGCTTGCTTCTGCAGCAGTACCACTGCTCGGTTCTGAGAGTGAGCCTTTTCTTCCTCCTGCATGTTGGCTCCTGAACACCAAGTATCTGGTTGATCTCAGAACTTGTGGACATAAGTCAGGTATTAAGGCTGAATGTTGCTCTCATGGATGTTTCTCTTCCCACATCATGCTCCCTCCTCTTGTGTGCTGGAGTAGGCTTGAGCGATCTGCAAGAACCTGACCTTGGATAAACACTGGTGAACCCAGGAGGAGGAACGTGTAGGTCTATTGCTGTGTCCTGGCTCGAGTGATCCTTGGCTTTGAGGATACTGAGATTCTGATTTAATTCCTATGAGCAATTCCTCTTTGCCTGGTCTCACTGTTGGAACTCCCTCTCTTTCCAAGCAGGCTCTGTATTCTGGTGCTGTTTTCGAGGCTGATGGGGAAGCTGCCTCCGGTCTGATTGTCAGTGCTGCTGCTCTTCTATTCTTTCTCAGATGCCTTGTGGGTTTTTTTTGGGGGGAAAAAACCCTCTCCAAACCCTGCTTTGTGATTATTCTCTTCTCTGTAATTAGATGTAGCAGTGATCAAAATATGTTGCATTGCACTGCAAGCTTCTCTGGGCAGATGTTTCATCACCGGAGGAGAGATGACTTCATCCTTTACATTTGGGGAAAATTAAGAGAGGGGGAAAGGAAAAGGTGAAGGAGAATGCTGGATTTCTTGTTGTGTGAATACATCTCATTAGGCTTCAGGGGAGGGGCAGGTGAGAGAAGGACCAGGGCTGGGGGGGGGGGGGGGGGGCAGGTTTCTTTAACCCTGCTAGCATTCAGGTCTGGAGCAATGCACCCCTTGGTACTGTCTGTGCTGTTAGAGCTGGGTACGGTGGCTGTGACCCACATTGCTGCTTCCCTGCAGCAGCAGTTTGACTTGCTGGGGGCACAGAGCCCCTCTGCAGCTCTTACCTAGGAACTCTGAGGGCAGCTGGGGAGGTTGCAAAGGTGGCACCAAGTCCACTTTCTGTCCAGCAGCATCTGGGGCTTTTTGGTCCATGGTACTTTCTGTTGATGGCAAAAAGGATCAATTCCCCAAATACGACCAATAGAAGAAGATGGGGCAAAGGAAGAGGCCTTTAAATGGCCTTCTTCTACCACCAGCTTTAGAGCAGAGACTTGGGTTTGGCTGGGGAGAGGGTGAGCACGCAGGCGAAAACCATCTCCTATGCTGGGAACATGAAGCACAATTCCTCCAGCTCAGCTCAATAAAAGAGCCATCAGAAGTAAAAATGACAGCAATTCTGCAGTCAATATAATGTGGCTGCAGGTTAAATAAATAATGTTTGAATGATAATTGCAAAATGATACTATTTCATCCACCACAAACATGTGGTTAAGCTCTCATTAGCCGAGGCGGCGAGCTTTGCGGGAAGCAGAGGCTCTCGGAAAGCAGATCTCCTTGGATTATGCTGCTATAGAAATGCCTGGGCTGCTTTTGCAAGTGTTTAATACCGCCTGTCAGTAAGCTTGCTCGTGGGATTGAGAGGACAATTGGAAAGGGCAGCACCCCAAAATGAAGCTGAATATGTATTTATTTGAGGTCTGCTTTTCTATGTCTTTGGGGCTTCTGGAAAACTGAGTTTATAATTAAAGGACTATATATATATTTATTTAAAGGACTCTATTATATCTATAGTTAAAGGACTCCTTGAGCTCTGTAGGAAAAAAAGAAGTGTATATCTTTTACTGTGTTTTCCATACAGAGTTTTTACTCAGAGGTATCTGTATACAGGCAAATCCAGCCGCATCCAGTGTAGTTTTGTCTGAATTTCAGGTTTTAGCAAAAGGATGCTCTGTCCTGTCCCATCTTCCTCCATTGCTCCCTCCTGGTGTTTCTGGAGCCATCCTGGGGCAACGCTGTCTGTGCCCCATAGAGAAGGGGCTCAGCCCCAAAGCTGGGAGATGTGTGTGCTCAGCACCTCACCAGACAGGGCTGATTTCAGACTTGGCTGCAGTATTGATCCTTACTTACCACAGTAATGGGAATCTGCTTCTCTAATCAAGGCAGGAAAAATCTTATTTTCCAGCTGCTGGAAGAAAATGAGCTTTGTTGAATCGTGTTGGATGTGGGTATGGAGGTGGGTGATGCTGGCTTGGCTTTGCTTTGGTCCCCTCAGTGTCGATGGGAGTGTGCTGTGATAGCTTGGGTCGCGTGTTCTTCTCTTGCCTTCTCTCATACACCCTGATGCTTGGGAGCATCCTGCTGATCCTGAAACCCAGCTCGTGTTCTGATGGTGACCCCCATCATTCACATCGCTGCCTTTGGACCCCAGGGCTTTCCAGCATCCTAGAGACGTGCGGCAGTGTCCGGCAGCTCCTCACATCCCACCCTCGCACCTCGTCTTCCTTATCCACTGCATTATTGGGGGGGAAAACCTCCTTACCCACTGCCCCTCCGCTCCTGGTGTGGGGAGCTCCAGGGATGGAGCCTCGCTGGACCGTCTGCCTGATGGCAAATTGTTTCTTGATGGCTGCCTCGGTATAACTGAACTCAATTTGCCTTTCAAAAGCAGCTAATAGTCACATTAAAAAATCCATTTTCGCTTGTGATTGAATTTGACGGCGGCTCAATCAATGAGCGAACGGAGTGTTTCACACGCTGTACCAGCGGCCGCTGCCATGGCAACAGTGCAAGCACACACGGGGACCGGTGAATCCCCCCTCAAACGGTGTCAGCGGCCCCGTCACTGCGAGGGGCTGCCCCGGGCATGTGCTGTGATGTGAAGGGAGGCCCTCATTGAAGCGCTGCCAGCATCAATCGTGTTCCGTTTCCCCATCCTTGCCACTCTGGAGGATGAGGAGCGCTTTGGTGGTAGCTGGATGTGGCCACCCTGATGGGATCAATCCATGGCACCCCAGCCGGGTCCCATAGGCAGAAGTGGTGGTGGTGGTGGAATGGTGGCCCAGTGCATTGCTTGGGATGGGGAACATGCCCCTTCCTGTGCTTTTCCTTCCCAAACCTCCCAGCTGTGGGCTGGAAGGCAGGAGGACAGCAGTGATTCTGGGGCCATGGTTGAGAGGGGCAGGGTGAGAATGGAGCTGGCAGTGAGCTTTCCTGAGGGGCTGGGTTTCCTGGGGGGGAAGATAAGTGAGGAAATGTGTGTGTATATAAAATACATATATATACAAATAACATATATAAATAACATATGCTTTCTATATATATATGCACACACATTTGTTATTTATATATATAAACCCCATATATGTATATGTTTTTAATAGGGCTTGTTTGCATTTGATGACAAGCAACGGTGGCACTTTGCTTCGTGACAATCAGAGTGGTTCCTTTCAGCTGTTGTTTGTGCTCCTCCTATTGTAGTATAAAACGCAAATGAAATGGTTCAGTCAGGAATTCTGCAGTTGTGATTGTAGTTGTTCTTGCCAAAGCAGTTTCCTGGGGGATTTTAATTAGAAGCTCTCCCTCTGCATGCTCCTGATGCAGGGAAACCAATGTGCACATCAGCCCTTGCAGCCCTTCTGCTGACCTGGTGCAGGAGCCCCCCTGCAGCCACTGCCCGGCCTCTTCCCTGCTTTCCTTCAGCCCTCGGGGTGTCCACATCATGAAATGAATAAGCTGCTTTATAGCACGTTGGTGTTTTCTCTGTAGGGAGTTTGCCTGAGGCTCCACGATGCCTTGTATTGCATCACTAAAGCACACACAGACAGTGCAATGCTGTCTTGGAGCTGATTTCCATAGATTGATCTGCACTAGAAGAAGAATAAAGAAGTCTGAACTGAGTTTGAGCTCGAAGAGGAGGAAAGGCAGCACCCTGGGCTTCACTTGAGCTGGCGACTGGAATTCACCCCCACTGAGCTCTAAATGGGATTGAACCTTTGCTGCCCATCTCAGTTAAACCCAAGTCCTTTGCTTTCCCATCCATCCCTGCCACTGCACCAGACCCAGATGTTTTCTGGACCAAGGGAGGGTTCCTGGCCTGCCGTGGGGCTGCGTTTCTCTCCTTTGGGGTGCGTGCTGTGTCCTGCAGGGGCCTGCAGAGCTGGAGCTCAGGACATTGAGCTGATGCTCTTCCCTCCTCTCCGGCACACTGGAGGCTGTGGCACTCTTGCTGAAGGGGGAAGGAGACTCAGTTTCCAGCTCTTTTGCTAAAGGCTTCTCACAGAGGAAAGAATCCATTTCCATTAATTTCACAGGCTGTTTCCACCACGTCTGTGTTTGCTGCTGCTGGTGGCTGAGGATGATTCCCTTTTCCCAAGGAGAAATAAACCCCATGACAATGGAACCTGAGCAATCGCAGGGCCCTGGAGGCAGCCTGGAGGGTCAGGGCTTTTGTTTCCTGACAGGTACAGGGCTCCCCGAACTGATTTCATTGTCACCAGGAGATGACATCTTTGTTTTACATACTGGAAGGAACAGGCAGTGGTTTCAGTGTGTATGTGTTAGCTATGGTCTCTTCCACCTAAGAGCACAGCTCTGCAGCACAGGAGCCACTCTGGATGCGATGCGGTGATGGAGGGACCCAGTCCTGCTTCTGACCCCCTGCTCAGCAGCCTGGGCCAAACTGCTCTACCCCACCTTTGCCCCCCATTATCTCCCCCTGTGGCAAAGAGTGTTCCCTTGTCCCTGCACCTCCCCAGAACCGGGTGATGATGCTTTGGGGAGATAGGAAATGGTTGAGGGGTGAAGCTGGACTCCTTGTGCAGAGGGGATGCTGGCTCCTCTCCCGGTGTGCATGGGGAAGCCTCTGCGTGCTCTGCAGCTTGTGCCTGCTCAGAGTACTGGTGGCTTCCTGACCTTTTTTGCTGGTAATTGGAAGTCTTCCAGAGGCACCGTGTTCTGCTGTGAAAAGCTGAACTGAATGGAAGGGTGACTGCGCTGGCGAGATGTTTGTGACCTCCTGCACTGACGATGCCTGCACAGACCTCGCAGGGGGATAAAGAGACCCAGGTGAAGCCATGGCTGCATCTATCTGAGCTTTCGGCTTTCAAAGCCATGCCGGGCCCTGGGAGAGAGCTCAGAGTGAAATGAATTCTCAGTGCTCCTTTTTCCCCAGCCACAAAGCTGCCGAGGTGTAATAAGCCGAGGCGAAGGCGATAAGCTGTTCGGTCAGCTCCGCGTGCTGCAGCTGCACGTGTGCTGGCATTAACCTTTGGAAGCTTTATCTCATGTAAAAGTCACTTGGGAATGAATTTGCTGGTGCAGCTCCTGTGGGGAAGATTGGCTGCTGTATCTTGGCTCTGTCAGGCTTGGGAGCAGGGGGAGCATTTGAATCACCGTCACAGCCAGACCCTATCTGAAGGGTTGGAGACCCTCGATGCTGTACCTAGAGCTGGGGATAGTCAATTCAAGAGATGAGGAAGCAGAGGAGAAACACTCCCTTAGATGAAATGAGGTACTGAGATCAAATGATTTGCTTGAGTCGTGCAGGAGATATCACAACGCTTGGGTGGCGAGCTGGAGGCGGTGATGGGAGCTCCGGGTTGAGGTTTACAACTTGTGATGAGGCTTAACAAGCAGTGGCTGGAGGAGCCCAGGGGAAGAAAGCAGCATCGCAGAGGGTGCTAGTGTGGAGCCCTGAACTGAATGTAGTCAGACTGGGTTGTGTCATGCTTTGGACCAGGCCATCCTGGGCTAGAGGCTGTTAAAGCTGAGAATGGAGCCTGGATCTGCTGAAGCTGCTTAAAGAAGCTCTGCTCCTGGGTGTCAGCATTCCCAGCATGACATTAGAGTTCCTGTCAAGCTTGGCACAGGATGGGCTTGTGTGACAAGGGATGAATCTTCCCCTGATGCCAGCACACATCCATCAACGTCAGTGAGGACAAGGGATGTGTTTCCCAGAACAGGGGCTCTGGGAATTGTGGCTGTGGGACCTGATGTTGCCTGAAACAGGAGGAGAATATACCTATCACCCACCTGCGGTGTCTGCACCACAGCCAATTGATTTGTGCTCATTCACATGAGCAGCACTGCATCAAAGTAGGCTTTGGGACTTGACGTGTGAAATGATTTCCTGTCTCACATGGCTGTGCAGTTATTTCCAGAGCTCTCCTGTTTGCAGGCACATGGAGAAGTGTGAAGTCATGAGTCTTGCAATCCTACAGAAATAAATTGAAGGAATTAACATGGAAGGAGTGGAAACAGTTCAGGGCTGAGCTGGCATTGTGATTAATTACAGATCAGCTGTTGCTATGCACATGTGACAGGGAAGTTGCCCTCATTGCAGAGGGCTCTGTGCGGACTGATGCAGGGGAGCCCAGACAAGACCTGGGACAAGCTGCCAGAGCAGCAAGAACTCATTGACCCTGGAAGACGTTTTTCTTCTGTCTTCCTTGCTGCTCCTTTTTGCTTTGGGCTTATCTATGTGCAAAAGGGCTTCTTTTCCATTAATGGAGCTTTTGAGAGAAATGAGGTGCTTGTGATTGCATTCTGTCCATCTCTCCTGCCTTTTCTAGCCCAGTAATCTCTTAACACATTAGCCAATTTGAACCACATTTGAGAAAAGAATCCAGGTCTTGGAGATGTCCTATGTTATAACTGAACTCAGTTTTTCTGTTGACAATAGGAAAAGAGGAATCGGTTACTGAGGTTTTTGGGATGCGAGGTTTTACTGTTCTAGAGCTGCTCTGCAGCTGGTACGAAGGAGTACTGCTTGCCTGCTGACATCCATGGCCGTCTCTCAAAGCAATTGATAACAAGGGGTCTAAATTGAGATAATATAGAAATAAGGGTATTATTTTCTCTTGTCCTTTTTTCCTTAGAGAGCCCTTACCTGGATGATCACTGCCATCGTCTTTCCAGCTAACAACTGCTGACAGCTCTGCATCAAGCAGCCCTTGCTTTCTGCCCCCTTGCTTGTAAGATGAATGCCTCACTCTACAGCCTCTTTCCCTGGAGTTGCATCTTGTCCTTTTGCCAGCAAAGCCCTTACAAAAACCCAGGGAAGAGCATATTTTAGCAATTCCTTTAGGGATTGCTAAATTCCTCCTGCTGAGGAGGAAGAGCTGTTCCTAAGGGTGTCTTTATTCCTCCTTGAAATGCATCAGTCTTTCAGCAAGTGTGTTGGAGATGATGCCCAGATCCTGAGGAGCAACATGCGCACAAGTGTGTGCTCCATCCATCCCTGCCTCCCCAGCTCAGGGACCTGCCAGGCTGGGCAGGGATGTCTGCCTGGTGACTCAAGGCTTTGGCACCTGCCTCTTGCACAGGGACCGACTGCACAGATGACAGATAAGACAGGCTTGGAAGGGAGACCTTGAGCGAGGTGGAAGACAGCAGGGTTGGTAGCCTGGCTCTTGTGAGATAGGGTTTGCCAGCACTGCTGTATCCGCAGACTTCCTGAGACAGGAGAGCTCCTTCTGCAGATGATGTCCTTCGGAGGGGCTGTGGGAGCAGAGATGTTCTTCAGTGATGGGGCACATCCTGGTGCTGAGCAATGTTTCTGGGCAGCTGGATAGATCATGCTGCCCATCAACTTTAACCCATTGGGAAACTCAGACTTCCAGCTTTCTGCCGTCCTCCATAGACAGGAGCCTTGCACATACATGTGTTAAAAAAGCCCCATAGCTCATTGGTTTAACTCATGGCTATGGAAATGTTTGGTGTTGGTGCCCACTGCACTTTTGCCTTCTGTTCTCTGCATAAGTACTAGGAAGGGAGCTGAGATGTGCTGCTTCTTCCAGGGAAGAGGATGGATGCAGTGTTTGTGCAAAGGGGGCTGGCTGAGGCACGGCTCAGCTTGGCCTCACAGCTTTAATTGTGCTGTTAATGTCAAAAGGCAGAGAGCTCTGGGAACCTTTTCATTAAAACCAATGCATGAGGATATCACTGCTACTGAATGCCTTAAATCCTGTCCGGAAGAGGAGTGGGAAGAGCAGCTTCCAAATGGAAGTGCTGGCATGTCCCTAACCCAGCTGCTTGCTGCTGGCTGGGAGCATTGCAGGGGGCTGTGCCACCACTTTAAGATGCTGTTCTGTGTTGCAGCCCTGGTTGTTGGAGCTGAATAGCTCTGAGCAATTCATGAACCGCCGTAACTGCGTGTCTGTGCTGTGTATAAGCTCTCCCCAGGGGGAGAAGAGTGTGTTTGAATGTCTTGTTTTGATAGGGCATTGCTGCTGGTTTTTAGCATGCACAGAACACAGCCTGTGCCGGGGATCTGCCTTTGTACGAGGATCAAGAGAGATGAACCAACCTCTTATGTGAGCTTCAGAAAAACAGGCCCTGCCATTTCCTTGCCTGTTCTTTTTTCTTTTCCTGTGCATATACGTGTGATGGGATTGCTGTTATTGTTATTTACTATCCCTGGTTAAGCACCAGTCAAAGAGCTGGTTCTTTTTTCCGTGCCCAGTCCTAATTACAGCATGGGCATGTTTGTTTTCTCTAAGAGGCTAAGCTCTAAAGCAATTTTCATCTGTGCCTTTGTTTTCCTCACCCTGCAATGTGAGAGATCTGAGCAGCTGTCTCTGGTGCTTTGCTCAAAGTGGAGAACAAGCCCTAGTGAGAAGGGCAACTGGAAAGAGATTAATTAACCTGGCCTTGGTTGGCCTTGTAAACGGGGAGAGAAATCTCCTTCAAACTGCCTGTTGCTTATTTAGCCTGTAAAAAGCTGCCTGATCTTGCACTCTGTCTTAATCCAATCCACCTTCCCACAAAGCTAATTGCCAGTAATTTGCTTGCACATCTCTAGTGTCCTTCTCTTCCTGGCTGGCTTTACCAGCCGGGGAGCAAGGTGATGGAGAAGCACACGTTTCTGCTCCTTGGGTACAGAACAGACAGTAAAAGTCTGTTGATCAAGCCCATTTATCTTGATAATTTCAGGGAGATACTTGTCTGAACCTGGCGAGAGGAACACGGAGCAGAGGTGGTAGCAGAGAATGTCTCTCCACTGCTCCTGACGTATTTACAGTGTGATCTCATTAAATGAAGGCTGGGTAGCTCAGATCCATTGATTTTCATCAGTGGCAACCTTGCCATGTTATCAGAAGTGAGTAATCCCTGCTCTGTAAAGCAGACATTGATAGATCAATAGGAGAGAACATGCTGTACCTCCTGGCAGCTCCATCAACCTTGGAGGGAGAGCTGTCAAGGGCACCGTCATTCCACTTCCCTTACTTCCAAAGCTTCATTGCCTCCTTCCCCACACTTGCTGCACCTTGTCTTCTTCATCACTGGTACAAGCTGCTCATCAGCCCCCAGCCTGAGATCCCTAGAAGTTCTGGTATTCCTAGCCCACAGGACTATATGCCATTAATCTCCCTCTTGGTTTGGTTGTGCTAATTGCTGTGTTAGATCTGTTATTTCTAAGGGTACAGCATAAGAGAGTGCCCAAGTTCAAACTTAGGCTTTAGAAGGCAGGTGCTTGGCATTTTGGAGAAGACCCATAGATAAAAGGAGAGAAGTTAACCATGATGGACCAAAGGTTTGGGACTGTGTTAGGCCTGCTGCAGCATTGAGCATCTGTTGTGCGAGACACTTGGTGGCCCCAGTGGTCTTGCCAATAACAAGACCCTAGTAACAGTTGAAAAGCAGTGATTTTGTGTATGGTTTGTGCATGTTCTGGCTTTCTCTTGGGAAATGGGACTCTGAATGTGAGACTGTAACTGAGAGCTTGTAGGACAGGGGTTGATGGATAGCTGGTTTTGGGTTTTAGTTAAAAACCCCTCCTTAGAGCAGGTTTTCATCTAGAGTTTCATCTACCAGATGCCATTTAAGCATTAGACACAACTCAGCTGCAGCAATGCACAGTCCAAGCTCAAAGTGGGAGACACTTGGGGCAGAGAGGAAAGGCGGTGGGGTGAGAATGAAAGCCCATCAAGGCTGTTACAAGCCCCTGTGAGCTCTGCTGTTGAGACTTCTGAGAACATGTTTGTGTTTGAAGATTTCACGCCATGCTGCTCCTGGCTGGGGAGTGAGAAGATGCTACGCTTGCTGCAAATTGTCTTGATGGAAAATAGTGGTACTTTGGCCATTAGCTGCCTGAACAACCACTTTGTTTTGCTCTAATCGCTTTGCCTATACATAATTTGGTGCCTAACACCCCACTACAAACACTGTGATTATTCTTAACAGTCATATACAGTACATATAATTTGAGGGTGAATGTGGGAGCTGTCAGAAGGAAATGTCTAGCCTGTGAATAACTGAAGGTCATGTCACTGCAGTGGGAACTCTTCCTCACGCTTGCAGTTAGGTATGTGAGAGCAAATTCTCTCTGCCGGGAGGTCTTGGTCTGTGTGGGACAAACAGGCTGGAAAATGGGATGCGAGTGTCTGCTCCCATCGCTGTTTGCTTTGGAGAAGCATGGAGCCCAGTTTTGTCCTAGGGAATCTCAGCTGTGGGTTCCAGCATGAGGCCAGGACAGCTCTGCTCTGCTGCCTGCCCGGTGTTCACCATCCTGCTCTGCACTATGGAGCATGGGGAGCTGGAGCTTTCCCTTTCCTATGGGAGCAGGGGAGCGGTTGCTTGAGGTTCACCTGGAATTGAAACATGACAAATAATCAGCTTTGCCTCACCTTGAGACTTCATGTGTCTCATCCCCATGTGACGATGGGGCTTGCTGTCCCTCTGCCCCGATCCAGGCTTGTTTTCTACCTCATATCCCTTCTGCTGTTCTTGGAGTGGATTCATAAAACACTGCAAGCCAGGGGGTAGAGTCTTAGGAAGCATCAAACCCCTACAACAAACAGCTGCTGAGTGGTTCTTCTCTCGCACATCTTATCTTCCTGAATTAGACACAGAGAGACAATCAAAGTCAATGCCACGCTTATTGTAAAATCTTTACAGCGTGTCCCTGCAGAAGTTATGAGTGTCGAGCTGTTCCCTGGCTGAGGCAGGGGGGGTTTATCCCTTGCTTTGAAGCTCACCAGCTGGGATTGCAGCTGGTAGGACTCAGATCTGTATTAGCTGAGCAGGAAAGGCGCTGGCCACGCTTGTGTTGGCATCCACAGCTCTGCCTCCTTAGCTTCTGCCTCTGAGAAGCTTGGGAGACACCAAATGTCACTGGTGAGCCTGCAGAGGCTTGCAATGAAAAGCCAATCTTCTTGCCTTGACTTAGATATCACTGGAAAATGAGGCTTTGGGAATGCCCTTGATCCTGTGGCACCTGGAGGACTTTGTAGGGAGTCGGGTGGGATTGGAGGCTCCCACCAGGACTGAGCCCTTGGTGTTTCTGTGCAGGAGTCTGAAGAATTGGAGACGTGGGAAGGGTGGATGTGGAGAGTGAGTAATTGGAGGTCAAGAGGCAAAAGCATCTGACAGAACAGGATTGATTCGAAGCTTTTCACTGGAACACTTGCAACAACAACAAAAACATAATCAATGCTTATTCCCTGGGCTCAAGCGTGTGTTTACTGTATTCAGCAGCTAACATTAAAAGTGAATTCCAGAACTTGCAATTACAGCTTTCTCCTTCCTCCCCCTCCCCGCTCCCCTTCTTGCTGGCTGGCTTTCGTCATGTTCTGGAGCCTAAGGCAAAGCTAATGCAGTCAAACTGGAAGTGGCTTTATAAATTACAAACCCACCTTCCCCCTTCCTTTGCTTTCCCTTGGGATCTTCTTCTCCTGAGCACTGTCAAACTCGATTCAGCTCAGAGCCATGGAAGTGCTTGGCCACGGAGACTGTGGGGCACTGAGCTTGGTTGGAGCTGGGCTCGATACGAGGCATGCACCAAGGCGTGTTAGTCCTGATGAGCCCTGATAAGACCATTTGATTTCCTGCTGCCTGATGGCAGCACAGAGCTTTGGTGATGGGGGCTGTGTGTGGTGGGGTGGTGATGGGGAGATGGGAGGAAGGTCCCTGTTGCAGCCCCGGGAGGGCATTGCCCCTGTCCTGCACTAGCCTGGAAGCATCAGCCCTTGGACTTGGGAGCTGTGCAGGGTGCCCAGTGCTCCCCATGAACCCTTCTGACTGGTCCCAGTAGAGGGCACTGGTGTCTGCACTCTGATCCTCTTCATTAACCTTTAATTAACGTGGAGTCCTACCCTGGTCCCAGCTCTGGACAGAGCATGGAGCCAGGGAATGTCCTGCCCACCGCAGGAGTGTGACTGAAGCCTCGGTGCTGGGGTCAATGGAACAGGCTCCACGCCAAGGGCGACTCCAGGAGTTGTCCTCAGTGAGACAAAGGATGTTGGTTGGTTTGATTGGCTTTTTTCCCCCTTTTCTTTGTCATTTTCCTCCTTGGTGTGGTCTCTGCAGCTGCAGTGGAGGAGATGGAGCCTCCCACCTTTGTGCGTTAGCAAAGCGGTTGCAAACACAGCTTCAATGGGAGGATCTTGTGTTAGGGCTTTGGGGTGTGAAGTAGAAAGGGCTCAGCTTCACTTGTAGACCCCAGCTTAAGCTGCTGGGTCAGATGCACTTGCTCTTGCTTCTAAGTGGAGTGGTTTTGATCTGGAAGTTGCTGGTAGGGAAAATGAAGTATGAGGAAATTGGGAATCCATGGGTCCTGCTCTGCTTTCCTGACTGTAATGGGGGATTGATGGGGTTTGCTTTGTTTGGTTGTTTCTTTATTTGTTTTGGTTGGTTTGTTGATGTTTTGGTTTGGATTTTATGTGAATGTGTGTGACTGTATGTTGCTTGTGCTTTCCATCTATGTATTGATCTAGCCTGCTCTTCAGACGAAGTGCTTCCAGAAGTGCTGCTTTTGGGTGTCAATGGGAGCTTCTGGTGTGTTTGTGGGTTGTTCTTTTTGCTGTGGGTTTGTTTTTCCCATGTTTTGCCAGTTTAATTCAAGGACCAAAGTGCTTCCCACTGAGCATGTGGTTGCCACTTGCAGGGGTTTCCATAGTGGACGCCAGTGATGCCTGTCCATGGCTCTGTGAGCAATGCTGGTGTCAGCCTTTGCTCTTCTTGTTGCTCAGGCTCTGGCAGAACATCTGAGGTGGATTTTGTCTCCCCTCCCTGTGACTTGTGTTGCAGAACTCTGTGTTGTCCAGTGCAGAAGAAAGCACTTTGCCAGATAAACTCTTCACATTCGAGTGCCTGGGAATTGTAAACGCCTATGAGAGAACGTGTAAGGAGCAGCAGTATTTACCCAGCTCGATCCAATAAACACCCTTCAGAAGCTTCCCTCATGAGCTCTTGCTTCTTGCGCTTGGCTGGGAAAAGGGAAAAATCACATTATGTGGAAGAAGATGGGGAGGGGAAAGGGGAGACTGCAGTAAAAGACCCATGTGTGCTGCTACCGCCGCCATAGGCAATGCTGATGGCTGCGAGCAGCCCCTCTGCCCAGGGCAGCCTTTGGACAGCAGCTTTTGGAAGTGTCACCTCCTTGGATTTGCTCTGGGTCCCCAGTGCTCTGCAGGATCTGGCACTTAATTCCAAACCCAGAGTGTGAGCGAAATGGTTTTCCTCTTGACTTTGAGGGACATCGAGCCAGGGACTAGGAAATAGACTCTGATGGCCTGACATGAATTAATTCTGTGATCTGTTTTCCTTGGCGGTGCTTTGGAGAGGGAAAATTCGTGCTGAGCTTTCAAATGAAGCCTTGTGCCTCTGTGCACGTATGGAGGTTGAGCAGGGCTGGGCTCGGGCTCTGGAGCCTTTGCTTGGTGTGAACCACCAGCACCGTGCATAGAGCACACACAGTGTTACCCTTCCTGATGAAAGGAAGGGCTCCAGATCTTCAGAAGTCATTGGAGACATCAACCAAGGCAAATCCAGCCTTTTCCTGTGTGGCACAGGAGTGTTTGTTTTCTGGAGTACCTCAATAAGGCAACACACAGCAAATGAATATTGACCCCAACACTGTTGTTAAGACCCTGATGAAGCTGAGGAATCCCTTCTCCAGATGCTTGCAGCAGCAGGTGATGGATGCAGAGAAGGGGGAGCTGCTGCGGGTGCCCCTTTTCACCACCACCCCTGGGTATCTGTGACTGGTGATGGAGATGACCCCAGGCCTGTCCGGCTCTCTTAGGCTGTGACAAGGGAATGCTGGGATAGCCCAGTGGTCAAATCCAGCTTGGAAGCAAGGTTTACATTTGTCTCAGAGGAAGAATTAGCCTTGGTGAGTGATGTCTCAGCCAGGGCAAAGCTGTCGGTGCATGGGGAAGGCGCTGCCTACTTGCTGCTGGTTCTTCCCTTCGCAGGTTGTCCTGCTCCCGCATGGAATGTTGTTTGGAGTCAGACAGCACACAACACACGATCCTTGGAGGGGTCTGCTGACACACAAACATGCTTCCTGGAATGGATCAGGGAGGCATTTAGAGACTTGGAGCTGGGCTGCATGGTTCAGAGGTCCCCCTGTAAGCTGGTTTATCCTCTTTGCTGCCACCAGCTTTTCTTCAGGTCATGCTTCCAAACCTCCAGACCCCATGATAAATCACTTCCTGCTGTAATTACAGAAACTCATCTGCTATGATTAAGCGGTTTGGTGGGAGGTGTTGGAAAATTGATGCTTTAATTAGGATAAAAGTGCTTCCTTCTCTTTCTCCCACAACTCTCATTGGGCCTTCCATGAGATCTGATGGAGGAAAGTTACTGTAGGCTTGACCCATTACTGACCTAAATGAAACAAGTTCATTCAATGCAGAGGAAGCTTTAGCACGTAGATGTGCTTCAACTGCACAGCTTAACGTATGTACTGGTGTGATTACCCCATCCCTGCTGGGCAGCAGGATGCCTGCACCAGCTCTCTGCAGGATGGAAGGAGAGAGGGTAAAACACCTGATGGAGGTGAGGAAAGGATGTTCTGAGGCTTTGGAGCAGTGGTGAACAGGGTGGGGGTGAGGCAACAGAGGTTCATCCCTTTCCCCATCCATTATCCTCAACAAGTCTGTGCAGGTCCCTTACGCAGGCCCAAAGCAGCTGGAGAAATTGAGGATGTGTGATCCCTCTGCACTGGTGTCCTGCAAAGGCTTGAGAGCATGGCTGTGTTTCCTGTCTCCCAAGCATATGGTGACTGTACTGCCTGGTTTGCTGGGGTGGTAGCATGCTGGATAGAGGCTGTGAGGATGGCCAGGGCTGAGTTGGAGGTGATGGGGATCAACACAGGTCCTCCTTCAGCAAACCCAGAGAGTGGAAAGAGTCCTCTGAGAAGCTCTGTGTAAACGGAGTAAAACCAGCTCCTTCTGCAGGGGACTTCCCTGGGAAGTGGGAGCAGTCTTGTAAGCAAAGAGAAGAACATTAATCTCCTGGTGTCAAAAACCAATCCGAGTTCCTGTGCTTGTGCAGAGCGTGTTCCTTTTAACGTCCCACACTCCCCAACAGGAGCCCGGGGACACTGATTGCTTGTGAGGGCTCTCTGAAGTGCTTTTCTTGGTGGATGGATTTGTGTGGTCTCCAAGCAGAGACCAAGTGGCAACCAGTGAGCGCCCTGATCCAGCACCAATCGATTTCCATTGCCTGTGCTACGTGGCTTGGAGCCTGCAGCAGGAGAGAACTGCTCAGGGTCGAGATGGGAAGTGGTTTAGAAACCAGTGCTCAGTACAGCCAAGAGGAAGCGAGGAGATGCAGTGATCCCCCCCAGATGCACTGGCTTTGATTTCTCTCCTCTCTCCATGCTGCTGTTTGCTCAATGCCATGTGAAAGGGCCACCAACCTTGAGGTTTTAATGTGTGGGTCAGCCCAAAGCTCTGCATGAAGCTTCCTGATGGAAACATTCTCTGTGTGGGCTCTGGGTTGGATAAATGCAGACCTGGGCTGTTCTTGAGGACCTGCTCCCAGCCCTTTGCCCAAGGGTGGCCATGTATAATGTTTGCAGATGGAACTGGGGGTCTGACAATGCAGTTGCAAGGGGAGGTCTAAGAGCCCAGCCTTGGTACCTCTCTTGGTGCACGGCTGCTATTGCAGGATTCTTGAGGATGGGTAGGAAACCAGTGGGAAGGTGACTGCCCATTCCCCTCCTTTTTATTTCCCCCTTAATTTGTGCTAACAATTAAATTCTTGTGCTCCTAACAGCAATTGGACCTTTGTAAACTGGGGCTGTCCAAGCTGGAGGGGGTTGTGCTCTTTGTAGATGTGAAAGATGCCTCGATCTAAACAGGGAAGGTGTTTAGACAAATGAAGAGCTAAGGGACAGCAGATCAGTGCCAAACCCAAGACATGACCCTGAGCTGTGCCTCAAACCAGCTCTGCTTCCATCTGTCTGCTGTGGCCCAGATGCTGGCATGGAAATCTCTTGCTTGTACCTTGAATGCGGGGTTAAACTGGCTTCTTCCTCCTGCAGTTCTGGCCTCATTCAGTCTTACCCAGAAGAAAAACCTCTTTAATAGTTCATGTGCCTGTGCTGCTGTGGCATGTTCACACTGTCGGCGAGGACAGGGAGTCCCTTTGGCACTGGAGTAGAAAGAGACCTCATTTCGAGTGTGGCTGCAGGTGGTGGCTGAGTCCCTGGTGCCATCTTTGAGCATCTTCCTGCATCCTTCCCAGCTTCTTCCCTAACCTGCTTTTGCAGTGAATGGGTCTGGCAGGGACCTGCCTGGGGATGTTAGCACTGCCCTGTGGTGCCCAGGATCAGAGGATGAGGCCAGTGTGTTCCCTGTTACCTGATGGTTGTAGGATGCATCTTTGCTTTCCCCATCAGCTGCGGGTCTCCTTTCTTTCTTTCTTTCTTTCTTTCTTTCTTTCTTTCTTTCTTTCTTTCTTTCTTTCTTTCTTTCTTTCTTTCTTTCTTTCTTTCTTTCTTTCTTTCTTTCTTTCTTTCTTTCTTTCTTTCTTTCTTTCTTTCTTTCTTTCTTTCTTTCTTTCTTTCTTTCTTTCTTTCTTTCTTTCTTTCTTTCTTTCTTTCTTTCTTTCTTCTCTTTCTTCTCTTTCTTCTCTTTCTTCTCTTTCTTCTCTTTCTTCTCTTTCTTCTCTTTCTTCTCTTTCTTCTCTTTCTTCTCTTTCTTCTCTTTCTTCTCTTTCTTCTCTTTCTTCTCTTTCTTCTCTTTCTTCTCTTTCTTCTCTTTCTTCTCTTTCTTCTCTTTCTTCTCTTTCTTCTCTTTCTTCTCTTTCTTCTCTTTCTTCTCTTTCTTCTCTTTCTTCTCTTTCTTCTCTTTCTTCTCTTTCTTTCTTCTCTTTCTTTCTTCTCTTTCTTTCTTCTCTTTCTTTCTTCTCTTTCTTTCTTCTCTTTCTTCAGGTTTGGCAGGAGGGGATGGGACATACTGGTACCTTGGGCACAGGGAAGCTGGGTGGGAGAGGGCAAAGCCAGTTCCTCCCTCTTGCTGGTGGCAGCAGTAAGAAGAGGGGAGGCAGGAGCTGTCTTGCCTCTCCCCAAACAGTGCCCAGGACAGGTCTCTGCTCTTGATTTCCCACCTGTCCTCAGAAAATTCCCACCTTTTCCTATTGTGTGAGCAGGCCCAGCCTTGCTCCAGCTCCTGAGAGATCTAAAAGTGCTCATCTCTCCCAAGGAGAATCCCTGTGCATCCCTTCCCAGTGCCAGGCACAGGGAGAGGATCCCATCTGCCTCTGACTGCAGCCTGGTGCTGGCTCTGTCCCTCCTGGCTGCCTGTTCCAGAGGATCTTAGAAGTACATGCTAAATAGCTTTGTCTTTGGCTCCTCTCCCTTTTATTGGCTGTAGAATGATGGCAGAGATTGAATTAGAGGGTTTGCAAAACCAAAGCAGCACCCGAAGATGGGCAATCACTGGAGGAACAAAGAAGCATGTGAGATACCTGTAGATCTCCAGACTCTGTTCCAGTACTGCAGGATTTCTTTCTTAATGCCCCTTTCTTTATTTTCAGTGGGAATTATATCCTAGCAGATGGGCAGCATAAACTGGAGTATCTGGCACTGGAGTAGGGCAGGATTTTGTTAAACACCTTCAAGCTGAAGTCTGTATCCCAGTAGCTCTGTGGTTCTTCTTTTCCTAAAGGCTTCCCAAGCCTGGTGGTGTGGGAGGGTAAAAGAGGAAATCTGCAGCAGGGAAAAGCACTTGTTGAGGCTCTGGCTGTGTCAGGATGGTCCCTGTGGTACTGCAGAGCACAGGGATGGCCGCTACGGAGTAAGGCATCACTCCCGCTCGGTGCACAAGGAGGTGATGGACCCCGCACCTTAGTTTTCCTTGGGATCAAAATTGGTGCCTGGCTTTTGTCTTATCTCTGCTCCTCTCTCCTTGAAGCAGCAAACCCCTCTTCATGCCTGTCACTGCTGTCAGCCTGTTCCAAGCAGCCTTTCCAATTAAGCTTCTTGTCTGGCTCCAGGAGCCTCGAAGGGCTCTGTGCTTTCCCCATCGATCTCCAGTTATGCTCTGCCTCTGTGTCAGCCTGGTAGGGTTTGGACAAGAAAGACTCCAGGTTGCTGCTTGTAGATAAAAAGCTGTGATGTGGATTTCTTTTTGAAGCAGATGTGTGTTGGATGCCCTGGACTGCCCTGTCTGTGCTGAGGAAGGGAAAGGGCTGGCTTTAGGGTACCAGGGACTGCAGATGCTGTGGCCTGATGCTCTTGGCACTGTTGCGGCTGGTTCTGTTGCCATTGACATTTGCATTGCTGCCAGAGGGAAGCTGCTTTGCCAGCCAAAGGCCAGGTCATATCCTGTGACACAGGGAACAGCAACCAGGAACTGCAGCTTGTAGTCCCCAGCAAATACAGAATGACGTGTGAACGTGTTTTAATGTCAAGTTTTGATTAAAAGTGGACTAAGAGATTAAGATGTTCATCTGCTTTGGAGAAAGTGACTTTATGAATCTCAGCTCATGTGTGCTCGGGGAGCGTTGCTTCTCTCCATACTAGATCCAGATCACACGTGCATGGGCTGCTGCTTGTGTAACCCTCTCTCCCAGCAATGAGAGCTGGAGCTCAGCAACCCCTCCTTGGGCTTCATGGAGCTTCGCACTGATACAGAGCTCTTGAGTCTCCTTCCCCTTTTCAGGCTCTGACACTGGCCTTTGGTGCACTAGAAGCCCCATGGTCTGGCCAGGAGCTGCACCGGGGGCAGCAGAGCTATAGCTGATATGAGACCCTGGGATCTTGTAGTGGGCATCATTAGGAGATGCTTTGAACGCTACAAGGGTGCAGTGGCCATTGAGAAGGCCTGTGAAAGCAACTGCTTTCTGTCATGCTGAGTTGCAGTGGTGGTCGAGATTTAGGAGCATCTGAAAGTCTTATCCTTTGGCCTCTTTCTTAAGCATGAAAAAGTCATCAAAGCATTGGAGGAACTTTGGCAAGAGATGATTTGATCCCTGTCTTTTCTTTCCTCCTCTCCGCTTGCCCTTATCCTCTAAGTGTTCATCTAGAAATTCCCTTTGGCTAAGGTTGGCTTGATGGCACTGGGACCATCAGTTGTATTTTACTGCTGTACGAGGTTTTAAAGACAGTAAAGTTGGGTCCTTGAAGTGCTGTCAGTAATCATTTTGATGGTGGTCAGATTGCTCATTAGCACATTTGTTTTCAGATATTTAAGCTGGAAAGAAATCCATAGTCCTTGCATTTTTAACTTGATAACCACTCACTAGAACAAATAGAGTTGGTAATTGGAGCAGAGTTGGACTGGAAGAAATAATCCTGAACACTCACCTTTTATCTCAAAGGTCTATGGAGACAAGTGCTTTGAGAATACAACTTGGGGAACACATTTATTCCCAGCATACAAAGGTAATGACCCCATAGGCTGGCTGGGATTGGAGGTAGCCCTAAACCAGGTGTATCAAAAGCTTCTGCTCTGAGTTTGGGAGGAAATCAGAGCATTTATCTTCAGGTCACACACCAAACGGAACAGCACCAGAGGTCCTAGATGATGGTTCCCAGAACATGCAGATGGATGGGAAAAAATCAGAGGATGTGGTGCAGGAGTGGCTTTTCCTAAAGGCAGGGGCCTTGGTGGCTGATTGGAAGCTGCTCCATGTCCTGGTAATGTACCCTAGGGGATGTCCTAGGATACAGGGTGCTGTGGCCCAGAGCTGGGCACAGCTAAGCATCACGTTGAATCAGGATTTCTCCCCTGACACACACCTTCTGTTAGGGCAATAAAATGGTAAAGGGCTGAGGGGTCGTGTTGAGATATTCTTACTTTTTGGGGTTGAGTTGGAGGCAAGGTGCTGTGCAGATGCAAGCTCATTAGAAAACCATAATCATTATTTACCTGCTGTGTCTGTCTGTCTCTAAATAGCATTAGCTGTCAGCCTATTTATCCATGTTTCCTCTCTTAACCATTATAGGCGCAAAACACCAGCTTGCCCCATCTCCCAGCCCCCCTGCACTGGTCACAATGGGCTGTGTGTTATGGGAGCTGGAAGCCAGATTGTGCCTTGGCTTCAATCTATTCTGTGCTGCAAGGAAAACCCAAGGGCTGTTGTTGAAGCTTTGAAAAGCACTGATTGTGCCCAGGCAAAGTGAGTTCCCCCATCCCGCATGTCCCCTCGGCAGTGGGGCTTAGCCTGTGCTCTGCATCCTTGTGGTTGTGTTGCTCAGGGAAGATAATCAGTACAAGGAAGCTAAAAACTTTGTCTGGTGCTTTTTACAGCCTCTAACCCTATTAGTCAGGTCATTTGGAGTCTGGGGAGGGTTGTTTCTTGCCGGAATGGATTGCGAATGGATTGAGTTCCATTATGTTGTTAATTAAAAGGAATAGGAAAACAAGAAAAGGAAGAGGGAGGAGGAGAAGAATTGAGTTGTCTGAACCTTTAGAAGGAAAAGGGAAGTATCCTGGGTGTTTTCCAGTGATGCATTAATGTGCATTGCATTGGTGCTTCATCCACCCCGGGCATTTTGCTCTTCAGCATCACAAGCAGTTTCCCTGTCCCACTGCCACCCCACTTGGGAAGCTCCAAGTGCTGGCTGAAGCCCTGCAGGGTCTAGTGTGGGATGCACTGAGGTGGTGCAGCCACAGGCCGGGATGGCAATGGAGGAGAAGGAGGCAGGAGCCAGCCTGGGTTTGAGCAGCCCATTCCCACAGCCGGGATGCTGGGAGCCATCCCCATCCATCAAGGCAGCAGCATTGGACTTTCATGAGCACTATCGGTTGCCCAGAGCACTCAGTGCGCTTATTCTGTCACAGGGTCCCGCAGCCTGTGATGTGCCAGACGTGTCTAAGGAGCTGCTGTGCTTCTTATCAGCCTTTTGCACTGTCTCAGAACCCTTCTGCTAAGCGTCTTTTGTCCCCTAATACACTGATATACTGCTGGTAATCCACTGATTGCTGATAGCCAGGGCAACCCTGCTCCCTTCTGCACAGATAAGGCAGCTCTCTGCCAGCGGGCAGCGGGTGATACAGCAGCACCCTGCAGAGATGGGAAAGGATGGGTTTTGGGGGGAGTGTGGGGCCTGATCCAGTGTGTCCCTGGCTTGTGCTTGGAGAGGGGATGGGACTTGATTACAGAGCTATTAGGATGGACTTGCCCAGCAATGTTGTCACCTGCTATAGGAGTTTTGGATCGCTTGGGCAGGGGGCCCATGGCTCATGTCCTGGGTCTGTCCCACAGAGCACAGGCACAACTCACCCTCCCAAAGCTGCTTCCTGGGAGCCCCCTGACTGCCAGCACTGCAGTGCATAGCAGAGGGTGGTGAAAGAAATGGGAGGGAGCAAGTTACAAGGATGTTTTGATGGCTTCTGTCAGGAGATGGGCAGGAGGGAGCTGTGCCGATGCTTTCAGTATTAATTACCTGAGGTCTTCCCCATGCATCCAAGCTGCTGCACTACAAACAGCTGCAGTCCCAGGTCTGTCGGACACTTGGCATGTGTGGGGAGCAAAACCAGGTCCAGTCCCCTTGTATCCAGAAGCAGTGTGGGACAAGGGGCTGAAACACAGCATCGCTTCTCCCTGGGCACCCCATGCCCCCTTCCAGGGTTGGTACCCAGGTACCTGTCTGCCTGGCTCATCATAGGGGAAGCTCCCAGCCCAGGCAAGGGACCACCATGCCTTGTCTGGCTGCACGTGCTCACATCAGTCATTAGATTCACTAGGCAATAGGGAGAAAGGCAAAGGAAGGTTTTGTTTCATGCTTTTACCGTTTTGTCAGCATCCTCCTTGGGGGAAGCTGATCTTTGGCCTGTTGTAGCCACAGCCCTTGTTTAACACAGTGTGGGCTTGTTCTTCTTGTTTCTTACAGTGGAAAACAACTCATTAGCAAGGTATGTGGGAGCCCTGGAGGTTCTCCTATTCCACTGTTTTGCACAGTGCAAGGATGGAGCATCTTTCTCCTGGCACTGAGCAACATTATGGGCTCGCCTCCGTGTCCTCCTCTCCTGCTCATGTGTTTCAGGGTTAACACTGGCTGCTCCCTCTCTTTGATACGGGGTTTGGTGCTGTGGGCATAAAATCAAAAGTAGGATCAATTTTCCCCCTGCCTTCTCTCCTTAATTGCGTGCATTTATGTATCTGTTTGCTGCTGCTGGAGCGAGGGGGCTCAGCCCAGCAACCTGCTGTGTGGGGATTGGAAATGAACTATCAAGAAGATGCTGACAGCCTGCTCGCGAAGGCTTGATCAATCAGTATGTAATGGAAAAATGGCTCTGGCTCCTATCAGGAGAGGGAAGCAAAGGATTTGATTAAAAAGACAGACAGTAGCTGGTTGGAGGGGACATCTCTTGGAGGCAGATGAATCATCAGATAGTTACAGAGAGGAGCTTTGGCTTGAGAGCCAAGTGGGGGGAATCGCCTGCACCCTCAGGAGCAGCATCGCACATCTCGAGTCTTCCTGCCCTTGTCCTGATGGAGATCCTGGGTTAGCAGAGGCAAAGCTGTGGGCAGAGCCAGGGGTAGCTCTGCACCACAACAGGGACAGAGCACTGGTCTTACTGGGAAGCATCAAACACAAGGCCTGAATCCACTTCAAAAAGAGACCAATTGTACCAAAACCCCAGCATCTTGAGTATCAGAGACCTGTGGGTCCCTGCTGCTGCCCATGAGGATGGAGCTGTGCTGGGTTCCTCCTGTCATGAGCAGAGCCCTGCTGGCATTTACTGTGGGTGAAGAGGCACTACGTAATCGGCAGCCCATCGATCCAAGGTCACCCATGCCAAGGTATGATCGATAGGAACGGACAGCTGAGTGGTTCTGTAATAAAGTGCCTTCACCTTAGTGGATTTGGGAGAGAGCAAGGGTGTAGGAGATTAAATCTTCCTGCCATCGACAGCTCATCAAGCAAAAGATGTATTAGTGAAGAAAAACTGTGCTTCCTGATGGGAGGAATCAAGCTGCTCAGAACTGCTTGTGCTCTTTGGGGCAACATCAGCCAGGACAGGAGCTCTGTTGCCTCCCAGCACCCTGCTCCCGGCACCGGATGGTGCTGAGCTTCTGAGCAGCAGTAAAGCCTTTGAGGGCTTTGAAGGGATTAGGGAATGAGCAAGGGAATTTGCCATGGCTGTCGCTGCAGCCCAGCGTGAGGCTGTGGCCAGAAGGCTGCTGTGGATGTGACTGTGCCATGTTAAAACCCAGCTACCAGCAATGCCCTTCCAGCCTGATGGGCTGTGACAAGCAGTAAAGGGCATCACATCATGATCATATAGAGCCTGGGCTGCCCTGGAGCCCTCAGAAGGAGAGAGGCTGGGAAGCACCATGTCCCAAGCAGATTTCAGGTCCCGATCCCCATGTGCAAAGGGAAGGGAAGGCAGTGTCTGGATGACAGCAGTGTCTGGATGACAGCAGGGTCTGGTAGGATCAGGTTGGTGGTGTCTGAAGCAGAGAAATGAGAGGTGCAGGGTTAGATCCTGCATCTCCAGGCTGCCTGCCCAGCTCTTACCTGCTAACCCCCCCTTTGCCTGGCTGTAACTTTGCATCAGGAAGGCAGGAAAGCGAACACTTGAGCCCCAGCCCTCTGATACCTCCTCAACCTGTTCTTAAGACAAACTCTCTGCCGTGACCCATGCAACGCTTTACTGAGCTCTATTTCCTCCAGTCTAACTACAGAAGGAAACTGGCAGCAAACGCTCTCACAGGCAGCGTGGAACAGCCCCTGCGGTTTTATTGCCCTGCCAGACACCTACATCATGGTGACACGTACATAATTACATATCGGACCGGGGAGGATGAAGCGCCCGGCACCTCCTAAATGTGTCAACATGATTTGAGAGGTTTGGGCTCGCCTGGGCTTCTCAGGCATTAGATTTTAGACTCCAATCACACCATCATCTGGAGGATCAATAGCTGCGCACCTTCAAGCAGCTGGCTGGAAGGTGGTGAAGGTTTGGGGCGCTGGGCGACAGGGAGGATGATTAAGTTGATGTATGGGTTGGGTTTGGGGTTAGTTACTTCTTTCTTGTGGGCAGACTGAGTTGCTGCATCTGCATCCCACCTCCATCCTGTGTCAGCAAGCAAGCTGCCCATGGATGCTCCGTAGCCCTCATTATGCAGAAGAGCATCTCCCAGATTCACCAGTAATCCCAGGCCTTGGACCCAGACATGTCATTTCATGCTGACAGTAAATAGCTGTTGGTACGAGATGGAAGCATCCTCTGGCTGAGCCCCATCTCATGGCAAACGCAGATGGCTGTGGCACAGGGAGCATGGCACTGTGGTGGGAGATGCTGTAGGTTGTCTTGTCTTTGGCCTGAGGCTGAGCAATGGGAAGGAGCAGATGGAGCTGTGATTTCAGGCCTCTGTGTGGGCTCCTGCTGAAGCTGTGTGGGATGGAGCTACGCTGCTTTGGGCATCACTGCCCTCCATGTGCACTTCACTAGCTGCCCTTGGAAAATGGGGGGAACTGAGGTGATTTCTGTGTTATTGAGGCCGGGTGGAAAAAAACCCCAAATCAGGAAATTCTTGAATAAACCAAGTTGAGGTTTGCACTGAGTCACCTTGTGGTAAGCTTTGGGAATAACTGACTTGAGCTCTTACTGCAAAGAGCTGAGGTTCCTGGAGTTCCCATCCCCTCCAGCTCAAACTCATGGCACATGGGACTTTCTAGTGATTGATGAACAGTTAATTAAAATACCCATTAATTACTCATTAGCCCTGCATGCTGTGCTCTGGGACAGCCCTAACCCCTTCCCTCTCTTGCTTGGGGCAGCTTATCCACAGCAGGACCCCTTGGTCCATTTCCCCTCTCTTTTCCATCCCATCCCTCAGATGGAGAAAGAGCAGAATGTTCCTTAGGTCCCCCACAGGACTCGCACCAGGGAGGCTTTGCCTATGCACAAGCCCAGCCTGAATCTCGCCCCATTCCCTTGACATGACAAGTTAATCTCCCTGATGCAGCAGCTCTGCTCCAGCCCCTTGTCACATCCCACAAACCATCCCCAGCCCAGCCAGTACCGTGGTTTGTGGCACCTGCCTGGGGCTCCCCATGGGCTCTGCCAGCCCCGATTACCCAGCGTGACTTAAGGGGAAAACACCTGCAAACAAATTGAATGTTTCTGAGTGCAAATTGGATTTTCAATTGCTCAGGATTTAAAGTGGCACTACTGCAAAATAACATTATTTTTAAGGCAGGTGTCTTTGGAATACAGATTTGTATTGGGTTTGGGTTGCCTTGGAGGAGCGCTGCACAGGGAGCTGGTTAAAGGCACGTGGCTTGGGTTGTTTGGGGATGCCGAGTGGAGCGTGGTGAGACTTTAGCTGGCTGCTGACAGTGTGCAAGGCAGGCAGGTCCTGGGGGGCTGGTTGAATTGGGATGTCTTGGATTGCTGGCTGAAAACAGGCTGCGGATGAATCTCACACCTGCACTACTGGCCTCATCCGCTCCCAGTCTGATGCTCACATTGCAAAGAAGGGAGGAAACAGGGTACCCTGATGTGAAATGAGCTGAGAAGTGCCTTCTGTTCAGGGGGATGTGATGATCCTAGGACCCGTACCTGATACATACAAACTGATGGATGCCGGCGCTGCGGCTCCTGGTGGGGCTCTGAGCGGAGTTCAGCACCGCTCCAAACTTCCCCTTCTCCTCTGCATGATCCCTGCAGTCTTCATTTCCACTAAATCACCTAAATTGGTTTCGCTCAGCGGTAGGAGAGCCACGGTCGGAGTTTAACGGTTGATCTTTTATGACATTTACCGCTGCTCATGTCAGAGCGAGCGCCTGTTTAATTCACTTGTTGCTATGCCATCCGTCAGTCACTGTGAATGTTATAACAGCAATCTGTCACCGAGGGGGGTGTGCGGGGATGCAGGGGGTGTTAGATGGGCCTGAGAAATGATTGTGCTGCCTCTGAAATGCGTGGGGTGGGGGGATCTGTGTCTGACCATTGCTGTGGGGTCCCCTGGCAATGAGCTGGTGCAGCACGCTGCTTGGGTTTGCCTACAGCTTCTTTATTTGCTTGCAGCTTATTTGCTTGCAGCTGATTTATTTGCTCTCTCTGGTTCTCTGCTGCTTGTTTCCCCCCCACCCGGTAGGAGCCCTTCTCTTTTGGGAGCAGGAGCCTTCTGATGAGGTTTCCAGCAGTGGAAGTTCGAGCGGGTTTGTGGCAGTTTGCATCCCTGTGTTAACAGCAGCCAGCAGCAGCAAACAGCCCGGCAGCAAAATGAATGAAGACAGAGTAGCCTTAGGTTTCATTCCTTGCCCTTTGCAAGAAATCATATTAATACATCTGCGAGCCTGTGTGTAATAGCAGAGCTGGAATCCCAGCGATGCCTTGTTTGGGTGAAGGCAGGCTTGCGGGAGGTGTTTCAGTCAGTGTTTTGATTGATCTTTCAGCACAGAGATGAAAACGCGCCAACTTTGGGTGACCTATTTCTCCCAGTGACATTTGGGACGGCTCCTGTGCGTGCCGGTGTGGAATGAGTGACGGGATGAGTCCCACTGCATGCGGCTGGAACTCCATGGGGTGCTGCTGACATTATAAACACCCACGGAAAGCTCAGTGTTTCCTGTAGCATCCATTGTGCTAAATGGGGGTCCTGGCTGAGTGAAGTGGGGTCGGGAGAAGCCTGGTGTGGGGTTGGAGGGAGGTGAGCTGGGCTGGCAGCAGGATGACATGCAGGAAGCAGATTGGAGCTGGCTTCTGCTGTCAAAGGAGCTGTTGGAGCTCAGTGTGACAGGTAAAAGCCCTGAGCCTTCACCTCCTGACTTCGACATGGAAAGTGTTTCAGATGCTCTTTGCACAGTGCTCGCTCTTGGTGACAACACTAATGAAGAGTGGCAGAGTTAATGAAATACTAATTGCCCCCAAGCTCACATCTGCGCTGGTTTTGTTGCGTGCTCAAGGGGTGGGGTGTCCCTGGGTCTGCAAAGGCAGCTTCCCTCTGCCTTGTTATTCCCCTGTTATTATATTGTATTTTCCTCTTCCCTGCGATGCTCTTGCTGCTATGAGTGGATGGAGAAGCAGGCCTGGGAGGTGCAGACCCCATCCAAGCCCTGTGTTCCCACTCAAAATCCCCCCTCTCGGGGTCTTTGCAGGTTGGTGGTTGAGAACTGAGCAATCTCCTGGGGTTCAGCCCCATAGGAACTGCTCTGAAAGCAGTGGGAGCATCACTGGACCAGCTGCAGGGCTGCTGGGCGAGCTCTGAGCCTGGCTTCTGGCTGCTGGAGCAGAAGCAGCTGCTTGGTGCTCACATCTGGGCTTTGAACCTCGAGGCTGTTTTAAGTCACTGGCCCCTCAGATGTGAGCCTGGCTTGGGAATGAACTAACTCATGTCCCTGTTTGGTTTTGAGGTCCTGGGCTTTGCACCTCTTTGAGCGAAGGATTCTCCTTTGCTCCCCATCCCAAGCAACAGGCTCACTGTACGAATGAAAGCCAAGCCCCGAGCCCCTCATCTGAGGTTTCCAGGTCAGCTGTGCCAATGCAGAATTGCTGGCCAGGGACACAGGCTGCTCCAGCACGGTGCTCGTGGGGGGATGCTTTCATCACCTGGCTTGCAGGTAGCTGGGATTTACCCTTCAGAGCTGCTGGTTTATGGATGCTGAGTCCCCATGGGGAGGCTGCATTACAGGGGGATGAAAGGAGGAGAAGAGCATTTACAGAGCCAGGAGGCAATGGCCAGGCTGGGCAGGGACATGCTCTGGCTGGGAAAAGGGGCTGTTGGAGCAAATGCTCGTGGCTGATTCCCTAAACCCTTGAACATGAGGATTTATAATGGAGAGGCTGCCAGAGCAGGAGCCTATGAGGGTGAATGGCGCTGCTCTAATGGATATTAAGTGATTTGTGAGCGTGCTGCTTGCAAACACAGCTGTAAATAGAGCGAGAGGAGGGGGGAGCCGATGAGAAGAGGCTCAGGCTCTTTAGCGGCGTAGCGTGAGAAATGGGGGAAGGTTCTTGTGCGGGGCTTTGGGCAGCGAGCGAAACAAAAGCCACGGCGTCTGTTTCCATCTCCTTTATGTCTTCCTTGCACTTCATCTTGTTTAGCGCCGCAATTAAATTTTAAGATGCATAAGAGTGTTCGCTTACACACTCGGGTTCTTCACAGATTGAATTATTGAAGGGAGCGCGAGCGGCTCCGTGAGCTCGGGGCTGCGGCACCCAACGCAGCCGAGCGGAAAACTAATCAACACTGCCTGCAGTGCCCGCTCCTCTCCAGCCCTTCCTTCCTCCCCTCCTTCCTCCCCTCCTTCCTCACCTCCCTCCCTTGCTTTCTCCATTGGTTTTGCCATTCGCCCTCCTGCTCCCCACCTCTCCGGGGGCTGTTTCAGCTCCTCGGTCCGGTCTATGGGCTGTTCTGTCCGTGCATCCCATAGGCTGGAGGTGCGTGCATGTGAGAGGGGATGTCCAGTCCATGCTGATGCTCCTCGGACACGTGGGTTTATAGGACCCCATTCATGCTGGAGCTGAGATTACTCTGTCCCCGTTAGCCATAGAATCATAGAATAGTTAGGGTTGGAAAGGACCTTAAGATCATCCAGTTCCAACCCCCTGCCATGGGCAGGGACACCTCACACTAAACCATCTCATCCAAGGCTTCATGGATTTACCTGTGCTGGGGAAGCCCCAGCGTTGTGAGGAACGGGACTGGCCTGCACCACTCTATAACTGCATGCCTTGGCATGAATAAATCACATTTCAAATGCCATTGGCTTTTCTCTCTCCTTCTCTCTTGTTCCCCAGTCAACAAAGTTGTTCTTCTCTCCTTTCCTTTCTCTTTTGGTAACCTTTCCAGGCAACAAATTGCAGGGGGCAATTATGCTGTGTGCTAAAGAGAGCATTAAGCCAGCCACAATTTCCTTAAAGGATGTTGCTCAGCAAACAGCAATACAAAAGCAGCCTATGAAATTCATCAAATTGCCTGTTGGATAAAGACATACATTTACAATGCACTTGGAGCCCTTGTGAATTATCTGAATTCAGTCAGTTTTTTCTTTTCCTTTAAAGTTTCTGTTTTTACAAGGAACCAAATAAAAAGGTTTGAAAATTGCTGTTAAAGAAGGGGTCTGGCATTTCCTTCCTCGGAGATGGCAGTGGCTTTCCTCTATTGATTCTTGCCAGGGATGTTCTTTCATGTGAATCTCCATCACTCCATCTCACAGAGCCTCCCCTCCCAGTTCCTGCTATTCTGATGGCTGTTGGATGTCATGGTGGCATTTCATGGGGCCATCTAATGTGGGTGATGGCAAAAGGAGGAACCAGCAGGTTAAACTGTGTGTGCCCAGTGAGCCAAGTGGTCTCCATGTCCAGCCCCTTCATAGAGCCAACCCCTGTGATCCACATTGCTGCTCTCCTCACTTAATGAGGTGGCTGCTAAAGAGCATCCTTTCATCCTTTCCTGCTCAGGAGCCAAAGGGAAGCTTCCTGGGTTGAATGGAGAATATTTGTTATTCTTTCCTGAGTTATTTTCTCTTCCCAAAACATTTTCCACTCCTCCCTGAGGCTTTCTGGCAAGAATGAGGGCTTGGATGTAGGGCCAGGGGGTCAGGCTGTAATGCTTCCCAGCCCTGCTGCCAGGTGGAAATAGGACTTGTGCAATTGAAATTCCGGAGGGAATAACAGGGCCACAGCAGAGAAGCAGCTAAAACACCTCTCTAATTGCTAATCAATAACCTAAAGAAATGTTGCCCTGGCTGAAACCTGCTCCTAGGGAAAAAGAAATCAAAACCCACGTGATCTGTTTCGTGATTAGAATGAGGTTTGGGTTGTCTGGCTCCTGCTTTGGTTTCCCCCTTCACTGTTCTCCTAGGCCCTCCACCCCCATTGCACTCAGCTTTATGAAGTTATCACCAGCTCCTCGGTTCAAAACCCCACGGAGAAACTTTTGGCTCCGCAGACAGACCAACACTAATCTTCTGTGTAATTGAATCATCATCGTGGATATTATTTGGCTGCTTCGAAACAGTTCTGTTTCTCAAGTAACATTTTATTAGCTCTTGGTAGGATTGCAGAGCTGTGTGTTTGTTGAGGGTGGTTTTTTTCAGTAGTAATATTATTTCCTTGCTTCCAAACGCTGTTTTCAGCATGGCTCTTTATTGATGTGCTACAAGGATTTTGGTCTGCCTTAGAAAACTCTCTGCAGGCGCGTGGAGCTGTGAATCCCGTGCTCTGGAACAGAACCGATGTCTCTCCAAGGGCAAGCAATTAAGGGACATGACCAAGGAGGGTTTGCCTGCACATAACTGCCTCTCATCTCCTCAGTCACCAGCTTGCAGCTTGATTTGGGCACGTTTGCAGCTCTGTGGGGTCATCACCATTCCCTGGGTGTTGGGTGGATTTCCCACATCCTCTGGGGATGGGCAGGCAGATGAATGGGGGCTCCCCTAACCCCAAGGGCTCTCTGCAGCTCCCATCCAAAGGGAGGGATAATCAGACACCAGCCCCAATGCTCCTGCCACCAGGGATTGCTCCTGAGGAAGGAACACCCTGGATCAATGCAGTGTGCTTTGATGGGAGATGGTTCATGGGAGCTTGGGGAGAAGAGAAGAACCAGGGCCAGGCAATGAGCTGGGGTTGGACTGAGCTGCTGGGGCTGGGGGGGGACTTATTCATTCCGTGGTTGCCTGGATTCATGTCAGTCAGTGGCAGCGCTTCTCTACACTACTAAATAAAGTGAAATGAATAAGGAAAGCAGAAGGCAGTATAAAGCAGTTAAAGAGGATCAGTGGTGAATTGAATAATTCATTCAGCAGAGAAAAGCTGTTTGCAGTGTCAGTCTTATCTTGATTGTATTTATAGACAGGAACTTTTGACAAGGAAATTACCTGTAAACTCTTCTTCTTAGCTTCTTTTTTTTCCCCCTTCATCCCAGAAAATAACAGCAGGAAGGTTTCCTGCAGGTTTGGGGTGGGTTTTCTTGGTTTTTCTGAGGCTGTTTGATGGATTTCTGTAAAGAACATGAAATTCTGGGACCTCCCCATGAGCCCAAGGGAAGCTGCTGCTTTGATGGAAACTGAGATAACAGCAGCTGGGAACTTAGGAGGGAAAGGAGACAAAAACCATCCTTGCTGCTTCCAGAAAGGGACGGAGGCCACTGTTTGTGTGCTGGGTCACTGCTCTGAGTGTCCACCTCTTGGAGGTTTTGGGATGGAGAGCCCACGGTGTGGGAACGCCAGGGTGCAAGGAGAGGACTCCGGCTGGGGTCCTGGTGATGCTGGTGGGGAAGAGGGTGAAGGGCAGTGGGCTGGTGCTGATGCCTCCATAAGCTCATCCTCTCCTCCTGCAAAGCTGCAGCTGCCAGAAATGCTGTTTCATTTCGGGAGACATCATTTGGAATGAAGGACGGCTTGGGGAGAATGAATCCTCCTGAGTTCCTGTGGCAGAGAGAGACTCAGGGGCTTGAAACATTTATCTACAGCTCTTGTACCTTGTGTTCGCTCTTCCCTTTATGGAGAGGTGAGGGACTCTTGGGACTTTTTCACCCTAAAAAGTGGCCTTGGAGTGAAGTCCCTGAAATCCATTCTTTACTGTTAGGGTGCTGAGGCACTGGAATGGGTTGCCCAGGGAGGCTGTGAATGCTCCATCCCTGGCAGTGTTCAAGGCCAGGTTGGATGAAGCCTTGGGTGCCATGGTTTAGTGTGAGATGTCCCTGCCCATGGCAGGGGGTTGGAGCTGGATGATCTTAAGGTCCTTTCCAACCCTAACTATTCTATGATTCTATGATGCAGACGCTTCAGTTCTGCCTCTGAACAAACGTTGTTGTAATCGGTGTTGGGGGAATGCGCGTTGTTCTCCACACCTCCCATTTGCATTGAAGGGAGGTTACAACTTGAGCAGAGCATGAAATACGGCGAAGTTCTTGTCTGTGCTAGCGCTGGAGCTCAGCCTCGTGTGTAATTGAGTTGTTGTAATGAAGTCTGGCCTTGGTTCTTCAAGAAGGCATTTGTTGTGGAAAGAGACTCTCGACTTAATTTAGATCCCAGCCATTTCCTAGCGCTTGCTGCCAGGATTGTAGGTCTCATGGACCAATTCCTCCTTGGGGATATTCCACAGGGGTCAAGTGGTGCTGGGATGTGGCTCTCTGAGGAGCTTAGGGATGTAATAACCAGCAAGTGGTCCCTTGGCAGTAATTGCAGCTCTGCCGAGGGTCTGAGCGCAGGCAGCACCATCCACCAACAGCAGTGTGCTGAGATGTGACCTGCAAAGCACTGCGAGGTCAACAGTGCCCATCAACAGCAGTGTCCTGGGCTGCACCCCCAGAGCATGAGCAGATCAGGGAGGGGATTGTTCCCCTCTGCAGTGTGCATGGGAACCCCCCTGCAGTCCTGATCCTGGGGCAGCAGCACAAGAGGGATGCGGAGCTGTTGGAGCGAGGCCAGAGGAGGCCATGGAGCTGCTGCAAGGGCTGGAGCAGCTCTGCTCTGGAGCCAGGCTGAGAGAGCTGGGCTGGGGCAGCCTGGACAAGAGAAGGCTCCTGAAGGCTCCTGAGAGCAGCTCCAGTGCCTAAAGGGGCTGCAGGAAACCTGGAGAGGGGCTTGGGACAAGGGCCTGTAGGGACAGGACAAGGGGGGCTATGGCCTCCTTAGCATCTCCATCTTACCAGGCTTTTTTGCTCTGCTGCTCTTCTGGGGAAGTCCCCATCCTGCAGAGCTGTGGTGAATGCTTTACAGGCTCCATAACTCATTAACATCTCTAAGCAAAGGCAAAAGCATCAAACAAGCAAGCTCTCTTTCCTTCACTTGTGTGTTTTGGTTTTAAATATTACGTTTCCAGGGATGAATGTTGGCAGCACTTGAAATAAGATGTATTAATTAATGAACGAAGCACTTAATTTAGGTTTAATAGGATAATCCTTTGCCACATGTTACATAAATAGTAATTGAATATTAAGGATGCATAGAATGAAAATTAACTACTAGGAGAGAGATGTGTTTTATTGCGTTCTTATTAAACACATAGCCCCAGCCTGGGTCTCCAGTGTGGGAAGGCTGGATTCAAAGACCCTGAAAGTCAGTGCAGAAACTGGCCTAAAGTATGTGTGGAGCAAAGTGAGAAAGTCAGGATTAGGCTTTTGTTCTTTACCAGTTGCTTCCTAACCCACCACCTCCAGCAGCCATGGGAAAGCAGCCTTGCATCCCTGCTCGCTCTCAGAAGGGAATCTGCCACCTTCATTTTATTCCGGGATTTATTTATTGCCATTTGCTCCATTACATTATTGCAAAGCATGAGTGATAAGCCCCTTAAATTAGTTATAGCTCATCCTTGTTCAAGGGAATAATCAGCGTGCTTCTGAACAGGGAGCAATGCTTCACAATGGAAAACTCAGCCTTTGAGGATGTTTCCCCCTGTAACTTGCCCTACTTCATTTAGCACCGGTTACATGAGGGTTTTATTCTGTCTAGCCCTAAAAACTCCCCTTCTTCCCATGCCAGTTTACCTTGGCACTGCAGCGAGGGCCCTGTTTCAGTGACCCATAGCAAGGCTGAGAAACACTCATCTGGTCCCCTGAATCCCTGCAGTGGATCAGCAAACCCAAGATGCTGATCCTGGCCATTGAGCATCCGCAGCTCTCTGGAGCTCCACCAAAGCCCCAGATGCATCTGCTCTTGGCTGAACCCCAGCCTGGGGATGGGGCTCAAATTAATCAGAGTTTCTCTAGCTCCTATTTTAATGGGTTTTGTCCCTGGCCAGAAAAACTGCCTCAAACCTCATCCGTTTGCCTGTGTCACTGCAGCCTGTCTGGGTGATTTATGCAGCCGAGGACAGGGAGGTTATTTTGCTGTTGTTTCAAAACCAGGGGCAGGGGAGCAGTGGGATGGAGACATATTTCATTAGTGATTCCTGCCACCTGGGAGAGGCTGGGTGACAGGTAGGGAGAGCTGGTGTAATTCCATCTCCTGGGCTGGGAGGAGCTGAAGCCTGAGGGTAAATCTGATGGCAGGAGTTTGGAGCATCTCTGTTGTAGCTGGGGATGATGCTCAGCTCGCACGAGGGGGTTTGGGGTAGGAGGAGAGATGACACAGCCCCACAGTGTGGGGACCAAACCTCTTCCCCAGGGTTCCTATGCTGAGACTGGGAGCAGGGAGCTCAACAGCAGCTTTCTGTGGTGTGCGGAGCACAGCACTTCCCAGTGCTAACCCAGTTCTCCCGCTACGTTAATGAAATGGGACAGGAACATGGACCTGGCTTCTCTGCGTAAGAAATCAGCTGGAAGGTGGCTCTTTTCCAGAGCCCTGCTGCTCCAGCAACAGGACCGGAGGAGAATAGCTCTGGATTAAATCTAATGAAAAGGAATCCATCAGGTCTATGGCAGCAGACGGGGCCCTGCTTAGGTAATGACAAGTCCAGCTCCATCCCTGGGAGCTGTAACTTACCTGCTGGCTCACAGCCCACTGGTGGCTCTGCACAAAGTGTTTTGGGAGGTGCAGGAATGATGGGAGGTAGGGGTGACAGCCTGGGAAACAGTGATAGATGAAGCAATGCTTCATGAAGCTGGCATATGCTTGACAAGGAGCCTATTGTGCTGGATGCTAAATACCAAATGGTGATGAAACAGTGGTGGAGGTGGAGAGTTTGACCTGTTGGGCAGGTCCTGGGGGCTTGTTGTTCTCTTGTGGTGCTTTCCCATAGGTTTCTTTAGTGTCCCACAACAGGCAGAGGTTCCTGTTCATGGTAGGGGACCTGCCTCTTCTCCCCCATCACTGTTCCTATACAACACACAAGAGGGAAGAGATGTCCAGGGCAGAAGCCAACTTGCCCAGCCCCAGGCTGTGTGGTCAAGCCCTGCCCCAGTGGCTCAGCAGTGAGGAGCTGAGGCATCCCTGGGGCAGCCCCTTCCATGGGTCATTCATTAGAGGATTGCTCCTGTCCTGTTGTGATCTGCTGGACTTGGCTTTGCTGCACCCTGCCAATGCTCCGGGCTGTTTACATGCAGGGATTTGATTTCAGGTCCATCTCTAAGCCTTGCAGTGTCTTGCAGTGACATTTCCCTTGCTAAATATCAGAACAAGGATGTTTGAAAGCCAGAGCGAGGAAGGACAGAGCGAGAGATGCAGGATGAAGGATGGGAAAGGGCTGGAGGAGAAGATTAGGGGAACAGTAATAAGAAGTGAAAGGAAAGCAAAGTCCAAATCAGGCCCCTTGTAGGAATAAATACCAGGGTGGTTGGGTGGTCAGATGAGGCTCCCATGGATGCTGCAGGATCATACAAAAAGCAATTAAATGCTTTCCTGGGGGAATGGGTTTACTGGGAAGAATGAGCAACTTTGGGCTTCTTCCAGTGCCTGCTATGTTTAATAATTCCTAGCAACCTGAGCCAGCTGGTAGTTGAAGACAACAGCCAGGACTTCCTAGAGGAGCTGGGCAAAGTGGTGCATTGTGGGGTTGCAGGAGGGTTTGTTCAGCATCACACAGCTCTGCAAGGATGGGGTGTTGCAGGGAAACAA
This sequence comes from Melopsittacus undulatus, assembly GCF_012275295.1. Classification (NCBI taxonomy): domain Eukaryota; kingdom Metazoa; phylum Chordata; class Aves; order Psittaciformes; family Psittaculidae; genus Melopsittacus; species Melopsittacus undulatus. Next base: position 3,868,227 of record NC_047542.1, on the reverse strand, counting down.
ATCTCGGCCTCAGTCCCTAAGTGTCCCAGAAATCCAGCATCCGCAGTGTCCTGGTGAAGGACAAAGCGATGGCTCTGCTCAAAGCCATGGTGAGTGGGTGGAAGGGATGTCAGTGGGGAAATCTGGTGCCAGTGGGGCTGGAGACCCTCTGGTGCCAGTGCAGTGCTTGCTGCAGGATGCACATTAGGTGTTTGAGGCACTTGGTCCCTCTCCCCGTGGCTTTGCTGACCTGTGTAGTGCTGAGCCCTTTGAGTCTAGGGGTTCTTCCAGTGGTCAATTGTGTGCTCGGTGGCTCTGCCATACAGCAGAGTTAAACCCAAGGTCCTGGTCCTGAGGTGTTGCTGGGCACAGAGCAGCAGTTTGCTATGAGATGTGACTGTCTCTGCTTGCCCTGGCACCTCTCATGGTCACCTTTTGGCATGTTTCTTTTCCACTTCTATAGGAATGAATCATCTCAAAAGACCTTGAGAAATGTACAAGCAATAATTCCTCATGTCAAACGAGCAGGTCTGGGAGAGACAATCTCCACATCCTGTTAAATGATGCTGGGAGCAGATCCACAGCACAGAGCTGGGGGATGCTCTATTGGTGGGGTTGGATCTGCGCTGGCACCGGTGACCACGCAGCCCCTGTGCCAAGGACCGGGGGTCCTGGGGCTGTGGTGGCTGTAGAATAGGCAGGGAGACGTGCAGGAGCTTGAAGTGCAATTTGCATTTTAATACAGAAAGTTGTATTTTCTCAGTAATTTGCATTTAGATCAACCGTGTTTCATAACTGAGCATCCCTCTTAAAGGGGCGCTCAGAGCTTTTCCCTAACCTGGGGGGGGGAAGGTTAGAGCAGACTTGTACTTATTCTGGTCAAACTGGGGGGTATTAATGCCACTAGGTAGGTGCAGCCATGCCCAAAGCTTGGTGAAACCAGGGAGAAGGGCTCTCTGGAGAAACGGCAGCAGAAGGAATCATTTGCAGTGCAGACAATGTAAGGAAATTATAAATTTTTAAACCTGTTTTGGATGAATAGAAGTATTCAGGTTTTAACAAATTTGAAGCTTTTCTCCTTTCAACTCCTTTTTGTACTAAAAGCACTCAAGCTCCAGCACAGAACCCAGGATCTTGAAAAGAGATGGCACTTGTGAAGGCAAACAAGAAGGACGTGTTCTGCTCTGAGTGTGCTGCAAAGCTTCTCCCGCTCCCAACGTAATGAATTTTTACTGCTGCTGAGGTTCCTATAAAAAGCCATTTTCCAATGCAGAAGCCATCGCATCAGAGCCCTGTTTCATGGGGTCTCCAGGTGATGCAGCTGAAGCCACTTGGTGCTGCCTGTTCTGTGCCCACCCTCAGCATTGTCCCCTTGGGGTGCCCAGAGCCCCCTGCACTGAGCCAAGCACCCACACGGTGCTGTTTGCTTGTGGTCACTGTGGTTTGCAGACAGGGAGTGTTCCATCAAATCTGCTGCTGCCTTTCATCCCTGGAGAGCTGCCTGTGGGCACAGCTGCTGGGTTAGGGGATCTGGAGCCTTTCACAGTCCTTTTGTTTGGGGAACGGGCAGGTCTGCTTCTAGGGTATGGATTTGAGTGCTTGGAGAGGGAAAGACCAATGGGGTGTGGGCTTGGATGCTCCAGCCCTTGGTACCATGAAGATGCTACAGCACATTGCTGCTCTTTGCACTGGAGCAAAACCTGCCTGTGATGAGCTGCGGCTGTTCATTCACTGAAGGGTAAAAACCTCAAACATCAATTTTAATGTTTAATGTTGTTCGATGAGGTGAAAGCACAGGGAGGAAGGGATTTGCTTCCTCTGTCAGATGCCAGGGTATTTAGGTGGGAGGATCATGGGCTAAATCCCACCCCAGTTAACATCCACGTGCTCCTCAAGGAGATGGGCTCAGAAGAGGGTTCCCAGCTCAGCATAGACATCTCTTACAGCATAACCTGGATGAGGAAATAGATATTGCTATCACTGGCCAAGGAGGTGATGGCCACAGGGATGTGACCTGGCTGTTCCCCATGTCCTGCTGACATTCCACAGGGATGTTGTGTCTCCATAAAGGCTGGGAGAAGGGGAGGTTGGGTAACAGTGGATTATAATTCAGGTTGATTTCCTCCCAGACTCCTCATTTGCTGCACATGTCAGCAGCTGTGTAGTATATGGGGTGTTTCGTATCAATTTTCTGCGATGCCAGGCCATAAATAAAGAAAATAAATGTTGTGACTGTTAATCAGCTGCTGCTCACCCAAATGAGCTCCCTATACATTTTCCTGTTCTATAATTACTTGTCACCTCTTGGTAGTTTGTAACTTTGTGGGCTCTGATTCCGTTAGGTGCTGGCTTTCCCCCCTTCTGTTGACATGATTGATCTGTTAGCTGAGGTGTTGTGGAGCTGATGGATAACAGCTTCCAATCAGAGCCGTGTTTTTAATGTCCAGAGCAAATACTCAGTGATACCTGGTGCTGGCACTGTGCAATTCCTGCAAACAGGCTTTTTATAAGCCTATATTGATTTAAGGCCAGCGTCATTGCTGGAAGGTGGCTGCAGTGATTCTGGGAAAGCCAGAGCCGGTGCTGAACACTAACCCCTTGTCCTGCCTGTTTTGTTTCCTATAGACTTCCAGCTCTCTGGAGATGCAGCACTCTGCTCCCTGCCCTGGTCTGCATTCACCCCACGCTGCTTTTCCTCTGGGATTTGGGTTGGTCGCCCTGTTTTGCAGGTGGGAAGTGGAGGCAAGAAGCCTCCCAGCCAGGAATCCCAAATCCCCATGTGGAAGCTTTGGCAGGAGGCAAAGGAAATTCCCTGTGAGTGATTGCTTTTGATGAGGGAGTCTAATGAGTGAGAAGCAGTGGTGAAAGCACAGTGTAGTGTCTCAGCCAGGCTTTCCAAGCTGGAAACCAGAGGGAACTTCATCTCCCTTCTCCTTACAAAGAGAACAATTGTAATTTACACACCAAAGAGCCAGATAGGCTGGAACATCTTGCAGCAGGAAAGTATTAACTGCAGCTTGGAGTCACATGGAGCCACCCAGGGATGGATATATTAGAGGGGAGGCTGCTGGAATGGATTTTTGGGGAGGAAGGCAGGGAAAACAAGTGCAGGTTGGTGGTGAACGCATCCCTCGTGCCTCCCCGAGCTGCCTGGTGGAGCTGTGTGCCGCACGTGGATGCCTTGTGCCGTACATCCACTGAAACCTGCCCGTACAGGCGTTTGAAGGCAGAATAAAAGACTACATTTGTAATGCAGTAAGGGATGAAACACAATGGGGAAGTGGGGCTGCTCTACAGGAGGAATAATAGGTCTATTAGGTGAATACGTTTTCTGTGCACCCAGCCAAAACGTTTCATTAAAACAACAGGGCTCCTCCCTCCCCTGCTGGTAAATGAACCTCTGCGGAGGGGATGGAGCTGCTCAAAGCATTCATTTTGCAAAGCCTCTGGCAGGAAAAGCTGCCAGGTCCTCCCCTTTGGGCAGCATTGGGTCCATGCTGGAGCCCCCAGCGCAGGGAGGTGGGCTCTGACCTTTGTTAATTCAATAGGGGCCTCATTTCACCTCTTTCCCACCAGCTTGTGTTCTGAGTTCAGTTTCAGGTGGTCAAGAACCTCTTGGTCTGTCCAGGAGGAGCCTGAGGGACTGCAGATCCCACCGGAGCCTCCAGCTTGTCCTTTGTCCAGCAGTGAGGCAGGACAGCATCCTCCTGCCAGCGACCTCTGACTTGCAGGGTCCGAGGATGACAGATGTGGATGTGGAGCTTCTATAGTGGGATGTGGAAGGACAGAGTCCGAACATCCATTTGGCTGTAAGCTCACCCAACCCTTGGATTCCTCCAGGCCCTGGCACCTCCAAAACCACATCATTCCTGTGCATGGCGCCTGGGATGGAGAAGTGTTGTTTGTGTTCACAGAAGCTGGAGGATCAGATGCTCCGAGCCATAAACCAGCTCAGGGCAGCACTGGCAGAGGGAGAGGGATTGCACAAGCATCTCTGAAAGCGTTTGGGTACTGCTCTGCAGGAGCAGCCATTGCTGCAGGGCTTTGGTAGCTGCACTTGATGGGATGCACAGCCCAGCCTTGGGGCCACCAGCAGATCAATGAACCCCAAACCAGCCAAGCATCCCTTGAGTGAACATTGCTGAGGTCCCCATGTGCCCGGGGACAGCAACCAACCAACCACCCACCCTTATGGGGACACCAGGCTGTCAATAGAGACCATGCTCTGCAGTGAGCAGGCTCAGTGCAGTCACTGGAAAGCTCTCACTGCAAGTCTAGTGCAGCCTTATGCTGCTCTACAAATTATTTATCAGGATAAATAATTCGATATTGGGACCATAGTGGATGCAAACGATTTAATTAATAATACACGCTTCAAAAGGAATTTGCAATTTAAAGAGCTATATAAAAGCCTGGTATTAGCAATACTTATTTTTATTAATTAATTGCTGGCTCTCAAAATCTCCATGGTGAATAATTTCCCATCTTTTTCATTTTTAATTCATTTCTGGGGCTCTGGGGAGAGGAAAAGTGACCTTGCAGTGATCCATGTGGAAGGTGCTGGACCGGGAGACCCCTGGTTGGGCTGTGTCTTCTGTGTATAACCCCTGAGACCCAGGGATTAGGGTCTGTGGTCTTATGGATAGGTTTTGTTCACTGGTTTTGGTTTGTACCCATCACCTGGGACTGCTTTGCTGCTCCTTTGAGCTGTGTGTTTGGCTGCTGTTGAGGGAAACCGCTTCCAAGCTAAGAGGTGATGTGCTTGTGGCAATTCCCTGGGTGGGATTGATGACCCTTGAAAAGCCTCACATTCCCCCTCGCAGCAAGTGTGGTGCCCCCAAAGGCCTCTGCTTCCCCCTCCAGCTAACACCTCCATGGAGACCAGGACTCCAAACTCTGCCTTTCTGGTCTGGGAAATGAGGCACCTCTGGTATTCCATCTTTTCCCATGGGAAGCTGCTGAGCTTCACGAAGGCCTTGACAAGGTCATCGGGGCAGGAACAGGCACCTTTCCCCTTCACAAGGCATCGTGGGAGCCTGTCCTGCTCCTGGCATCCCCCTTGGCTGGAGCATCCCACCGGATGGACCAGGGGCAGGATGCTGAGGCGCTGGGCGCTGTGCCCTCGCTGTGCTATGGGAATGCTTCGTGTGACATGTGAGTGCTGACACTTTGCTGCCTGCTTCCCAGAGCCAGCAGGACGTGGGTGCTGGGATCCGCAGCATATGGTGCGAGTCACTCAGTGCGCCCAGCAGGAGCAGGCACTGGGAAATGGGTTGGGAGCAGAGGAGGTGGGAAGCGGAGCTGGTGCTGCCGGAGCCATCCCGCAGGCACCTGACTCTGGGAAGCGATGCCAGGCAGGATGTGTGATGGGAGCTGCTCTGTGGGGTCCTCAGTGGGTCTGTCCAGTGCTGGGGTCTTATCTAGTCCCTGGGGTGGGAACCTGCCTGGGCAGTGGTACCAGCCCCTGCAGGCAAGTGCTGGTGCTCTGGGATAAAGTGCTTTAGTGCAAGGAAACAATGGCATGTCCGTGTGTTTCCAAAGCTCCAGCATGGATGCAGTTCTACCGTGCGTGTCTTGTCAGGAGCCAAACCCCATCCTGTGCAGCTAAAGGTTCCCACACTAGCACTGCTGTGGGTGTCCCAGAACAGGCTCTGACACACGTACAGTGCCTCAGGAAAGCTCTGTGCCCAGCAACATCCCTGCTTGCTAGTGAGGATGTGGATTAGAAGTGGACATGGGAGGCAAACGCTGCTCCTGTCCCTGAAGTTACTGTGGAAGCTCAGTGAGGTTTCTGTGGGGATTTGTCTTCTGCAGCCTGTCTTCTAGGAGCTGGTACCTCTTGCTTGGATCCTTCTTGCAGTTCATCACCACAAGTTATCATTTACCCCCCAAAGCCACATCTTGCTTTTAATCAGCCTTTCCCATTCAGGCACACTGCAAACTACTCCCTCGATGGCAAAGTGTTATCCTTCTTAATGAGTGGGACTTGGGGGACACGGGAGAGTGGAACAGCCCATTTCTCTTCATCACCATCAATAGATCAGAGCAAATCAGTTTTGCAACAGCTTTAATAAATTGATTCAATTTGGTGAGCCAAAAAAAGAGAAGGGGAGATTAAAAAGTGAAGGAGGAAATAACATGGGATGCTTCTAGCAATTGTGGTGGATGGTAAATCTCTTCTTTATTACTCCTTTATTATTTCTTGAAACTTGAGTTTAAATAATTAAACAGAATAAATGGTGGATGAATATTATTTTCAAGTTTTATTTATTGGTTCTCAAAGGACAGATGTGCTGGGAGACCCAGGCACAGAGCAAACTCATTCCTCCGGTGGTGTAAATCAGGGCAGGATCATTAACATGAATGCCATTTAAAGGAGATTTACACCAGAAAGGCACCAGCCTCTTCATTTAGGGAGGAAAATATGGAAGATTATGTAGATTTTAATAATTTCTCATTCTGTCTTCTGTGTGATTAATTTATTTTCCAATTTCAGAGAGCATCAGGTTTGGGTTTGGCTTTTTTGGCTCTTCTTTGTAATTTAAATACATTTGTTGACAGTGCTGCTCACTCTAAAGGTCTTGTCAGAAGGCTGAGACTGGAAAAGCTCCATGTGCTGCAGGCTTTGCTCACAGCATCTGCCAGGCCGGGCTTGTACCTGATACCCTGGCAGAGGAGATGCTGCATGGCACACCCTGCTCTTGATGCTCCACCTTAGCAGTGTGTTTATTCCTTTACAGGTACAGGTGAGACCCCAGCCTCTGGAGCACATCCTGGTGCAGTCCTGAGCCTGGTGCAGTGCCAGGCTCCAGAGGCACCAGGTTGTGTCTGGGGGAAACATCTTGTGGTGCCTTCGCTGTTCTCAATTACAGCTTCAATCTCAGGTCGCCACTGATCCATCGCACACATCATGGGGGGGGTCTCACCTTCCACAGGACATCTCTGGCACTGGGATGTATTTGGCAGGCAAAGGAGAAGTTGGCAGCTCAGAGAAGCAGAAGAGTGTGAGCTGGTATTAACAGTGGGGCCAATTAAGGAGACAGGAATTAAGTCAGCCTGACACCTGTAAGTAAATTAACCCAAAGAAAACATGATGTTACACGAAATTCCTGCTACACGGGGAGTGTCATATGGATAAAGCAGCCCTGTGAGCAGCTAAAGAGGTGGTTCCCTGTGTTATCCAACCTTGCCTGTGTGTTAAAACCAATTAGGGCACGTTACCAGTGCAGCTGTAGCTGATGATGGGCACTGGAGCTGGAAGAGCTGTCAGTTCTCAGGAGTCCCCAGCTCGGCTCAATGCAGGTGAGTCTCAGCATCATAGGAAGGAGTTTCTTGTGCTGAAGTCACTCCTGAAATACAAGCCCTGGGAACACGAGGCTGAATGTGCAGGTCTGACTTTTATGGCTTCATTCTCCACTGATGAGCTTGGATGGGATTGTGGGAAGTTGTTTTGTTCCAGCAAGATAGGGAGAGTCTCGGGCGTCGGAAGCTTGGCTTGGGTCCCTCCTCATCTATTACCAGCCTGGAAATGACAAATCTGGCTGTGGCTTGTAGCTGTTGCAGTGGAGCAGAAAAGCGGCTGGCACCTCTGATCCATTGCTGTTCATTTCTCTCCTGTGCTCCCTGATAAGACTGGCAATCGGTATTTGGGGAGCACCGGAGCTGTGCTGTCTGTGGCTCTCCCAGCTTCCACCAGCAACACCTGCATTGCAGAGCACTGGGAGGCTGGTTTAGGCAGAGATGAATGAGGGAGTTTATAAGACGTTCCGGAAAATTCCCACTTGGAATTTGGGAATTGCCATCTCGAGGGCACATTTGCTTCCAAATGAAGGAGGATTCACAGTCTTGTTATCTCCCTGCCTGGAGAACAGGGTGGGAAGCAGGAGGCTGGACTGTGTCCCTGCCTTTGCCAAAGCGTGTCACATTAATCTGCCTGTGTGTGCCCAGCTTTAAGAGGGGGACAGTCATCACCTGCCTTTTGGAGAGGAGGTTTGTGTGTTAGGAGGAGCTGTGCGTGGGATTGAGTTTTGCTCCCACGCTTGCAGCAGGGGTGAGATCTGGTCCTTCAAAATGTCTCATGATAAACAACAAGTAATGAACACTTATTGTTATTCCCCCTTTTTTTCCTCCGTGGGAGCAGATGATATTGCTAAGTGACCGAATACCCATTTGACCCTTGAAAATGCAAGAGTCATGTTTAATTCATGTCTTTTATTTATAGATTTAGGCTCCTCTGGTTTCTCTCCTGCAACATGAGGCTGCAGAGGGGAGGGTGTTCAACCAGAGCCACTCAAGGAGCAGCCTTTGGGCCTGTGCTGCAGCAGGGATGCTATTGGGTGCTGTGTCACCTCCCTGCATGCTGCTGAGGGCTTGTGAGGCACCAAACATGGGGTGTTTTGCAGCCAGAGCACAGATGGTTTTGGTGAAGCACTTACCTCTTGGTGCCCATCAAATCCAGGGGTTTCCAGGCATATTGGCATCAAGCAGGTTCCTCCAAGAAACCAGCTCAGCAAGACTGGGAGGAAGGAGCCACATCTCCCTGTCCCTCATCCCACTTGCCCCATGATTGAGCCTAAGGGTTGGAGCAAATTGGGCTTGGGAAAAGCTCTGCCACATGCCCATGGTCCAGCAAAGCCATGCAAGGATCCCAATGCAGAACAGGGATGCGTGAAGCCAGGAAGCAAGGACATCATCTAAAAGCCACATATCAGTGGCCAAAATGATTGAGTGGTGCTGGACAAAAGCAACACAGGCAGAGCTGGTTCTGCCATGGCATCTGGGATGAGCAGTTGTTAGCAGGGAAAGGCCATCCAGGGATGTGTGGCCAAGGGCACGTGAGTGGGAAGGCAGGGACATGATCCTTTCTCCCAGCAGAGCACTGGTTAAACCTGGCAATGCAGATAGCTGTGGGCAGAGCATCACAGAAAGGAAATGGAGAAGCAGCAAAGGGTGGGAATTGCAGCCTGGAGGAAGATAAAGGGTTTAGAGAGGATGGCTGCGAAGAAAGCCATTAGAGGAAATTAAACATGGACAGACTGGAGATGGAGGCAGGGGAATGGGAATGTGGTTGTGCTGGTGCGAGGGCGTGATGCAGAGCAGAGGAGTTGCTCTCACTGCTGAACCGTACAGGCACTGGGAAGAAGGAATGGCAGTAAATGGAGCAGGAGGCTTAAGCACGGCAAAGGCCAGGCAGGCACCCCAGCACTGGGACTAGTTCTGGGTTGAAACCAAGCAGCACAAGAGCAAAGGGGTCAGAGGAGGCAGGGAGATGTTAATTCCTGCTGGGTGAAGCCTTAATGCAGTATATACTTCATGAATCCAAAGGAGCTTTTAGTAGAGCTCTTCTGCCTCTGGTTTTTCAACCTTGCAATCCAACATCAGCATGGACATGCCTCTTACCTTGGAAAAACCTCTTGCAAGGGACAGGCAACCTGAGGCATCATCAGTTGCCTTGAACTTGGCAGCTTCTTCAGCCAGGGACATGGAGAGTGCCCCATGGCTTGAGGCTTACCTTGCCCTGGGGTCTCTGAAGATGCTGGATGACCGATCCCTGTAGTGCAAACGTTGAGGGCAGGACTGAAGCCTGGGGACAGATGAGGGTGCTCTTGCATGTCCCAGCAGTGCTGTCAAATGATGAGGGAGAGGATGAGATGCCTCTGACAGAGGCAGTGTCACAGCAGTGCTGTTGTGTTGATCAGAGGCGGCTGTGCCAGGTCTCAAGGAGGATGAAGAGTGAATAGATGAGTTGAGAAGTTCAGCACAAGCCTTGTCTGAAAAGGATGCTGCTGGAGGAGAAAGTGCTGGACCGTGGTTTGACCCCCGGTGTTCCTCTCCCACTGCCCCTTCTTAAAGAACAGGGAAGAATTAAATCCCATAGATGGCTTATAAAAGCCAACTGGAAATGTCCTTTATTAAATTACCACCCTATTGATCTAGCAGTCATCCAAAAGGGGATTGATTGAGGATTTAAACAGACTCACAGCCAGGTCAGACGTTCAATTAATGTGCATAAACGGGCAGTGGAGAAGCAATTTACAGAGTAAGCCAAGCAAAAGATCAATCCTGGTTTGCCTTCCATGCCACAGTTGCTTCTGTATTTATTTTGATGTCATTTCATCTTTTTTTCCCCCTGTCCCTCTTATGATAAGCATGTTGGTGAGAGGCAGCACTCGAAGCACAGCTCCCTCCACTCATGGAGCCATCGCTCCTTTGGGCAAGGAAACGCTTGCAGAAGGGTCAGGGAAAGCCTCGTTGTCTTGAAGGACTCGCACCTGAGGGTGGTTTTAGCAATGTAAATCCCAGGTTTCTCCTATAGAAAAGGCATTATACAGCAGCAGACTTGTTGTCTGCTTTGAGTATTCCTGTGTCTGCTGAACCCTGAGCCTGGGGAAGATTTGGGGGGCAAAAACCCTAACGTTTTCTCTATTGATTGTTTCCTCCCACCTCTTCACTATGTGATGGTTCCAGCTGGCTGCCCAGCGGCAAAGCAACTGTGATGGGGAAGCAAATCCTGAGCTTTGCTCTGGCCTTTCTGCAGAATGCTCCAGAAAGCATCATCCCATGGACACGGATGGGATGGAGCCGGAGGAAAGCGTTTGAAGGCAAATCACTGCTGTGTGTGTGAGTAAAGCACAGGAAATGCTCTAGCTTTTTCCTCTAGGATTAGCAAGGTTCCTGATCAGAAACACTGGTCCCCAAGGGCCAGCAGCTCCAGGGCTTTGCTCCTAGTCTCCCATAAGCCAGAGGTAGATGGCATCACCCCACACATGTAAAAGGGGTCACCCGTGGTTTGAAGTGGTCTAAGGGGGGTGCTGAGCCCCAGTGCCTGGGGATGGCTGAGCTGTGGTGTTCCATGGCTCCAAGCAGAGCTGAACCGCAGACCTGGAGAGCTGGAGGTGCTGAGGGCTCCCTGTGCCTGATGCACCATCCATACAGACCAGCCGGGTCTTTCCTTGGGAGCCAACAGGACCTCACAGCACTGAGAGTGGGACCTTGGTGAAGGGCTGGACACACTGGGGCAGAATTGGAGCTCAGTCGCCCATGCTGGTTTCTGCTCATTCAGCTTTTGCTAAGCAGTGGCTGAAACTCCTGCATCTCTGTCAAGCAGCAGAATGGACTCAATCTACTGTACTGGAGGGCTCAAAAACATCCATGCCAGCTCTTCTACCTTCCCTTCACTGTTACCTTTGTCCTCTGCTGCTCCTGGCTGGGTGGATGTGGGACCCCTGCTATCTCCATAGTTTAGGTACATGAAGAAGGATTCTTTCTTCTCACTGACCCGAAGCTGAGCAGCCTCCTCCTGTCCTGCCAGACCCAGGCACTCCCTGTGCTGCTGCTCCATGTGATAACATGACTTTGTGCATCTCCTCCGTGTCCTGACCTGCCATCACCGGTGAGTCACTGTGGCCTCTCCTTGCCTTAACCCTGGCACTCACAGCTCCTGGGGGAGAACATGCTTGGAGCTAAAGCCATCATTAGGAGGATGTCATTGTAAAGGCTGGGAGAGCAGCCCCTGTCCCGGGTCTGGGGTTGTGGCAAAGGGAGGTGGAGCAGTTGGGGGGTCTCAAATCATTGCTCCTCACTGCAGCAGTGCCTGCAATGAGCTGGCAGCTCCTTTCCCTGCTCCCCATCCATGTGATGCCGTCATTTTGGAGGGAGATAAATTATTGAATGGGTGAAATGTTCTGTGAAGAGTTAATAAAAATGTATCTCCAATGGGAACGTGCTGGGGCTTTTTACAGCACCTGAATGGAGCTGCTCCCGTGACAGAGCGCTCACATCTCCCTTTCCTTTTCTTTTCCTCCTTTCTTTCTCCCCAGGATCGCTGTTTCTTTCCTGCTCCAGAATAGCTGTGCAGGAATAGATCTGCAGCCCAGCAGCAGGCAGGAGCTGAGCCAGCGGGGGAGCAGGTAACCTCCTGTAAATCAAGGATGGGGCAGCAATGAAAAGGGGTATTTTAACTGTAATAGCTCTGCTCCTTGGGATTTTTGGAGCCAGGATGTTATTTTAGTGTGTTACTTTGTCCCTGGTAGCGTAGGCAGTGATTTAATGGGATTCTGTGTTAAGAAAATAACATTCCTTCTTTCTCCCTCACTTGTCCTTCCTTTGGTAATAATCAAGCAAGTGGAGCATGTCATTAATGGGCTGTGAGCTCCTGGGTGCAATGGGACCCGCATGGTGTGCTCTCCCCAGTGCTTCCATTCCCTTTTCCTATGTCTTTACAGCTGTTGGGTGCTTTTAATCCCCAAAAGATGATCCCTGCAGCATTCCTGCCATTCCAGGGCAGACACTGAACCCTTGGCTCTGTGGTCTGCTTCCCGAGGATGTGGTCTGGCTCCTAGGACCATCCAACCACCTTGGGCAGCCCAAGGTGCAGGACAGTGAGGGTTGAGGTGTGGATTGAGATGCCCATCACCCTGAGCCTGGCAAAGGTCCACAGCACTGGGCAAAGTCACTGCTAGTGGCCAACCCCTCTACTTTAGGGTACTGGGACCATCCCTGCTGCTCCTGTGATGGAAAACAGCCAAACCTCTTCTCTCCCTAAGGGCAAACTCACTGAAGCTCACCCAGAGCAGCATCACAGCCTCTTCAGGACTGTACCTTTGGGGGGCAGGAGGAAAGAAGTGATTTATATGTAAAGTTGGGATTTTATTTGCATTTTAAATCACACTCTCTGCTAAACTAATGGACCCCCTATTTATAGATGACTCCAACATAAAGTGACTGCTAATTACTACAATTAATATAGCGTTAAAGGCTTGCCAGCCAACTCCACTGCACTTGCATCGCCTACTCATTTTCAATTAAGGAACATTGACAAGTAAAATACGCAGTTATTAAGAGCAGAGCCCTGTTGTGTAATTACATTTTGCTAAGGTCATTCATCTCCTGCAGTCCCCAGTTTGCCCCAGTCCGGCCATCGGGTGTAGGATGGGAGGGACAGGGGTAGAATTTGGGGAAAACACCAAAAAGTGGGATTCTTTGTGTGTTCTCATTGTGCCCTCAGGCTATGGGTGCCCATCCTTGGACCATCGCTGACCATGGGTGCTCTGGGTGCCTGCAAGACCTTTCTGCATCAGGGTAAGAGCTCTCAGGTGGGACCTATCCTACTTTAGTCAAGTTTCCATGGTTCATCCCAACATTTATCAGTATTCCCTGAGCTCCTTCCAGGCAGAGCTGCCTATTGAATAAGGCTTCTTCCCCCTCTATGACCAGGGAGGAGGAAGGGAAGGGCTCCAGGCTGTGCCCTGTGCACTTTTGGGGGGCAGAAGGAGAGCAGATGCTGGGGGATGGAGATCCCCCTGTGCTCTCCTGCTGGGGAGCAGAGCAGCCTTTTCCAGCCCCACCAGCTCCTACACACAGTGCTGGGAATGGGATTATGGTGAATGCCAGCAGCAGGGCTGAATCCTGAAGTTAAGCCCTGGTACATTTAACTCAGGACCACAGCAGCACAGTGCGGAGCCTCTCCCTTGCTCGGTGCTGTCTGCACGTTTTGGCTGTCAATAAAGGTGCTACCAGCAATGGAGGGGGCAATTGCTCTGTAAAGCAAAAGGGGAGGATAAATATAGACAAGTTAGCATTAAAAAAGGCTTAACAGCAAACAAGCAAAGCCCCAGAGCAGGAAGGAGCATCAGCTCCCTGCGGCCTCCAGCAGCAGCTGGTGAAGCCATGCGCAAAGCATCGCAGCAGTAGGGCCCAGGAGGTGACAAGGTGTAGTGCTGTGACTGTAATAAAGACAGACACGGGCCTTTAACACTTGCAGACTGATGCTTTGATTGACTGCCCAGGACTCGGTGGTGGCAAAGTGGCTGGAGCCTGCTGCAGGAGCAGGGAAGGAGGTTGCGAAGGGATCAGCATCCCCATGAGCATCCCTGTGCTGGGTGCCTGCTGGGTGAGATGCCCAGCACCATGCGAAGCTCAGGGGCTAACCCAGCATCCCATGGGTGTCCAACAGTGCTCCTCAGCCTCCTGCAATGGTTTAAAACCAGACCTGGTTTAAAACCAGCCCCTGTTTTATGGATTGGTTTTGGGTTTCTTGGAGCTGAAGCTGCTTCTCTGAGCTGTCTCCTCCTTTTGGTCCATGGTTTGGGCTTTGCCTCTGGATGCTCAGAGGTTCTGCATCTCCTTCAACTCCCTGGGCACTTCCTGAGCCAGGGCTATTCGTCACGGCTGCTGCTCATCTGTGTCTAGCCAGGTATTACAGCACTCCACTGATTCCCATAACTCCAGGGCTTAAGCACCCAGCATGGCCCGTGGCGCTGAACAGCAGTAAATCTCCAGGTCCTTGTTTGCCTCTGGCTTTATTGACAGCACAGAGGGATGGCCGGGGCCACGTGTGAGGAATGAAGATGCCTGAGGAGTTCTGTGCAGGCCAGACTCTGCTGCTCCCTGGAAGGGGATGGCTTCTGCTTGGGCTGCAAACACAGGAGCAGGACCTCATCCAAGCCCTGCTCATCAGATGGGGTTTTATGATGCTTAGACCCTTGGAAAATGTGCACTTTTGCCTGCTCCATGACCAGCATCTCCCTCTGCTCTCCCTAGGGCTCAGCTCCTTGGCTTCATTGACACAAACACATCCCAGCGCTGGAGGCTGAGCCAGGAAATTACCCTTTGGGGGATTCCTCCTCTCTCCAGTCAGTTTAATGGGGTGAGCTCAGGGTGGCTTCCATTGCTGTGTTCAATGTGTAGTTTTACCTCTTCCTCTCTCTTTTTAACCCCATCTCTCTCCTTCCTGGTACCATTTGTCTTCTTCCTCCTCCAGCATCTCCCCTTGTTTCCCCCCCCACCCCAGTATCTATTGGGAATGGTGACAGGCTGAAAGCTGGAATGCTGTTTGAGTCCATTGTGCCTAACAGGTTCTTTACGTTTCTGGTGCTTCTCTGAGGATGATGAACTGGATGGGAGATTCCTTGGGTCCACCTGGGGGATTTGTGCTGGCAGCGAGGGGCAAAGCTTCTGGTGCTGATTGGTGCTGTCCAGTGGGACATGGGCTGTGCTTTCCGAGTTGCTCTTTAAAGAGGTTGGAGACCACGTGGGGTTCATGGGGTCATGTTTGTGTATGGCAATTCTGGTGCACAAACTGCACCCGCTTAATTTGCCTCAGCTTTTGCTTGGTCTCATCCCAGAATTGCCTTCAGGGATATTATGGATCTGATTCTCAGTGATGTGAACTGGGAGCATCCTGGAGTGCTCCCGGAGTGGCACCAGGTGATTGAGGGTGGTACAGCAAAGCACTTGCCTGCATGGTTCTGGAGAGAGCTGCAAGGACGGGAGATGGAGACATTCCCAGTCCATCTCCCCCTCCTTCCTGTGTGGTCTGGAGCCCTTCTACCTGTTACCAGCATCTCCCCCCTCTTCCATCCACCTTCACCATCAGACCAGCTCCTCCAGCCTGGCCTGGTTGTGGCTCTGCTGCCACAGAGGCAAAGCTCATTGCTGGGGAGTTTGGTCTGTATCTTATGTAGTGTTTGGAAGCAAGAGGGAATAAGGGAGCCCCCTCCCTGGCCAGCGTCTCCGGAGCTGTGGCTCACTCGTGGTCCCAAAGGATGCAGCCTGAGCATTCAAGCAGCACTGTGATGAATGAGGGATAATTTAAACTGGCAGCTGAAGTACAAACTCTGTTTGTAATAAATACATAAACTAGTTAAAAATAAATTGATTAGCCAAGGATATCCTCTTAACACTCTTTAAACTCTAACATCTGTTTGCAATAAATAATTCAGCTGGTAGATACTAATGAGGAGGACGGGCTCAGTGGGAATGGAGCTGCTCAGGGGCTCTGCAGAGACTCAGGGCTGCCAAGAACTGCAATGGTGGCTGCAGATGTGTCTGTGCTTGCTGGGCTCACTGTGTGTGGGGCAGCAATACTTGTGTCCAGCTGTGTCCTATTGACACGTGTGACTGCATCAGTGGAGGAGCTGTGCTCCTGCATGGTCCTGTGCTCACTCACAGCCAGCCCAGCCAGGCATGGCACAACCTGATCCTTGGGCTGCATCCCTGCGGATGTGCCCACATTTGCTGTACATTATGGAGCTTGTTGGATGCTGTACGTGCACACTGTGGACACAGTCAGTATGGAAGTCATACACATGTGTTCTCTGGCACATCCGTGTCCGGCTGTGGGATCACAGGGAGGAAGCAGGTACCAGCTCCCCCTCCCAGGCTTGTCCTGTGCCTCACCTCCAGCAGCAGGAGGGGCTGTCCCAGGCTGGTAATTGTTGGGTTTCTCCTTTTCAATCAGTGCTAACAGCTGCTGAGCCCAGTGCATGAGGGGCAGTGAGCGTCAGCCCAGGACCTGATCCACTGGAGGATCCAGCTGGAGTCACACCAAGGCTGAGGGTGAGTAACGTGCCAGGGGGAGCAGGGGGCACCATCACCCCAGATAGGGATGGGGGTGGCCCCACTGGTACCCAACTGGGCTGCCTGTGCCCCTTCAGTGCTGATGGCATCGCTCTGCCTCTGGGAAGTACAGATCCTTCAGTGTGGATACCCCAGGTGAGGCTGCCCAGCTCCTGGTTCTGTACTGGTCTCGCAGGCAGAGACAGGGCTGGATGGGGCTGAAGACAGTTGGATGCTGGAACCCTGAGCAGGAGGAAGGTAATGGGCACCCTGCAGCCTGTCCTGCTGCAGAGGCCAGGGCTGTGCTCCAGTTCCAGCTCCGTAGATGGGTGCCGATGGGTAGGGACGTGCTGCAGGTTGCTGGTTGGAGCTGGCTGTAGGTGCCAGGGTGTGAATTGCTGCAGTGATTCACTGCTTTTGCTGCTGTGCTTGGGCTGTGCTGCAGTGGCAGAGCCACATCCCAACAAACATCTCCTGATCCCTCCTCCGGATCAAATCCAGTCTTGGTCTAAGTTTCTATTGCTTCCTACAGTCCCAGCTCCCATGGTCTCCAGATGCTACTGGCTTTCAGCTGAATTAGCAAGAACCAAGTCTATTGCTCTAAAAACTTGGTTCCAAACATTGCTCTTTCCCTCTCTAGGCTGGATGTGGCCCCATGCAGAGAGAACCTCCAAGGGCTGAGCGCTCTGCCATGGGTTGTGGGGACAGGACTTTCCCGAAATACCCCTTAGTGATGCAGAGGTTTCCTTGCTGCTCATTTGGACCTACTTGTGCAAACCTGGCCATGGCTACAGCATGAGGCCACCCAACAGCACTGGGTTATTGCTGTGAAATAGTGGCTGCTGATTGCAGTGTTCATTGGGCTCTTTATGGCCCTCCCCACAGCCACCCATAGGAAACACTTGACCTCCCACATCTTCTGCTGCTCTTTCAGCTGCTCCCCTTCAGCCATAGGGCTGGCCAGCAATGGGCACAGGCCCTTCCCACAGTGCTGGGTGGCTTGGCCCCTGGCTGGCATCTCCCCTGAGGGTAGGAGCAAGCATTCACCAGCCCCAGGTGTGTGATGGAGTCAGAGGGAGAGGAGAAACGATTGAGGGGCCTTATCCTGCCCATGACCCAGACCTGGGAGATGGTCAGAGGGACAATGCGGGCAGGAGGGAGATGGATTTTGTGCATGGTTGTCATCAGATGTCCCCCATGTGTGAGGCTGGTTTCTAACTCAGTTCCCAGCCCACTGCCTACAAGCATCAGTCCCTGCTGCTCCATCCTCTGGTCCCTGCTGCTCCATCCTCTGGTCCCTGCTGCTCCATCCTGTGCCAGCCTTGCTCCCTGAGCTCCCGAGGCTGCAGCGGGTGCTTCTCCCATTAATCACCCCCTCTCATCGGTGTCTGCCCAGGAATTAAACTCATTTGTCACTGCTGCCCTGTTCCCACCCACCCCTCTCCTGCCGTGCTCATCTCACAGGGCTGGCTGCTTGTGGCAGCCCCGCAGCCTTCATCCCCTGATGTTCCCGGGTACCACAGGCCTTATCCTGTTTCTGTCTGCTCAGAAATGCTCAGAGCCATTTCTTCCTGCCCCCCACTTCTATAGGCCCATCATGACTTGGGACACCCCAGAAGTGGCTGCATTCAGAGGCAGCCCCTGAGCCCTGCATACACCGATGCTCAGTGAACATTTGCTTCACCAAACCCCATTGGCAGACACAAGCCTCTTGTGTTCTCCCTTTCCCTTCCCTGCCCCAAGACCATCACTCACAGCGTAACAGGCTCATTCCCGGCCTGTTCCATGCCCAGTGCTCTGCTACCTCCACACACTGCTTCCTCCTGCTCCGCTGAGTGGCTCTGCACTTGCAGCACAGCCCCTGGGAACCGTCCCACAGTGAGCAAGAGCTGCTGGTTAATGAGCTCCCATTGCTCCCGAGCATCCCTGCAATAACACACAGCTCCTGCCTTTTAACTACCTACAAGGAATCACTCAGGCTCCAATAAAAAGCGAACGAACAAGCCCCTGCTCGTGTTGTTAGCAATCATTTTCCTGGCTGTTAACCTGCTCCCGTACTTTAATTTTCCTCAGCAGAGCCCCAGATGTGGTGGGGAAGGACAGGAGCCAAGCACTGCTCCGACTTGCTGCCAGCTGCCTACAGCCACACGTTGAGCAGCTCCTATTCCTCCCTGCTCATCCCACAGGCTGGCTTTAAGGGCATGGAGGCGCATCCACGAGGGTCTCTGCAAGCAGCTTCCCATCGCCAGGCACTTAGCTCGGCTACAGATTCCTATGAGAAAGGATGGAAAACGTGAATGACTGATTGGGGTTTTTGCATTAGTCCTAGAAAGCTGTATTGGCCTCAGAAAGGCAGTTACTGCCCTCAAGCATCTTACAGCACAAAGCCAATACAGTCCTGTCTGAGGTGACAGCCTTGCTGGGCTATTCCCAAGGAGCTGGCTGTTTTCTTCTCTTGTTGCCTGTAAATCCCTGACACACTTAAAGCCTCTCTCCTGATCGGGAGCCTAATGCCTGAGCCCTGAATAAACCTGCTCAAACTCCCCAGCTTAGCATGTTGAATGTAATGTTCTTAGCCAGCCTCGTCGTGGCAAATCTCCATATTTCTCAGGGATAAATACTCACCTCTCCTCCCTCTTTTTTCTGCTTTAGGATTGATTTTCCACCGCGAGGCTGTAAGAGCTGGAGGGATGCTGAGGCCGCTAAAAAGGTCCCTGTTTCGCTGTACCCTCTCTTGCAGGGAGGCTGCACACCCAGTATGGTTTGCAAGCAGCTTTAATGGGAATGGGGTTTGCATCAAATGGAGCTGGGGGAAATACACCTGAGCACCTTCCAGCTGGGCTGGTCCAGCCCCATCTCAGTGCAGTGCATGGGTGGACAAGGGGGAAAAGAGATGGTGGAAGGATGGGGAGCTGATGGGAGGAGGAAGGAGACAGGCAGGGACTGTTCCTAAAGCACTGGGGAGGGAATGAGGACGTAGATCACCAGAATTGGCAAGGGACGGGCTATAAAGCAAAAATAAAAAGGTATTATAATTTATGATGCACAGTAAAAATATCCTGGGAACTGGATTATGAAGAAGAATTCATTCTCTTGCCAACTCTGCGTATCTTTAAAGATGATAAATGACATTATGATCCTTCCTCATATAAGAGCTGGAAAATTCACTCCACCTTGGGGCTCTGTTCATGTCCCCCTGCCCCCGTGGTCCTCCTGCTCCCCAAAAAGGGCTGCAGAGCCCTGACCTGGCACCATCACCATGCAGGTCCCCAGTCCTGGGCTGGGGATGCCCATCTCGAGCGGCTGCCGTTATCCTTTGCATTGTGCAGGTGAATCCGAGTGTCTCTGGATGCCAAGGCAGCGCTGGATAGAGGAACCCTGGGATCACCATCACATGCAGGGTGTGTGTTTGGGGTGAGTGTGGGAAATCCCCTTGGTCTTTGAACTGAAACCCTGATCCAGGGTAGGAGAAGAGGGCAAGGACCACTGCCATAGACCCCTTGTGCTGGCCCTGGCTGCAGCAGGAGTTGGCCTCTGCCCCACGGAGTGCGGTGTGAAGGTGGATTAGCGGCTTCACAAGGTGGATTTAAAGAGTTAGGAGAGGAGAATGAAGCCAAAACTTCCTTTCAACCGGCACCGGTAGCTCTGGCATCTCCTCCCTCCCCCTGCACAAAGCCAGCCCCGCTGGGTTTCTTCTTTGATAAGAGCCCTTGATGCCTCCTTGCCTCCAGGCACCGAATAAAAGGCTTTAATTACCCACTGCCAGGAGCCCGCAGCGCTGCTGACAGCAGGGAGGTGCCTCCTGCCCACACCTTGGGATGGAAAAGCTTCCTCCAAAGGAGCCATTCCCATGCTGTGTGCCCGCTGCTCTGCAGCTGGTGGGCAAACCCCTGCCCGCACCCCCAGGACTGGTTTCCCTCTGCTCACTCTTTCACCTCTTGAGCACTTCCTTGTCCTTCCTAAAGGATGCGACTGCAGCACAGGGAGCTCCTGGCATGAGCTCTGCAGGATTCTCTGCTGCCGGTGGCTCTTTATGATGGGGTTCGAAGGCATCATCGCTTGTAGGACCAAGCCCACCAGTATTGATGCTCTCTGCACCGTGGTGGTCACTGGACCTTACCCACTGGTGCTGTCTGCCCAGCACAGTGCTGCTGCATGACACAGGCTGGCCATGCTGCAAAGCCTCCTGCTAACCAGTGGGCATCCCCCATGGGTGGGTTAGTGGCAGGATGAATGGGGTGAGATGGAACCTGTGACTGCATCACCCCAAACTCACATGGTCCCAGTGTGGGTAATGGCAGGTCGCATTGAACTGGGATGGGGGACTCCCATCTTTCACTAGGAATTCCTATTAGGAATGTGCTGCATGATGGGCAAAGGCAAAGCCTCACTAGGATGGAGAGTCGGTGGTGCTGCTGCACCTGGGGGTGCTCCTGGATCCCTCCTCTGCTCATGCAAAACCTATTAAGCATAGAAGAGCCTCGAGTATTCCTCAAATGAGCCGTTAACCAGGTCCTGGTAGCAGGTGTTCCTTTAAACAGGCCTTGGAAGCCTTTGGAAACAAGGGGAACAGGAGAGCTTGGCTCTAATCATGCACCAGGAGCAGAACCATGTCCACAGCAGGATGGGCACACTGCTTCACCCCATAAAGCACATGGTGCCATTGGGAGCAGCAGGCTCCATCCCGGTGCGCACGGCACTGCTCTACCTTCCCCATGTGTCACTTCCTAACCCAGTCCTGGAATGTCATATTACTCCCAGCTCTCACCTGCTTTTTGTTCTGTGTGCTGCTCCCATTAAGTTACAAACTGCAGCCCATTGCTTTCATCCGGGGCTGCTCCACCTTCTGCTCTAGTGCTCTTCTTTTAGGCATAGGAAACATGAGGGTCCCAGTGCTATGCCTCCACCTCCGGCATCCCAAGCCCTGTTCCAATTGGTATCTTCACCCCCATTGCCTGCCTGTGCACTGGGGTGAGTTCAGCCCCACCGAGGGAGCAGCATGGGCTGTCTGAAAGCAGAATTAGTGTTTTCTAGGTTGTGTTAAGGAATCTGCTCCTTTCTCTGCAGTTCTCCCCTTAAAAAAGCTTTATTTCCAGCAAGGTATGGATATGACAGCAGGAATGGCCCTGCCACCCCTCCTGCTGCCTGGCGCTGCCTTCCCTGCCCCAAGGTTTTCATGTGCCTTCGTCCATCTGCCACAGTGAGGATGCTGTTGGGGACAGCAGTGATGCTGCTGCGGTGCTGATCACACCTGCACCATCTCCACAGTGGGGCAGAGGGAGGGAGGGAAGAGCAGCATCACAAGGGAGAGGTGGAGGGGGGGACCAGTCCCATGCAAGAGAGAGCAGGTGATAAACAGGGGCTGTGGGCATCTGGCAAGATAAATGGTGCCCAGAAAATACGCTTCTTGCAAAGTTTGTGGGGATAAAAATGATCTAAAGGGAGGCCGTCAAGATAAAAATCATATCTATTCAAGAGCTCCTTCTTACAAGTGTTATTAATAGGACCCGAGATTGTTATGCTGGGAAGGACTTTAAAATATTGCATTTGCTTTCTGCTGCTGGTTTGATCTCTGCAGTGAGCTGGGCCGAGGAGCACAGCGATGCCTGGGGGGAAGGACCACACAAGCCCTGGCTCCCTGGAATTCAGCTCCTTGTCATCCTTGGGGACCTGGTTTTGGGGTGCAAATGCATTGATCACCCTGTGCTCTGGCCATGAGCATCTCCTGCATCCCGAGCTGGGTGTGAGGGCTGGGTAGGAGCAGTGTGTTCTTTGCTGTGTTAATGCTGATGCCACCAGACCCTTGCTCAGAGGCTCTCAGTGGAAGCCTCCAAGCACTGGTGCCTTCCTCGCATCCCTGGGGAAGCTGTGCTTTGACTGCTGGATAAAAGGCTTTTCTGGCATCACAGACCTCCTCCCTGGGTGTTTAATTACAGACTGTGATCCACTCATCTCCTCGTCTTCCCTTCAACATCAAGCCCTGCTCACCAGTGCTGGCAGCATCCGTGCTCCATCCCTACAGTCCCTATGGCAGTGGCAGGGAAAGGCAGAGCAGGGCAGGGGATAGGAGCTGCTCCCAGCACCCTTTGGAGATGTGGTGCTCTGCCCCAGGGTCAGCACAGACAGCAGCAGACAGACACACGGACGCTGATGTGCCACTGGGCTCTGAGGACGGGCAGAGTTCCATGGAAACTTGGCAATAGGGAAACCCGGCAATAGGGAAACCCAGGCAGTCCCCATCTTCTTCTGCTTCCCCCAGCCAGGGGCACAGGAGCAGCAGAATCCATCCTCTAGTTTGCAGCTCCAGGCTTGGA
Organism: Melopsittacus undulatus; assembly: GCF_012275295.1. Classification (NCBI taxonomy): domain Eukaryota; kingdom Metazoa; phylum Chordata; class Aves; order Psittaciformes; family Psittaculidae; genus Melopsittacus; species Melopsittacus undulatus. The sequence goes on along the minus strand of NC_047542.1, from coordinate 3,845,596 downwards.
TCAGCCCCTTCTTGAGGCTGGCAGAGAGCACGGGGGTTGGAGGATGCAGTGAGGTTGAGCTTTGCTCCACGCTCACTTCTCCTGCCTCTTCCCAAAGATCCCGGCTCCCCCCTCTCTGCTGCTTAACTCCCCATGGAGCCCTCCCATCATTCCTGTTGCTCTCCCTGGACTCATTCCCAGCACTTGACATCTTTCAGTGCATGAAGATGCATTCTCGCTGCCCATGCGCCGGGGAGGGGGGATCGCTGCTGTATTTTAAGCTGACTGGTGTGAAGGCTGTGAAAGCAGAGCTGAGAATGTACTGGCACGTTAACGGTGCGGCTGATTGCGAGGTCCAATTCGGATTGCAATGCACATATGGGCTTGGGAATTAAGGCTCAAGATGGCTTTCACTAGAAGGTAAATAAGAATGAACTGATGGGGATGTGAATACCGCCGTGCATAGAAAGCAGGATGTGGTTGTGGAAACACACTCCATTAGCGACGAGGGAATTTGGGGTTATTTTTTAATGAAAGCTTCATAAACATGGCACAATTTCGAGGACTTACAAACAATAAAGATCCCCCCAGCTCCCATTTCCAGCTCTGGATCTTTATGGCTCTTTAGTGCTCCTCTCCCATTAAAGGAAAGCACCATCATGAATTAAGCTGGTTGCTTTGGCTACCTCTTGTTTGAAGGAGCCTCCTGGGAGCCAGGAGGTGGCCAGGGGACCCTAAGATGTCCCTGGGGTCAATGCTGTGGGGTGGAGAAGAGGCCGATGCTGTGCAATGGGGTGGGAGGGGGTAATTGCAGGCATGAATTAGGCAAGGGCTTCCTGCAGCTCCCTTCAGTCCAAAGCAAAGCCCCTGCAATGAGGCAAGAGGGAAAGAGCCGGAGAGAGCAAGGAAGCAGAGCTCCTGCTTCAGGCAATGGTGGCCTCTGATTGTTACCAAACTTCCTGCAAACACGAAACAACAAAGAAGTGAAACGTGGAGATAATTAAGGACATAATTGTACACACACAACTGCTTAATTAAGCTTTTCCTCTTTAAACCTGACAGAATCTGCTTACAAGGTGTGAGCGCAAGGGGAGGCTGCCCATATGCTGGGCCATCTGCACTGCAGGCGGGGGAGGCGAGAGCCCCAGTGCTGCAGCCTGTGGGGATGAGGAGGAGGAGGCTGCCCAGTGACAGGAAAGAGCATCACGGTCCCGAATGTGCTGGAGTCTGCCCATTGCTGCCATGCTGGGTGTGACTGGTGGGTCATCCACTCCTCTTTGCTGCTGAAACCCATGGAGCCATCCCAGCTTCGAGCTTCTCGCCCTCTTTGAGCATCCTCCTTCATGGGATGTGGGGGATGAGGCCAGACAGAGAGCGAAGATTAATAAAGGAAAGAAGAAGGGAGGGCGACACCTGATGCAAGCTCCTTCTTCCTGAGATTCAAATTAAAGCCATAATGCTGTTAGGAACACGATTCAGAGTTTATGAACATGTTATTTATATTGATTTATCCCTGCAGCCCTCAAGACTTCTTGAAAATAATTAGGGTTGACATTGCCAACGCTAGAGCTAAACGCTGATATCATGTAATGAAAATTGCATGCCTGGGCTCTGCCTGGCAAACACAGCGCGTTAAAGCAAACACAACATCTGCACGCTCCTAACCCAGGCTCTGCAGCCGATGGTGGCTCCCAGCAGCACATGTGGCCATGGGACAGGGTTCCTGGAGACCCTGACCTGTAGCTCCTGTTGTCCCCCAGCCCCACTGAGCCAGGGGCAGGATACACAGCTCCAGATGGAGAGGCTTGGCTTGAGCTGCTGTGGAAGTGGCTCTGTGGGGACAGCCCATCTCCTCCCGTGATGGAGAGGGGCTGAGCTGCGTCAGCTCTTTCCCCTCGCATGGAGGATGCTCCATTGAGCTGCTTGGTTAATTCTAGATCAAACCCATCAGTTTTCCAGCTCAGGGATATCAGTTTCTTTCACCATCACTCTTAGCAATGGGTCCTGTGCTGTAACTCGGCCCTTACAGAGAAGATGCCAGCACATGCTTTGTCCCTATGTTTGGGTGTCACATCTCAATGTCCACCCTATCCTGGACTGATGCTGCAGGTGAGAAGCCAGCACTGGGATTGCCAGGATGCTCATGCACACAGGCAGCCTCACAGAGAGCAGCACATGGGGAATGGAGATTCCAGCCAGGGCTTTGCAAGGCAAAGGCAGTGGGATCAGGGGAGCAATTCAATCAGGCACCTGATGAGGTAAGAAGTGAGACAGATCATGGGGATGTGCTGGGAGAGGCAGCACAGGAGTGATGGGAAAGGGCAAGGGCTAGATCCTGGGAATAGGCATCTTTATCAGCAGCAAGCAGTAGCAGGGATAACAAGCCTGGCAGCTTCCATAAACCCAAGGAAAACCTGGTGTGAAGGGCCAGGAGGCCAGAGAGTGAGGACATTGGGGTGAGGAGGGGCTGCCAGCCCCAGCTGGGGTGAGTTGGGATCAGCATCAGTTAGAACACACCCAGGCTGCCCCTGATAAAGGTCTGACTGCCTCAGGGGATGCTTTGCATGGAGAAGAGCTGTGCAGAGACCATGGTGCTGGTAAGATGCTCCTTCAGCTTTGGTAAAGCCTATGTAGGGCCTCAAAGGAGCATCTTCTGCAGGCTGGGGGTGAGTGTTTCTGTGCGAGCTGAGCTCCAGGGCTGGTTTTAATGCTGTGCCATCCCTGCAGGAGGAGCAGGGCTGTCGGCAGAGCCATCGCTCATCTCGCCCAGGTTGCTGCATCCCACTCGCACCAGTCTCATCTGCCTGTTTATTGCTCTAAATTATTGAAGGCAGAAGGGCTGACTCAGCACCGGAGCCTGCAGGAAATTTCTGCCCATCCATCAAAGTGACATGTCCCACTCCTGTCTGGGCTTGGGTCTTGGTCACCTTGGGGTGGGTTCCCTTCTGGGCTGACACCACTGGTGCTGAGGGGCTTGTGCCTCTGTGGGGCACAAGGCAGGGCAGGAGTGGGTGCATGGATGCAGCTCAGAAGCAGGCAGCAGCTCATGCTTGTTGGGTGTGAGGTGGGATGGGTGCAGAGCAGCTATGACAGCTGGTGAGCATGGATGGATGAGCTGGGAGTGGGTAACTTGGGTGCCCCAAGAGTTCAGGCCTCAGTGTGTCAGAAATCAATGTCATCTTTTGGAGTCGTCAGCTCCAAACCAGCATCCCTCATTGTCCTGGGGAAATGTGGCTTGTCCCCAGCACCGTGGTGCTGGTCCAGTCCTGGCACCCACCAGACCTTGCCCTGTGTGCTTCTATCTGGCATTGCCTCCTCAGGAATGTGATGCTGGAGCCTCCTGGGGAGTCCCAGGGAGGACAAGGTTTTGTTTGTGTGTTTGTTCCACTTTAAGGCATGGAAGTGATGCGGGTACCCGCTAATGAAGTGTTGAAGATGGATTGTGGCTGGGTTATGTTCCACGGGGCTCATAGGACAGTTAATTACCCTGGGAAGCTTGAAGGCAATGAATACTTCATGAAGTAAAAGCCAACAGTGAATTATTCATTATCCATTTATCAGGGGCAGCTATGAGAAACCCTCTGGGACAGGGACTGAGCAGGGGCTCCTCTTCCCAGCCTTTGGCAATAATGGACTTGCCCATCTTGCCATCATGGCAGGGACCCCATGGGGCTCCTCTGGGGGGGGTGTCCCTTAAAGCATTGCTCAGCCAAGGGCTGACACCTGGAAAATCCAATGAAGAGCTGGGAAGGGGATATGGAGACAGTGAATGAGAGGCATCGGTCATCCCCCTGCGAGGGGCAAAGCAGAACAAGTCTGCAGTGAGATGCTGCATATGCCCTGGTAGCACTGGCACTGTCCCCAGCAACTTGAATCCAAGGCGGCAGCTTGGCTGCTGCTGTGGGGTATCCTGCTCCAGGGATGAGGGGAAGCAAAGAGAGGCAGGCAAGGAGCCAAGCCCCAGGCACAGAAGCATTTAAATACACCTGCCTCGCTGATTTGTTTGACACCAGGGAGGAATTAAGCTCCATCCTGGGCTCTGAATCATGCTTAAGGATTGAAACCTGGGGAGAACGAGCTGCGGTGGAAAACTCAGCCCGTGGGTAAAGCGAAGGGCTGGATGCTCTGTGAGTACCGGCTCGGTGCGGGGGCCCGTGGGGCTGGAGCAGGGACCGGGATGTCGCATCCTGGCTCCGCAAGAAACAGGCTTTGCTGCCATCTACCTCTGCACCCGGCAGCGGCCCCGGTGTGTGTGTGGGGGGGTTGTGGGTGCCATGGGCTGCTGTGGGGCTAGGGGCTGCCCTGGAGCCCCCAAACATCCTGACCTGAGGCTAAAATGGCACTGGGAGACTTGCAGAGGGAGTGCTTTGGTCTCCTCTCTCCATCCCTCTGCTTCAGTCAGTGGTGGCTCTTCCTCTGTGGTCTTCCTCCAGCACCAGCCCCTGCAGAGCAGGGTGCAAGTGCCCCTGACACCCTGGGGGGGGGGTTTCATGCAGGAGAAAGAGCAAGTGAGTGAGGAAACCCCCCCTTGACATCCTGGTCCTTTCCGTCCTATGGCAGCAGCTCCGCAGCACTGAGCCGATGGCAGTGCCCAGCTCGGGCTGACCCTGCTGCTTGTGCTCAGTTTGTGGGGGGAATAACACAGGATGACATCTGTGCTCCTGCTGATGTTCTCCAGACCTTATAGAACATTTAACCACCTGGTAAATTATTGATCCCTCCAGGTCTGGTGCGCTTGGGGCAGCTCGCAGCCCTCCTGGAGAATTAACTGGAGCCATAAATCAAAGGGACACTTGAGAGATTTCCCATTGCTTGTGCTGGTGGCAGCCTGGCCCCCGAAATGCCACTCGCAGCTTGGGTGCCACTTGCTGCTATTACTTGTTTAGGACCTTGTTAAGTTTAGAAGTTAAAGAGACCCCAGGAAATGGCTGAGACACCAAGTGGGGGAAATTGGGCGAGTGCCACCCGTTAATGCTCCTCTTTAAGGTGAGCTTTCCAGGCTGCCATCAATCCAGCTATAGGGGATGGAGAGAGCAGGGCTGGCTGCTCCTTGGGCTGCTGGTCGGAGGCAGAGGGGCCGGGGGCACTTCAGCAGCTCCACTTGCACAAAGCACAGGGGATGTGCCCCATGCACATGGGGATAGTGTGATCCCCGAGGGGCTGCTGGTGAGGATGGAGGGCAAAAAGCTGATGGGTTTTACCTGTTGTCTTACAGATCAGCTGCAGCAGGGATGGAGCAAGGTCTTTGCCATTGCAGTGATGCTCAAGCCAGTCGGGAAGGCTTGGTGCTTCCAAGGGGTCCAGTTGCTGAGGTACAGAGGCACTTCTTTCATTGGACAAGTGAGCTTTGCCCTGGGTATCCCCAACAGCTGCAGGAATGGGTTGGGAACAAAAGGAGGGACAGGAGCAAGGGTCAGGGTGCAGCCTCCTGGCTTGTTTTCATCTAGTGGGTTGGAACTAGATGATCCTGACCATTCCATGCACCAGAGCTGAGCTGAGGATGGGAATTGAGGGGGTCTCAATGGGTGTTGCATTTGTCTTATTTGCATGGGACATCTTTGACTCGTGCTGCAGCAGCATGCATGCATGCAAGAGCTGTTCAGCAAGGCAGGGGACAATTCCTTGCCCTCAGATGATGCTCTGCAGCATCAAATGGAGTGAAAGGTGTATAGGAGCCACCTCTGGGCAGGGCCTCTCAGTAAACAAGCTGCCCTATGGCATGGTCATGTCCTGGGCAGGGAGCTGCGGGCAGCAGAGCTGCAATGGGGGCCCCAGAACTGTGCTGATGCCAAGTGACACCCATGGGGTTCCCATGGCAAGGATGCTCCCATCTTGCTGACGGTCACACAGATTACCCTGTGCCTTGAGGTCTGCAGCTCCCTTCATGGGGCTTCCATGGTTTTGGGGCTTTTCTGTGTACCTCACACTGCCTGCACCATCAGGTTTGATTTTAGCATCCTTTGTCCTTATTCCCTTCCTGCATTAAACCTCAGGCACAGCCCAAGGTGTACGGTGGTGCATGGGACAAACCCGGCTACACCTGGACTTTGGGAATCCTCTTGGCACTGGGGACCAGAGCAGGGTGTCCAAGGAGCACACGATGTGTTGCAGAGCAGTCAGACAAGCTCCAGCCCTAACAAATGAGGACGTTCAGCTCCCCATACCATGATGTAAAGCTGCAGGCAGGCCCCTGGGAGGGAGTTTTTCCCCTCTGCCCCTGCTTGGTTCATTCCTGCTGTTTATTCCCTATAGAAATGAGAGGTTTGGTTTATCACATCTGCCTAGAGGCAGCAAAGCCACTGAGCGAGCAGGAGAGAGCTGTAGGTAATAGAGGTATTTATTAAAGGAGGGAGGAAATTGATACACTATTCCTGTTTCTTCAGCTCTCAGTCATTGCCAGGGGAGACCAGGAGCGGGCAGCTGGCACAGGGAATAGCCACGAGTCTGTTTTCTGCCCATTTGTGAGTCTGATGAACAAGACAAATACAAGCAGCCTTGATGAAGGAGGAGGCTGGTGCGTGCCTGACACTGCTCACAGCCCCCCAGGGCTGGGGCACCCGGGGCTCCTGTGTTGGTAGCAATGAGCTGAGAATGGGAGAGCAGGGAGGGGACGGATGGGGTGAGAGAGGAGGAGAAAAGGGGCTCTGGAGGGGATGGGCTGGAGGAGATCCCTGCAGTGGGATGGGGATGGTCCCCCCACTGTGTGATGTTTCCAGATCCATCACTGTGATCCAAGCACCCCCCTTAGCAAACCCCCCTCATCTGTTAATTTATTTAAAGTGCTTGGCATCTACCAGAGAAGAGCACTAGGGAGTAAAAACCACCGAGTATTAAGTGCTAATAATTCCCTACTTTTATTTGTAGTTATCCACCTACATGAAAGAGGCTGGGTTTTTGCTGACACTTTCTTGCTGGGAATTGAATGCTGCCTGAATCATCCATCCAGGGCCATTTGTTCATAAAAGTAAGGAATTGCTGTTTGAATCCTTTCATTGCTGCTAACGTGACACAGGCGGCAGTGATGGATTTGGAGCCTTTGTGCAGGCTGGGGATGTCCATGCTGGGAGGTGACACAAATGTGGGTGCTCTGCATCCTCCTGGGGGCTGCAAGCACTTGCCTGCGTCTCCCTGGGTTCAGCCTGGGTGAAGGAGAAGCTGCTGGGGCTGTGTAATGTGCCCCTGGGAGCACATTGGCCTTTCCCAAGCTGTAATCCATGTGGGACAGCTTCTCCCCATGGTGCCAGGAGAGGGGCTGGGATGGGATTTGGATGTGTGATGGCACAGGCAAAAAGGGGGAGGTTTTAATCTTCTTGTTTCCAGAGCTGCTGGCACAGCTGGACATGGAGATGCTTTTCCTTTGGCAGAGACAAATAGACAGAGCCAGACCCTCCAGCATCCTGGCTGCGCTTCTGCGCTCAGAGATGATGAATGTCCCATTGCAGACAGCAGCATCCCAGCCTGAAGGGGATGAGCCCAGGGGCAGGATGAGTGCTGAACATCACAGCATCACCCTAAGAGCCATCTCACACCCTGAGCCCCTACCCTGCACCCATCCCTGTGTTCCAGGGCAGGACCAAGGACCGGCCCTTTGCTGAGATCTCCCTCCTCATCCCTGTGGATGTCTCCAAATCAGGATGTTATTAACTACAAGCTGCTTCTCCCCTGACTGCTGCTTGCACAAACGATAACTGATTTAAAATGAATTGAGCCAATTACTGCAGTTTTCCTAAAACAGATGATGGCAATACTCGGGTAAGGAGAAGCAATCCCAGCTGCAGCAGGGAGAGGAGTTAGACACTGTAATGCCCTTTGGGCCTGAATTTCCAGCTGTCTCCTTATCCTGGCTAAGTCTGGCTGCTTTCCTCAATTGCATGTGAATTCAGGTGGCAGCAGCCAGGGGCTGCTGAGAGAAGGTGATGGTACCTGCTCTGTGTTACCCGCTATGAATGAGTGACTCTGGAATGATCCTTGCTGATTGCAAGCAGGCAGTGCCTGAAATATCAATGCATTCATGGAGAAGCAGAAAGAAATGATTCCTGGATTGTTTCTTTTCCAGGGTTGGGACTTTGGGGTGGATCTGGGGACCTCCCAGCTCCTTAGGGCTAGTGCACATGGGGGTTGTGCAAGGGCTCCTAAAGGCAGTTCTTGCCCCAGGCAGTTTAACCAAGTGGCTCTTTCATAGCTGTTCCTAGCTGCTCTGCTGTGCCTGTATCCAATCTGTACCTCAAGTTCATCAAATATGAAGAACAAATAATTGTCACTGGATGTCTTGTCCTTATAATATGAGGAGCTTTAGTGAAAAGGAAACAGGATGAAGCTGGATTAAACCTTAACTGTGGGACAACGAGGTAAGGAATCTCACAGGTTCCCATTTGTTTGCCTTTCCAGATAATGGGAAACACTGATTTACCCTTGCCAGCAGCCATGGTCCCAGGTGAGGAGGGACACACGTGCCACCGGTCACATCCTGCACTGCTCCTCACTGCCTCACTCTGCACAAGGTCCAGGCCCTTGGCTGCTTTGCCTGTGAACACTGTGGCTGGGCATGACCCTCACAGCAGGCTGGCGAGGGGATGGTACCCATGTTCTTCAGCCCCCAGTCTCATGTTCCCAGCTGCCAGAAGATGCCCTGGGTAGGACAGTCCCTTTCAATGCAGCCCACACAAAAGCCTTTAGAACTGAGATTAAATGAGCAGTTGTGAAATCAATTAGTGATAAAAACCCTGTAGGCGATGTGCACAAATGTGTCATTTTATTGTGTTGCCATCTAAGTGGTAAAAATACATAGATATGAACCAATCTGAAACATGGGGTCAGAAATCGAGGCTCCTGCTGCTTCCCTCTTAATCTCTTATTAAGCCATATTCCTTTTGCTTTTTGTCAGCTTTCTAAATGTAATAACTCAACTAACCGTCTTCTCCTGTTGCTTGCTTATAAATAAGTGTTAGATCAATAAAGAACATCTTTAAAACCCCCTGGATTTGAAGAAAGAGAGGAGCTTGGCCTTGGTGGGCAGCTGCAAGAAAACTGTGGCTTCACACCTCCCAAACCAGCATTGAAAACATGGGAGGGAGGGAAGCAAAAAGAAAATCCATTCAATGAGATGCTTTCTGCCCTGGAAAGGTTGAATCAATGCGGGTTTGATGAGGTTTAGCTGTGATTACAGACTGCCTGGCTGCTGCACTCCCTCACTGGCTTGGAGAAACCACTGCTGCAACTTGGATGCTTCAATTCTTTGCAGGGATTTGGTCCAGAAGAGATGAGCAGCAGCGTCAGCTGCTAGAGAGGGGCTGAGGGCAGAACATGGCTTTATCCTTATTTTATGTATTTTCTTAATACTTTTATGCATATTTATGTTTTTCTAATATATATTTATATATACATATATTATTTCTTTATCTTTTTATTCCCACCTGCAGCCTCCACCTCAGGTAAAGCAGCTCCTCCACTGCATCACGGATGACTTCAAGCTGCACCTCTATGAGCATCACCAGCCTGCTGCACTGGGAGCATCACGCAGAGCCAGCATCCAGCTTGAGAAAGCTCCTTGCAGAGGAGGTAAAGCTGCTGGTCGGCTGCGGTGTTGGGGGTAGTGACACATCTGGTGAGGCAGCTGGATGCTGAGTGCAGATGGGGGTGGCCAGAAGGCACCACTGCAGCATTGCTGCCAGCATCTGCCACTGCTCCTGAGCTCTGCAGCTCCATGGGACCCTGCTCTATCCCTCTCCCATCCATAGGAAATGCAGCTGCAAAGCCTCAGCTCACCCTGAGGTGGTCCCTGGCTCTCCAGAACTCCCTGTTAGGGGTCCTGGGATGCTGTTATCCCCCTCCGGGGTCTGCTACATCCCTGTGAATTCCTCCAGCAAAAGCAGCCTTCAGCTGTAACTGCAGCATTCAAAACAAGAAGAAGAAAGGGGTTTGGGATGCAGAGCTCAGGATGAGTGATTCAGGAGGGCTGTGTTCCCATGGTGTCCCATTGTGCTCAGAAGTCAAGGGGTGAGACAGGCGATGCTGAGGTCGCTGCCTTCCCTCGCACACAGCGTGTCCAACTGCTCACTATAAAAAGCCGCGGTGCCTCAGCTCCTCTGCTGCTCCCTCGCTTCAAGCAGCAAAAGGAAACGGGTTTGTTGCTTGTAGGTGAAGGAAAGGAGGCTCCTGAGACCCGGGCGAGCAGGCCATGAATTATTCAGTGTAGCTGCTGGTGCAGGAGTGGTGCCAGACCTGCAGCATCAGGCCAAGAGCCCCAGTTCGGATGGATGGGGCAGGGGGTGCCCAGGGAGCTGGGGTTGGGAGCAGCATCTTCCCCCCTCTCCCCAGGGGCTGCGCTGGTGGCTTGAAGCAAATGGTGGTTTCTATTCCTGCATCCCCATCCCAGGGGTGCACCTCAGGCTTCCCACTGGTTCTGGTTGCTTTGGACCAAAAGGAAGGAAGGACAAAAGGAAGGGAAATGCCTGCGAGAGGGCCCATGTGCTGAGCAGGGAGGGCAGAGCCCCAGCAGCCCCTGTGCTCGGGATCATTCTGCAGCGGCTCCATAACAAATTCACTGGCACAGGGAACAGCTTTTCCCTGACTCTGCCAGTTCCTGAATGCTGCTGCCTCGAAAGGCCCCGTGGGGAGGGGAGCTTGAACTCTGCAAAAGCTCTGCTTTATTTAAGGCTACATGGGGGATGCTTAAATGTTAAAGGACAGAAAAATGATGGCTGGTGATAGCTTGGGCCACAAGGGCCATGGTGCAAGCGGTGGCACTGCCTGCCCTGTGCCCTGTCTGTGTCTCTTTGTGCCTCTAAACCCCTCTGATGCTCAAGGCTAATGGGGATGTCACCTTGCTGGGGACAGTCACTGCTCTCCCTTCTGTGATCAGGGCTGGTCTAACCCACAGATCCCCCTTCCCATGGCTCTCGAGACAGCTCTGGGCTCACGTCTCCAAAAGCAGCATTACATTTGCATCAGCATCTTGTCAGTGCAGCCGCACAGAAAGGAGCAGGATGGAGCATCTCGATTCGTGTCTCTGCTGCTTCTGTTTATTTCTTACTTTTCAATCCCTATTCCTTGACTGTAGAAGTCCTTGTGCTGACATCTTATTTATAAAATATGTACAGGAAAGCGCTCAGGGGCCGGTCCCACCCTCCAAGGTTGGCTGTGGGTGTCCGGCCTGCAGGAGTGGAGCTGAAAGTCAGCTTCAGTGCCTTGGACTTGGGAGAAGGAAGAGAAAGGAAAGGGCTGAGAGAGACTTCAGAGTGTGTGAGCAAATATTTACAGGTTCCAAGATGAAAACCCCTGTATCTACAGAGTTGTCTTGGGGCTACAGGGAGTCAGGCTTGAAGCAAAGCCTGCTCACAGCTCCATTTGTTCTATTGATTTATGAAGACTGCGGGTATCGATTCCCATCAGCCGTGCCGGCAGCAGAGGCAGCTCCGAGAGCCCCAGGCTTGGGCAAAGGGCAGCTCCAGCCGCAGGGTTGTGCTCAGGAGTGTGCAGTGTGCTCTGTCTGTAGGCTTAGCTTTTGCATTAGGTGAGGGCTGAATGCTTCTGCAGTACTCCCTTGAGCACCGGGGAAGGGGAGGCTGCAGGGACATCGTTCAGGGCAGGAAGGGAAATACCAGGGTTTGGGGTGTCCCACTGGCTGCTGCTGTTGTGTGAACTAAGCCAGAGGGCAGGCAGGGACAGTCCCCAGAAGCTGACCAGCTCCTGGGAGCTGGGGAAGGGACCGGGGCTGCCCTGCAAGGGGCTGTGTCAGTAGGAAGAGCTCTGTATGTTCGCATCACTGGGCACAGGGGTGTCCAGTGCCTGGGGGATGCTACTGCAGTAAGTGCACAGCTAAAGGTTGGGTGTTGGTGCTCAAGGGAGGGACTGCATGAAGGGAGACTGTGGGAGTGGGGTGTCTGTATTGGTCCCTGAGCTTGGTGGGTCACCCCAGTTCAAACTGTCCATGGTCTATGCAGGTGATACTTGGCTGGAGGAAATGGAGGAGACCTCGGTCTTGCTCTGGGATACAGCAGAAGAGGTGTCTTCATCCCCAAAGGGGTTCTTGCCACAGCAGATTGTGGTGATCATGCAATTACGGAACTGAAGAGGGGAGAGAAAGGGAGAACAGTGGGGACGTGCTACAAGGACCAAGAGCCCCAAACAGCCCCTGAGATTCAGGGCTGAGATTCAGCCCCTTCTGGGAAAGAGTGAGGTGCCTGCAATGACCCCAGATGTGTCGGCAAGCCCAGGGCAGAGGCTCACCCTGCATGGCATGGGGGTCTCACCTGCTTGTTCATGAGGACATAGATGACGGGGTTGTAGAGGGAGGAGCTCTTGGAGAAGAAGGCAGGCACTGACATGAGCGTGGCGCTGAAGTCTGCTCCCTTGTTGGTGAAGATCCAGAACGCCACCACAGCATAGGGCGTCCAGGCCAGCATGAACCCCAGCACCATGAGGATCACCATCCGCGTCACCTCCCTCTCAGCCTTCTGGGTTGTGGCTGATTCCTGCTGCTGGGCAGCTGCCTGCAAGCAAGAGGGTGTTGAGGAGCACCCAGCAGCTTCCCACCCCACTGCACCTCCTGCTGCCCACCCTGGCCCCATCCATCCTCTCCCAACGTTACCTCTCGGACTTTGCAAATGAGGCGCCCATAGGAGAAGAAAATGACCACAACTGGGATGATGAAGTGGATGACGAACATGTAGAGGACGTAGGACTCATTGTGATAGTCAGGGTTGTGGGTATAGTAGTCGGGACCGCAGGAACACTGCATCCCCTCCGGCATATACCTGCCAGAGAGAAAGGTTAGGATCTTCACCAGGACCCTCCCTGGGGGTCACAGGAGGAGCCCAACGTAGGGACTGAATTGCCTGCTGGCCTGGTTGTCCAAATGCTCTTTATAGTCTGCAGAGAAGAACGGGTTCTTCACAGCACAAGACAAGCTGTGACTGTTAAAGCTCCTCTTTCTCTGCAGAGCATGAAGGGCTATTGCAGCAGGAGATACTGAGCCTGTGGCTGCCTTTGGGTAGTGGACACCAAGCCATCCTGAGACTGACAGCTCAGGTCTCATTTACGTTCTGACTTGCCCTATTGCCTCTATTGCAGGAGCCCAGAGGGTTTCACATCCTGTCCCAGTGGGGTGTCCGCACAGCAGCAGGGGCTGCTGCAGCCTTGCACTCACCGGGACCAGCCAAAGAGGGGTGGAGCAGCACAGGAGAAGGCCATAACCCAGGTAAAAGCGATGCCCATCATGGCATGGCTCGAGGAGAAGCGGAAGTTTCCCATGGGTTTGCAGACGACGATGTAACGCTCAATGGCCAAGACAACCAGGGACCACAGGGCGACTTGGCCTGCGGGAGGGAGAGAAACAGAGCCATGGGGGTGGGAAGAGCAGCTCTGGGCTTGATCTTCCCTTCATGGTCTTGTGGCTGCAGCAAAGAGCAAAGGGAACTGAGGAGTTGGGGATCAGCAAGGGAAACCAGCATCCTACTAAATAACTGAGGATCTCCCGACCGCAACATGCTGCCACAGTGGGATGCTGGTGATGGAGGATGCTGGGGATCATCATGGGTTTGTAGGACTTTAAGAATGAAGGGAGTGAATTCTGCCTGGGCACAAAGAAGCACATTCCTGGCAAAGATACCAGAGGTGTCCAAACCTGTTGATGCCTTTAAATGTGCATTTCATGAGCCTTCCACCAGTGCTGGTGTGGGGAAGCTGTGTATGTGTGGGCATGCCTGCACATGTGTTTATAAGGGATAATTAAACTTCAGGGGATTGGAAGAGTTTAGTCGGTGCCATAAGCCTGCTAATGCCCCCAGCTGTGATAATCTGCTGATAACTACACCCTGTGCTTGCATTTGCTGGAGACCTGCTGCTAGCAATGCGACTGCTTCCCATCAAACATTCCTCCCTCTGAACAGATGCCTCCTTGTTCTTTACTCACCACAAACAGTAGAAGAGCAAATAATGCTGCCTGAAGCTCACTTGGTCAGAAATGATGCAGACCCATAGGATCTTCTGACCCCAAGACCAAGCCCTTCCTCAGTGCTTGGCTTGGATCAGGACATTCAACTTTGCTTTTGCCTGGCAGAACAGCCTTTCCCCCCCAATCAGCATCATTGCAGGAAATTGCCCCATTTAGGGGAAAACAAGTGAAGCCCTTGCAGTGGTTATGGATGTCTACAGCGAGGATTAGCGGCTGTCAGATCCATCACGAGGTGTCATGTGGGCCTGGTGGCTGTGTGGGCATCGGGTGCAAAGTGAATTTTCCCTGTTTCGCAGGGGGGTTGTGCAGGGTGAAGCGTTAACAGCTCTTATGTCCCTGAGAAATGAAATAAGGAAGCTCCCGAGGGCACCCAAAATGGGAGCAATTGGGACAGAGCTGAGCAATTGCTGCAGAGACAGGGCCTGGCTGCGCTAGCTCTGAATCCTCCTTCCCCTCCATGCTGCTGCTCTTCCCTGCTGGTTAAGAGCTGCTGCATCTTCCTTCTTTCCCTAAAGAAGCTGTGACCCCATTTTTTGTCTTGAACTCTTTTCCATGCCCATACCTCTTCTGTGGGGCCCTTTTCCTGAGGGATCTGCCTTCCCCCTCTGAACCCTCCCTGGTGCTCCATCTTTTCACAGAAAGGGAAGCCTTTCGCCAAAGATGCTTGACATTGACTTAAGGACATGATGTGATCCCTGTCTTTCCTGTCTTTAAGCCACAGGGAAGTAGTGCCTTGCATGGCAAGCTCTGCCCCATGCAACAAGCCGTGACACTGCAGCAGCATGCGAGATAGCTTTCTGCATGGGAGGGATGCTGCGTGCATCACAGCTGCCCTGATGGTGTGAGGAAGGAGAAGAATTGGGCTCCCAAAGCCCTGAAGAAGGAAGCCCCAAGCTCCCACAGCTCTTACCTCCCAGCGTGGCGAAGAAGCCTTCCACAGCACAGCCAATGGGGCCGAAGACGAAGTAGCCATTCCAGGCCGTGTAGAAGGTGACTGTGAAGCCAAAGCAGGCCATGAAGAGATCAGCCACGGCCAAGTTAACCAAGATGTAGTTGAGCGGCTGCCGGAGCTTCTTGTGTTTGAAGGTGACCAAGAGGGTGAGCAGGTTGATGGGCAAACCGGTGGAGATGAGGAAGAAGATGTAGCAGCACACGACACGGTATTTCCAGGGCTCAGCTAGGTAGTACTGGGGGTACTCAAAGGGGCTTCGCACCACCCCTGTCTTGTTGGACATAGGCACGTAAAAATTGACGCCTTCCGTCCCGTTCATCCTGCCAACCTCAGGGCGGATGCTTGGCTTCTAAGGGCTTCTAAGAATCAAATACTCTGGGTCTGTATTGAATTGTGCTTCAGTCCCCCCAAAAAAGGAAGCACCACCTCCTAATGCGGCAAAATATCCGAGTTTTGGATACTGGGATCCCCCCCAATCCGAAGAATAACTTAAGAAGCACAACAGTAGATCCGAGGGGACGGGAGGTGGTGCCTGCCCCTGCTCTGCGGGGAGGGCTGGGCTGGCGGTGCCCATGTGCCAGGAGGTTTTATACCCTCTGGCCTCCTTGGGAGCGCGGGGGGAGCCTGGATTAGGGTCTCGGCTGACTTTGTATGACAAGGGCAACGGGATTGAGAGGGGTTGATGGTTTAAGCACCCTCTAAGCAGCCGGTTGGCCCCAAAACCTGCATTAAAGCGTATTAATTGCCATTAAGTGTTTAATATTGTTTAAGGAGTTTGGGGGAAGGAAGGGATATGGTGGGGAGCCCTTTGGAAGAGGGGCAGAGGTAGGAGGAGCAGTGGCGAGTTGGAGAGCGGCTGCTTTGGGCAATTGATGGGGAGATGGGTCTGTGCCTTTGTCAGTCCCTGCATGGGTGAGGGACCTCCTTGAGGAGGTTGCTGGGGGAAGACTGGATCCAGCTCTGTGGGTCTGAGCCATTTGCTTGGCTCTGGCTGTTTGGCTGCTCTTTGCTCCAAGTGCTGTCTGACACGGACACATGTCCCCATCACAGAGCAAAACCAGGCTTTATGAACATGGCTCAGGGCTATCTCTGTGCATGGGGCAAAGGCAGGAGGAGAAGCATCTTCCCATTCCAAAGGCTGCACTCTTGGTAAACCCAACATTCTTGGGAAGGTCTTTTGGTTCTATTACACCCTGAATCATGGACCCTGCTGGTTCTGGAGGGCAAAGAACTGAATTTCCTCCTCTGTCTTGCCTCCTTATGAGGATATACATTATTCAGCTGATCCTCCAAAGATCTCTGGCAAGACAGAGGGAGTGCTCCATCTGGCAGGGATGCAGGTGGCACCATCCCTGGCTCCCAGGGAGCTACTGGTGAGTGTTTCCCACCTGAGCCTCCTCCTCATCCCAGCAAGTGGGACACTGATCTGGGCTGCAGCTTTGCATGGATTGGCAGGGTTTAGGGATAGCTCTAAAACCAGCCTGACAAAGTGCCATTACTCACTGGAGAAGCAGTGCTTGGGTACCCTGGGGGAGGGAAGGCAGAGCCTTGGCGATGCTGAGGGACCAGACCCAGCCTCTACCACACTGGGAGAGCAAGTGGGAGGGAAAGAAGTGTCTCCCAGTCTGTTAGCTCCCAGTATGGGGTGTGGGTTCCCCATCCCAGCACACATGAGGCTGTGAAACCTCCTCAGCAGGGTTGGTGCCAGCTCAGCGCACCAGTGCTTCACCTCATCCAGGGTTTTTCCCCATTTCTTCCTTCTGGGTCATTGATGCTGCTCCTCCAGGAGACCTGCTTAAGGAGCCTTAGTGAAGCTCTTCATTAATCTCTGACATCTGGTGGTGTTAATGGCCCTGATCTGTTAATGCCGTAAGCTGCAGCCTTCCTCACTGCTGCCCTCCGCTGAGACGAGGCCCAAGAGCCAAGTCCATGCTGCAGGAACGAGGTGTTCTGCAGGACCGGGATGCCTGGGAGCTGCAGGACAGGAGAGGAAGGCTCCAGGGCATGGCTGGGGTGAATGATGTCCTAATCGCTGACCCACTAATCCATTAGCAGAGATCCAAGAGGAACAGAACACGGATGTGGTGAGAGTAAGTGGGTCACATCAGGCTCAGCTGCCCTGGGATAAGGATTCCCTGTGGGATGTCTGTGCCTCTCTTGTTGTATATGCTGTGAAACCACCAGCTGTGAAACTCCCAGTCAAGGTCTTCCTTGAGGAGGACAATTTCTTGTGGAGAAGTCCCATAGCCTTACTTCTCATAAAGCTTTCCCTGGACATACTTCATGCCTCTCCATGAAACAGTCTCTCCAGATAGTCATGCCTCTCCATACAGCCATAGTCAGGCTTCTGGACATACAAAAATTGGGCACATTTCCCCAGAATTAGTTGAATATTAGAGCACAACCCAGAAATGCTACTACACAAAGAGATGTGCATCTCCATTCCATGGCCCTCCTAACCTCCATGGTAGAGAGCAGCTCTTTCCAGCTAGGCGATATCACAGTGATGGTCCACCTTTAAATGACTTGGACCTTGCTGCCAATGCCAGCATCTGAAAGCTCTGGCACTTCTCCCAGGTTTTGTACATGAACACAGTTATGGGAAAGTCAATTTCCATCTCCCATCTGAGACTTTCTACCACATCTTTGTGCTGTCCCATCTTTGAGTAGAGTTGTGCAAATGAATCCCAGCTATGTGAATGCTCCATCCCTGGCAGTGTTCAAGGCCAGGTTGGACAGAGCCTTGGGTGCCATGGTTTAGTGTGAGATGTCCCTGCCCATGGCAGGGGGTTGGAAGTGGATGATCTTAAGGCCCTTTCCAACCTTAACTATTCTGTGATTCTATGTAGAGAAGAGGTGAAATGAGTCTGCTTTGGGTGGTGGGGGAGAGGATCAGATGCTGTCATTGGTCTGTGGACCTTTTCCACTTGCTCTTCCAGCTAAGGTGGGGTGCAGATTTGGTTTCATGTGTGAAGCCTTTCATACAGATGACTGTATGGACCACGAGGTCTTTCAGGACCACAAGGACTTTCACCTGACCTTCAACAAGATCTGGACCAGGACCTTTCCCCTCTTTGGCAGCTGAATATGGAGCAGGTAAGCCTGAGCCGCCTCTGTAGTGCTAACAAGGGCTGTCCTCCCCTGTCCTCCCCGGTCCTCATAGGCTTGGCTTCCTCCCCTGAGAGCTGGGGCTGATGTTTTGGTGGATTTAGAGCTCTCTGCAGGTCAGGAGCAATCAGAGCAATGCCGGAGGCCTTGAATAAGCTCAGCACAGGGAAATGACACTGGAGAGGAGAGCTGGTTCTTTCAGGACATGTCCCATATACAATCTTGGTTCCCTCTGCGTCTCTGTCACAGAAATGGGAAGCGATGGCTTTAATTTGGTGTCTCTTAGCAGGGAAACTTTATGGGCTGTCTCCCAGAGAGCTCTCAATTGTTTTCTATGCTGACTCTACGACGAAGGCAACAGCAAAATTCAGGCCCTGTTAAATGTGAGAGAAGAAGCTGCTTCCTTTGTGGTTCTCCTTAAGAAAAGGGTTTTCTTCCCCTTTGCAAGGTTGTTTTTTCCCCTTCTTTGCCAAGCTCTATGAGATGAGATTGTCTCTTTGTCATTGTTTGTCCGCACGTTGTGTGACAGAGCCCTGAGCTGCTCTGGGCTTTTATGTCCTGTGTAAAGCATGAAATGCTAATTATAATCAAATAACTAACGTGCACTGAGCTGATACGGTTGGTTCACTGGGCACAGCCAACAGGCAGAGCAAAGCATGGGCTGTGCTGTGGGAGGTGAGTGTCTGGAGCAGTGGAATTGGAAACTGGGCTGTGTCTCTCTCTGTCCAAGCACAGGGATCTTCACTGCTGCTTGGGCAAAGGCACAGGAGCCACTTGCCCAGGGACACATCAGGAATGACCTACAGAACAAGACGTAGAGACACACAAAAGAAATGAGTCATGAAGCGAACATCTGTGCTTACATTCTGGTGATGGGCTAATGCACAGGACCTTCAACCTCGGCCTTGAGCACCAATGCTGAATGAAAACTGGTGCTGAGCACACTTTTGTGCTTCTGGCCAGCCCTGAATCTCCGGAGGGGTTCGTTCCTCCTTGGTGGCAGAAGAGGGAGGAAGGTGCAAACCTCCCGGTACCCCAGTTGCCCTCATTTCCCCGTATCAGATAGCAGCCATGCGTGGCCACTGCGCTGAGCCACTTACGCTGGGCTTGTGAGCTCCCTCGCCAGGAAAGGGGTTAAAGAAAGATAAAGCCGGAGTGTTACAGAGACCATATGGAGGGGAAGAAAACCCTTTATCCTGTAATTGGATTCGTTCCCCGGTGGAGGTGAGGCTGAGTGGAGCTGACAGCTCGTGATGGGCGAGGCGCTGCCAGCAGCCCCGTCCAAAGCAGGATGTGTGTGCACAAACTTGTAGATCAATCCATTAGAGTGGATCAAATAGATTTAAACGCGTGGCAGGGAGAAGGAGGACACGGATGTATTTACAATTTGGTTTGGGGTGGCTGTTCCTCGCCCTGCAGGGATTAACTGGGCTCTGAGGAGGCAGCCATGCCCTCCACCAGCATCCACAGTGCTCCTGGGTGCTCCCCTGGGCTTGCTCATCTGCATCCATCCAGGACAAGGATCTGGTGGTGCACAGGGAGGTTCTTCACCCCATGCCCTCACTTCTGTCCCCCAAAATGAGGGTACATGGAAGCCTCTCTTCTGCCTTGCTCACAGTCCCCAAAGGGCTTGGGCAGGAGGAACCCCAGCTCCTGTTTCCCCCCATCACAGCTCCTTCCCCAGGCTCTCCCCACCATGCAGCCTTGCAGGGATTGGGTATCCCAGAGCCAGAAAGCAGCTGGGAAGTGGGGAGAGCTTCACCACTGCCAACCTTGCCTCGTGTGCATGGTATTTGCATGCAGGCAGGCCCCTACCTCCTCCTGGGCTTTTCCTCCTGCTGCTGATCCAGGTAACATCTCTACAAGCACCGCAGGATTCCCTTGGAGACACAGCAAGTCTTGGGGACCTGTCATTCCCTTGCCAAGGAGCTGAGCAATCCGGCTCAGCTGTGAGCCTGCACCCTCCGTGTGGTGCTGTCAACACTTCACTAAGTGACAAGTGGAGCTGTGCAGAGTAGGCAGGTTTGCAAGACAGCCCCACGGGCCATGGAGCGCTGCGGGATGAGCAGCACAGGCACTGCTGGATGGAAGCAGCTGAGAAGGGAGAAAGCCATCCTCTGAGAGGGGGCATGGCCAAGGCAAGGGGGAAGATGCTGTCTGCTCCTGTGAGAGCTTCCAGTCAACGCCTTGCTTGAGTTTGTTCTGCTTGATGGGCGATTTGAGCTACATGGGTGTTAGGCAGGAGTCAACAGGGAGAGCTGGGAGTCAGGGATCTGTGTCCAGCTCCTCTCCAAGCTCTCCTTTGCCCAACTAGAGGCAGGTGCTTAACTGCAAAGTCAGAGAGGCAAAAGAAAGGCTTTCATTTAACACCAGAGGGATGGAGCAGCGCAGCTCCACCGCTTGGATCTGCAGAGCCCAGCAGTGCCTGCTCTGGCCCAGCCCTGGGAGCAGCTGAGCAAGGGGTGGCAAACAGAGATAATCCAGCTCTTTTATTTGTAAATCTCATTTGAAGTTGAGCCCTGTTATTCCTGATTTGCTCATTGTGGATGTTCAGAGTCCTCTGCAGCAACGCTTTATATGAGCTGGTTGTGTTGTCAGAACTGGGACATATTTTCATTCCTAGTGCAGAGCCCTTAGTGCCCTCGGTGGAAGCTGGACTCTGCAGTGATGCCAGCAGCACTGTGATCTTTGGGGACATGGTACAGATCGGGTTGCTTGCTTGCTCCCTGCTTTCCAGCAGGGCTGATGTCTGGCTGGGCTGGCTTCCTGCCCCAGTGTCCTCATATTCCAGCTCCCAGAAGAGCCGTGTCCAGGTGGTTCTGTGGGTGTCCCGGGATGAATCCCTCACATCACTGCCCTGGCCGTACTCTCAGCCACCTGAGGAGCCCCATCCTCTGCCTTTTGCCCTGTTCTGAGGCCCCTGTTCCTGTTGGTGGTGGCTGGGTGTCCTGCACTGCAATTCATTTCTGGCCTCTTCTTGCTGTCCCTGCTTTAAAGCCTTCCAGGGATTTGCTCCAAACCAAACACGTCCCTTCTCTCCCTTTGCCCTTCATCCTATAATTGGATTCATTTCTTCCATCCAGCCCACCCCAGGATTCTCCCCATCCCTTTATGTAACGGTGCTGGCTCTGGGCTGTGTTGCTCAGGGCTTGACCTGCAGCCACTGAAACCTGTGGAGGGGTTTGCACCAATTTCACTGCACACCAAATCCCACATGGGTACAAACCTCTTTTCTTTTGCAGTTCTTGCTCCCATCCTGTTTTCTGCCTCTCTTTCCTCTCCATGTGTGATGGGTGCTCCCTCCAGCTGCTGCATTGCTTCTGCATTGCATCCCTGCACAAACCCTCTGGGTACTGTGTCCATGAGCTCCTACATCCCACATGGCACGAGGGAAGAGGGAAATGCAGCAGCCCTGCACAAATGAGCAAAGCAATGGCAGGATTGCCTGGAAAAGATGATTGATTCTTTTTTTTCCCACTCCTTTCATTAATATTTATTCTCCTTAATTCCCAGTCTTTACTGTTTAGCTCTCTAAAGCCCTTGTGGCTGAGACACACACTGAGATTGCTATCCATCACTTAGGCAAAATATCCATGGATTAAACAGGCATTCTATCAAACGTGAGTCCTGTGCTGGAGCTGGAATTGGCTGGACGGGCCCAAAGGTCTCTGCAGATCTTTCTTGCTCTTATCAGAGTTTTCCATTTGCTTTTCCCGGTCCCATGTCCCGGCTGGGATGGATGTTTTGCTGATCTCCAGGTTTCCTCCATGAGCACATGGGCACTGTCTCTTTTTCACCCTGAAGGCATCTGACCCTGTTGCCTTGTTCCCTTGCAGGATGAAATGTTGCCTTGAAAGCCTGAAAGGAGATAAAGCAGCAGCAAACTCTTCTCCCCTGTTGCAGATAAACTGCTATTAACTGCTGAGGGTTTCTGGAATGAGAAGGGTGACTCTCCATTGAAAGCACTGATATAAATCCTGAGCATCCAGCATAATCCAGTCCACCGCATCAGGAAATCTCCTGGGAGATGGCACCATTGAGCACAGTGATGCCTTTTCACGCTACACTTCAACCATGGAAGGATGATCCCCATGGACAAGCACTGCAAATGCTGGTGGTTGGATCCTGACTCCTCTTACCTCCCCATCTGCAATGAGACGGGGCTTCCCACAACCTTCATCTGCCACAGTGACCACAGCACTGAGCGTAGCATCTGTGTGTGAGCAGGAATATCCCACATCATCCTGCTGATGGGACAGTGCCATGCAGCCCTTTAATGCACTTCTTGGTGCCTTAGTCCTTTGTCTTCCTGTGCTTAACCTGATCTATTGTTGTTTGATATGGGAATGGGGGGGGGGGGGTGTGCGTGTAAAAGGAGGTAATAAGAAAATGAAAGGTCAGCAGGTGTAAAGGCTAAATGGCTCTTCCATCAAATCTAATGCACATTCCCTGTGAAGGCAGCAGGGAGCTGCTGCTTTCCCTGCCTCACAGCCTCAGCCCCTGACTCAGCTGCATCATCTGCAGGCAGCACCTCCCATCCCTGCTGTGGCCCCTTGCCTGCCCTGCTCCCCCCCCAGCCAAGCCCCACGCTGCACAGGGACTGCATCTTCTGCCATTCCTAAAACTACTCTGAGCCTTCCAGTGAAAACCTGGGGGTTTGGGTTGGAAAACCAAAATGGAAACAGATGAGATGAATCCCATCTTGTTTTCTCACCTCCTCTCCTTTCTCTCTTCACTTGTTCCAGATCAGGGAGCGAGTGGCAAAGGAGTGACCAAAAAATAAAGAAAAACAAAGCAAGGGAACATTTTCCTCTTGTTTGTTTGGGATTTTTTTCACTTGTTTGAGAAACCAGAATGATTTTATAAGCAACAACTGTGGTTTAATAAGAAAGGGCTTGGGTTCGTTTTGTTTCTTTAAATTCTAATGGAAGATGATTGTCATGGGATAGGGCACTTTGGCCAGCGCCTGTCTCCTCCACCACTGGTAGAGAAGCTAAATCCATCCCAGCTATGTTCAGAAACACGTTTTCCTCTTTCTTTTGTCCTTCCATTAAGGCAGCAGGCAGAGGTTCCAGGTATCCCTGATTTTGGGGTGTGCACTGGGGTCACCTCAGGCCTGATTCCCTGATTTCTGGGGTGCAGCATTCCTTTTCCAGGCTTCTAATACCCATGGGAAGCTCTTGCAAGCACGTTGCAGACCCAGAGGAGTTCAGTGAGTTGCTGAGGATATAAATGGGTGCAATCCTGCTGGAGGCAGGTCTGCTGCAAAGATGCTGCTCCATCCAGGGTCTATTGGAGATGTTGGTCCTGAAGAGCTACACAGCATTGTACCTGCAGGTAAAACAGATCACTGCTTCAGAAGGGCAAGTACTGGGATGCTCCCTGCCCTCTGCTGCACATCCCAACCTTCATCTCTTCCCCTCTGCACATCTCAACCTTCATCTCTTCCCCTCTGCACATCCCAACCTTCATCTCTTCCCCTCTGCACATCCAAACCTTCATCTCTTCCCCTCTGCACATCCCAACCTTCATCTCTTCCCCTCTGCACATCTCAACCTTCATCTCTTCCCCTGTGCACATCCCAACCTTCATCTCTTCCCCTGTGCACATCCCAACCTTCATCTCTTCCCCTCTGCACATCCCAACCTTCATCCCTTCCCCTCTGCACATCCAAACCTTCATCTCTTCCCCTCTGCACATCCCAACCTTCATCTCTTCCCCTGTGCACATCCCAACCTTCATCTCTTCCCCGTGGCTGACCTGCACCTTGCCACCAGCTCTCAGCCATCAGCAAGAGCAGGCTCAAGGTCTCTGGGTTGGCTGCAGGAACCAGGCAGAGTGGGAGGAGACAGACACAATGGGAGACAAAACTCCCTGTTGAGCTAAGAGATCTTTATCTGCTCGCACCAGGGGGTGAACTGGTTTTGGGGAATCAGCAGGAGTTAAATCCTTGCTATTGATGCTTGCCCAGCCCTTGTATTGCACCACCAGGCAGTGGGGAGAGACTGAGGTGGGTGCCAGGCAAGCCTGGGGAGGAGGAACTCCTCACCCTTACATTATTTATGCTGCAAGTTCCCATGTGTTTTATGCTCGTGAGTCTCCAAATATTTACCGAGTGTTAATACTTTGCAAACTGCATTAAAATTTGCCACTGGTGCTTTATTCATCAGGAGGTTCAGCAGCGCCTGCTGAAGCCCTAACGCGTTCATGCAGAGACAGCAGCTGGAGGATGCTGCCTGCGCTGTGAGGAGCTTCCTGCTCCCACTTCCAAAGCAGGGAGCTGAAAATGAACTCCCTTACCCACATCGACTTGGACGATGTGACTGCAGGCATTCAGCTCAGGTTTCTGACCCATCTGACTCCGAGCAAGAATAACTTGATGTGAGTGGGGTGAGGTAAATGTTCCTGTGAGCACTGGGAAAGGGAACTGGGGCTGGGGACATGGTTTGGCCAAGCCTGATGCTGCTGTGGGGATGGTGGGGCTGTGGGAGCAAACTGGAATGCACAAAGCTCTATCCTCCCTTCTCATACATGCCAGCCCCAGCCAAGGAGGTTTGTGGATACAGGGGGAGAGGTTTAGCCCGTGGTGGTGCCAGGGCTGGTGCTGTGGCTCTGCTGTTCACCCCGGAATCAGCAGCATTGCTGGGGATACCCCAGTGCCTAACCCAGCACCAAGGCAGCATTTTGGGCCTCCACAATCTCCCCCCACGTGCTCACCACCCACTTGCCTTAGCCTGGGGCTTAATTTCAGCTTCAGACTCCCATTGGCTTCTATCTCCTGCTTTTTATGCAATCCACTTGCCAAAATACCCCGAGCACAGAGCGGCGTGGAGGACATGGAGACAAATGCTCAGTGTTGCTGGCACAGGGAGCTCATTTTCCCCTGATTCCTTGACACTGCAATTGATACACGGCTTAATGGACTTTACTACTACTGCTGGTTTCCTGTTAAAATTACTCCCAATTATGGCAAACGTTTAACTTTAGGTACGAGCAGAACTGCAAGCTGCTCCATTTTGCACATCATATTTCTGCTAAGCCTCTAAATTCTCCTGCAATTTTGCTTCATAAAGCAAGGAGAGTTCCAGGGGGGCTGCAGATTGCAAATTGTGAGAGGTTCTGCAGCAGGGCAGGGTTTTTGCAGTATAATGCTGGGGAATGAAGCTTCTAGCTGGGATTTTTATTTTCATTTATCCTCATTTTGCATTGGCATCAGGGATGTGCCAAAAGCTGCTTTCATGGACTGGGCAAACCTAGAGCAAAAAGCTGCCTGTTGGTCTCAGCCGTTGCAGTGCTTCCACTGAAGAAGTCTCAGCCAGGTCCCTTGTTTTCAGCTCTGTTTCCTTTCCTTTTTGAGTCCTCTTGCATAATTAAGACATGAACCTGGCAGACACCATGCAGCTAACATAGATATGATTAATTTTCATCTTCCCTTTTTATCGTACAGGTTGTCCTTTCCAGTGTGGGAAGCTTCATTGCGGATGGATGGGAGACAGGCCAGCCAGCAGCGGGGCTGAGGTAAAGGGGACAAGACATGGGAAAGTTTAATGCTTTGAAAATGTGACCTTTCGTGGTAACTAATTTGTCACTTGCCAACACCATCTGCTGACTCGTCAGCTGCATCCATCATAACCATGAAGAGATACTGGGAAAGTCAATTAAAATGTGAACCGGTGTCAAATGGGCTTTGTGCAAACTCTCTAGCAAAGGGAGGGGGAATAAACCCCCTGTTGTGTAATGTCCTTTTCATGAGCACGCATGCATGTGGGCCTCTGCTGACCTCTCTGCAAGCTTTACAGGTAGAACTGCTAAGCTGCAGTAAATACAGAGGGATCATGGTGCAGGTGAGTGAGTGTGCACAGGTACCATAGATAAAGGGTGGGAAAGGCAGCAGAAGCATCCAGGGGTGACCAGGAGCACGAAGAGTTCTAGTCTCCAGCATCCAGGTAGCTACTTGGTCTCTGTTCCCACTTCAAGCTGGGTGGGTGCTTCATAGGTGCTCAGATAAACCGCTGGTGTCACCAGCGTGTGCTGGCTTCAGTGGAGAGAGCCCTGACAAGCTGGAGGGGAGCAAAATCGATGCTTAAACAAGAGGAAAGATGCTCTCTGCTCATCCCCCAGCACGGGAGCATCGATTCCACCAGCTCCTGCCCCTCACTTGCTGTGAGCACCCAGCAGACACCAGAGCGTGCTGCAGTAGTGCTGGAGCTGGGTGCCCTCTGCACTGGGGGAGCAGCTGTGGGCAGACAGACCATGAGTTTCAGACAGTCCCTATCGACAGGGAGGGTTTGATTGCTTTGGAAGACAGCTCGGTAGATAAATGCTCTGACTTGTCACTGTGCTCACACCAATACCCAGTGGATGTTCACCCCTCCTGCCCCCAAACTGGCATTTCACCCCATTCTGCACCGGCGCAAGGAGAGCTGGGCAATGCCTCACATGACTGCAGTACTTTGTGGTGCCGATGGTGAACTTGGGATCTTCCTGCTTTGTGCCTCCTCTTTTGTAGCTGGGAAGCAACTTCACTAACAGCAAAGTACATATCTGCCTGGAGAGGCATTGAGCGGAGCATCTCAGGTGCGAAAGACACGTCCTGCTTACAAATGGAGGAGGAGACAATCAGAAATGACAGGATTTGACTGGAGCAATGTGTGGGGGTGTTCTAGGGGAAGAGGGAGCAAATCAATTCGCAAAGGGATAGTCAGGAAGAGGTAAAGGAGGTGGCCAGGTCTATTTCTTTCAATATGGCAGTATTTTATTGTGGTGATAAATGAAAAGGCACAAAAGATTGATGCTGTTGAGATAACACCACATAATCAACACATCTGCATATCAACACATTGTGTTTTGAAGGGAAAGCCTGAGCAATCCTCTTAGGATCACTGGGTCACCCAGAGCCATGTCTCAGTGCAGTGACAGCTCTGATGTCCCAGCAAGGGTGGACAGGGGGGAGATGGCCCCAGTGCTGCCCTGAGGAGTGCACAGGGAGAGGAGCAGGGCCCAGCACAGCAGAGGGATGTGACAGAAAGGGAATCTTTCTTAACTTCAATTCCAGCTGATATTTATGGGGAAGCTAACATAGGGGTGAAATGTGACCTCACAATGTTGTTCGGTATGTCCAAGAGGTTTCTGACACTAATTCAGGACCAGGCTCAGATCAGGTAGCGCATTGAAGCAGTGGGACCAGGCTTCATTAAATTCATCCTGAGAGAATATTTTAATATTTAAAGAGAACATTTAATGTTTATGTAAGTCCTCTTCTGACGTGAAGCTGCTGTTAAATCACTTCAGAAGGTCCTTTTTAAAGCACTTTATACTAGGCTGTTATGGAGCTGTGCTGGCAAATGCAGTTCCCAGCTCTCCTGGACCCAGTGAGGCTTATTAAAAGATGCAGCCCATCAAGGAGGGTTTGCAGGGGTAAGGAATATGAAGATAAGATCTAACAAAACAGCTGTCTCCAAGTCTGTCTCTCTCTCAGCATCACTCTGTCTCCCTCGCTGCCAGTGGGACTGATGGGAGCATGTGTGTGGGTCTTAAACCAGAAGAGCTGGAGGGCTAAAGCTTGCAGAACAGAGAGAGTCTTTAACAGTGCTCAAGGGCTGGGCTTGAAGTCCCTGGAGATACTGCTCAAGAACAAATCTGTTTACAGAAAAAGATTTGAGAGGAGAATTGTCAGTCAAGACACTTCTATTCTCAGCTCAGGAGCAACTGGGAGAGTAAATATACCTCTGGTTAGCTGGTGGAGAAATTAGATTGCAGCTGATCAAAAGCCAAAGGGATTTGTTGTCAGATGGCCCTCTCCTCTGTCACCCTGGTATCTTCTTTCCTGTGTTGTTCAGACTCTCAGGATGGTTTCAAAGGAGGCAGTGGCCAGTTCTTGTGGTGTGTGTGGTGTCTCTGCTGGCTGAATACACTGAGGACTTCATGCCTTTTTCATGAGGAACAAATCCCATAAAATGCAGGTAACCCCTAAGAAACTGCAGGGGCTGGAGCCCTGAATAACCCAGGAAAGGTTATTCATCCCTCATTCCCCCCCCCCTCCTGTTCAACAGGAGATACCCTGATACCGGCAGTCCCTCACTCACCCCAAAGTGAAGGGCTATGGGAGAGGGCAGACAGAACCTTTAGGCTGGAAGACTAGAAAGGAAGAGCCTGGATCCTTTGCATAAGAACCAGAAGATATGTGTGGGGATCATCTGCAGCTAGTGGGGCTCGTTTTTCTTTCCCCCATGCTAGTGGCTGTGATTTTGACAGAGAAGCTGCAGCCTCCCATCACCACAGTGATGGGTCTTTTTGTTGTAATAAATAATTAACCATCCTCCAGATGGTTGTCACCTCTGGGATGCGCAGAGAGGAGAATGTTCTCTCTTTTGATGTGAAACTAATACTGTTGAAAGGTGTCAGGCAGCCTCAGAGACTGCAGCTCCTTAAACATAGCCCAAGTGAGCTCTCCCTGAACAACACTACCCATTGATACTGGGGAGAAATCTTATTTCCAGCACCTATCCACTTGCTGTGGGTAGCAATTGCTTTTTGTGGGGAGTAGAGTAATCCTTCAGTCTGCTTGAGGAAGATGATAAGGACCCCAGATCAATAGTTCATACATTACAACCCTTGTAGCTCTGTGTCTGCCAGTGATTGAGGCTCTTCTAGACATATGTTCAAACCAAAGCAAGTGCACAGCAGGCAGTTTGACACTGAGCACAGCCTTCAATCCACTTTACATGTCCTGTCACGTTTGTCATATCCCAAAGCAACTCTGACTTTTCTCTTTGGGCTTCGAAGAAGGGTCCTGAAGCCAAGTTTAGCCCCATAAATGGGAAAGGAGCAGAAAATTGCTGGTTTTAGGGATTTAAGTGCTAGTCTAAGCCCTCAAAGGCATGTTTACCTGGTTAGCAAAGTCTGAAAACTCTGCTTTTCCATCTGAATACAGGTTGCTCTTTGCCCTGCCTGTGCAGTCACTCCTGCAGGGAGCTCAGCAGTTCTCTCCATCAGCAGGAGTGTGGAGGTCCACCCCAAAGCAGCTACACTGGAATTTGGCCAAGACTTTGTAGGTTCATGTGCAGCTATTACAACCTTGGTGCACCAAGAAGCAATAATAGGATTTAAACAGCAAGGATTCACAGTTCAAAGCATTAAATAATTGGCACATCCCAGTGTGGACACCCTTCCCTGCTGCAGCCACAAGCCCTCCTGTGCCTCCAGAACAACTCTATTTACTTCAGACACATCTGAGCCACAGCTGGCTCAAAGTCAGTCAGGCTGGAGGCAGGATGATGCTTCATCCTCAGGCTTTGTTAAGGCAGGGTGCTTCACCAGCACCAGTGAACTGAGGGCTTGAAGGGTCAGGGTGGGAGATAGTGGAGGATCATAACCAATGGTTTTCATCTTTACAGTCTCTGTGGCCAGGAGGAGCTTTTCTCTGTGTTTCTGAGTCAGCCCATAGATGATCCAATGCATAAAAACTGGCACTCTGAACAGCACAAGCCTGCATTGACTTCAAAACGTCGGTTTTTTCCCTACATGAGGATCATCCTTGTCCCTTCAAATCAACCCAGACCCTCTTCCAACTTGACCAAAGTGGGGTCTGAGCTCCACAACCTGCCTCTGTCTACTCTCCTTAGCTTTTCCTTCTGATGTTT
This sequence comes from Melopsittacus undulatus, assembly GCF_012275295.1. NCBI lineage: Eukaryota > Metazoa > Chordata > Aves > Psittaciformes > Psittaculidae > Melopsittacus > Melopsittacus undulatus. The sequence goes on along the minus strand of NC_047542.1, from coordinate 3,815,961 downwards.
GTGCCTCCCCCCCTCTCAGCGGGCTGTTCCTGGCAGAGCTGGGATGTGGTTCATCCCAAGGCAGCTGGAAGAATACCAAGCTGTCCTGAAGAAGCTGCTAGCAGAGATGTTACAGGACACCCCAGACGGTTCTGTCAGCAGGTTGATTTCTGCCTTGGGAGTTCTGCCTTTCCTTCCTTTCACCAGCTCATCATCACGGAGATATTTATATTCCTCAGAAGGGCTTTTGTGTCGTGTCTGCTCACTTTACAGAGTCCTCACCTGCTCCCGTGCACACCCTCTTCTTCTGGGAAGGTTATTCCCTGTTTTAGGGTGCTGTTTGTGCCCTGGAGCTGATACTGACTGTTAGCAAGATTGCAGCACTTCCCAGCAGATCCCAACACTTTCCTACTCCTTCTCGGTCTTCAGGGTGCAATTTCCACTAGTTTGTAAGCAAGCTACACCTGCGAGCGGCTGAGCCCCTGCAGAGCTGAACCCTGCTGAGCACTTCATTACAGCTGGAATGAGCTGCAACCCGAGGTGTTCAGTGCTGACAAATCCCACCTTAGGCTTTGTTCTTAGCGCATGGTAATTGCTACAGAAAACATACAGGGGCAGTGTCATGCAGCTCACTCCTGCCTGCAGGCTTGAGGGGTGGTGCGATGGGTTTCACTAGCGTTACCTCCAGATCTTTGTCATATTCGGGCTTAAAAGTCCCAAACGAGGGTCCCTGCTGCTCCTGTGGAAGTTGTTCCTCTGCTTTGGCTTGCTGATTTCAGTTTGCATTCCAGCTTTTTTGGCTGGGGAGCTGAAGAGGAGGATACAATATGTAAAGCCCAGGAAAGACTGACTGAGAACTTCAGGACAATTGCTCTTTTGTCTCTCTTCTTTTTGGCTGACTGATATCTGCAGAACCAGAAGAGAAAGCGATGTAGCCTGCTAAAGCTAAAAGGCTCCATGTGTAAATGAAACCTGTAAAAGAGATGAACAACAAAATCTGAGGTAATAAATCACACAGTATAATTAAATGGAGGATGTGGGTTTTCTTTTCTGCATGCCTCTCAGCCAGATGGCAAGCAGCAAGTGTGGGAAAGAGGGAGGGTTTCCAGTTCTGGAGACCAGCGCTGTCCTTCTGAGCAGTGCAACGCTGCAAAGCCCGAGTTATTCCTCTTTGGGGACTAATACATTTCATCCTTCCCTTTCAGCAACGAAGGAAAAGGAGGCAAATCCTTCCTGGATCTCCCAGGCAAGGCAGTGACACAGGTGCAGGATGAGGACACGCTCCCACCCTGCTGAAGCGCTGGTTTGAGGTTCCTACCTTTGCTCCTAACCCCCCCTTACTCACCCAGGCGATTTACATCTCAATAACGTGGTGAGGAGCACCTCTCCCGTAGCTATGATGTGAACAGGCACAGTGTGTGTGAACCAACACAGAGCTCTGGCCTTATTTCTGCTTCTCAGACAAATCTAGAGGTGAAATTGTAATTCCACTTGAACATATTGCTCTCCATTTACATACCTTTGGCTTACTTTAGAGCTGCTGCTTTACACTGGCAGCAGGAAATCCAACATATGTAAAGTAAGGACGGATGAGATCAATGGTATATCCAATTCCAATCCAATTTTATCCTCCCAACCTAACACAAATTCTGTTCTCACTGTCTCATTTAAATAGCCGTGTTTGTGCTAGAACAACAGTTCTCGGTGCGCTCTCTGCTGCAAGCCATCCCTTAGGAGACAAGAAATCTCCCAATGTATAATGTAACATCCAGCATGGAGTGGATTCCAGCTTTCACATCGATTCAAAGACATGCTCGCAGCCCATGGACTGATCAGCTCAGTGTAACTCGGTGTTTGCAGGGATTATTGCTGAGGCAGGTTGAGCTATGAAATCACTATAAATGAGTCTGAGCGGGAGGAAGATAGAAAGTAATGCATTCCATTAGAGTGAAAGTGGAAGCACCTGCATGTATTGCTGGGCTCCAGGAGCTCTCAGCCTGGGCAAGTCAGTCTCCAGTGGAGCAATACACACAATATCTGGCATGGAAATCACTGGGGGAACTGCATCACATCTACACCAGTGCCAAGCAAGATCAGAGACAAGGCTGTTGAGTTCTGAAAGACCCAAACCTTTATCCCAGGTTTAATTTTGCCCTGCCACAGGGAAACATCTCCCCTTGAGGGACAAACTGCTCCTAACAACCCACATAAGCTCTCTGGCATGTCCCTTTGCCCAGCTCTTCTGCTCACGTCGCTTTCCAGGCTGACAGCTCCCCTGTGCCATCTGGGAAGGAAAGTTTCCCAGCAACAGCAAGCAAGAAAGCGAACATGAGCCTCTTGGATTTGCTTCCTGGACCGTTTCCCACCAGGGTGATGGTGAGGCTGATGCTGTGGAGATTTCCATGAGGAGATCCATCAATGTGACTTTGCAGGGCTATCTGCCTCTACGCTTATGTTTTGCCCCAGACAAGCAGCAGCAGCAGCAGCAGCGGCCTGCTTTTGCCCTGCCATCAGTTCTGCCTAAGGCTCTTCCCAGTTGACCCAGCTCAGGGATGTATGCGAGAATAACCATAGGAACCCTCTGTCTTGTCCTGCAGCAACAACTGTGCTGTCCAAATACACACCAAAGTACAAGGGGCCTTCAGCTTTTGGAATTAAATTCCTTCTACCCTCAGGGGACTAATGGAAAGGAACAGGTACCCTTCTGCTGGAAGGAGATGATGTAAGGACCCCAACCATCCTCCCACTGCCAAGGAGAAGTCATATCTTAAAGAGCACACTGGTTCCTGTGTTGCACAGCAGAGCTACATCCCCAGTGTCCTGGAAGGCTGCTTTGGCAGCCAGCAGCACCAAAGTCCATGCCTGCAAGCGGGTGGGAAGATGCTGCTGCTCCAGCAACCGAACAACAGCGTGGTGGCAGGATGAGCAGCCAAGCAGTTGGGAGAAAGAGGCAGGGAAAAGAGGAGAGGAAAGGCTCGGGAGGCTGAGGACATGGTGTAGAATGGGGCGGTGGAGGAGCGCTGCTCTCGGGTCGTGCCTGTGCGTGGCTCCCAGTGACAGGGTGTTAAATCAGCCCAGCCAGCTTCCAAGTCAGCTCTGACACTTCTCCGGTGACATATGCAGGACTGTCACCCAAGTGCCATGGGATAAGAAGACCGGGTGGGATGGAGGGGTTTTAAAGCAGCTGCTCGGTGGAGGCGTTCATCTGCTGCCCTTGCTTTTTGGGGTGCAGCACTCTCCCCTCTTCCAACACCTTATGGAGATGGTGAAGATCTATTTCTACCCCTCTGCTTACACCAGTCCGGTCTAAATACTTCCAGAGGAGAAGCAGATGGCACGGCACGCCTGCTCTTCCCTATCTGAGTCACTGCCAGCAGGCCTAAGGCAGCTTCTGGTCCCCTCCTCTCTGTCCCATCTTCCCACATCCAGCTTGGGATATTTACAGGCAGGATATTCGAGAGCTACACCGTGGGCTGGGAGAGTGGCTTTTCACAGTCCCGGAGCATCACAGTTCATGTGTATCACCTGCAGCCTGTGCTTGCCCTGGCAGCCCCTGCTGCTGCCCACAGCTATGGGGATGGCTGATAGGTGATTGTCCATGTGGAATGGGCTCTGCCATGTCTGACAGACAGCAGGTTCTCTTCTGTTGCCTTCTCCACGGTGTCCAGGTTCTTTCCAGGGGAGCAGGGATGCTCCCAGGGGTTGTCTTGCTAGGGAGGAAGGGAGCACAGCTGTGGATTTCTCTCCACAAAGAAGAGGCATCTGTTCCTGCTGAGTAACTGTGCTTCCAACCTCCTTTCTGTGGGGGAATCACAGCTTTTCCGCAGGCATCCAGATCTCCAACATCATTCCCACGTTCTGCCCTCTAAAGTTCATGTCCTGGTGGAACATAGAATCATGGAATAGTTAGGGATGGAAAGGACATTTAGATGATCCCGTTCCAAACCCCTGCCACGGGCAGGGCCCCCTCCCACAAAACCATGGCACCCAAGGCTCTCCCCTGACTTCCAGCAACAGAAGGAAGGCTTTGGGCTGGCTTTGGTTTTTTGGCTGTATGTTTCCTTTTCCTCTAAACCAAGAGGCGTTCACTTAATTCACGGCCTCCGATGAGCTCAGGCTCAGACACCAGCAGGCATCCGCATGGCTAAGGCAGAGCTTCTCCAAACGGAAAGCTGGGAGCTTACAGGAGCCGTGTACTTAAGCACATGTTCTAATTCGGTATTTACATTAGACACTGCTCCAAATTATTAGCTGTCAGTCGTGCTTCCCAGCTAGTGAGCAGGGGAGGTTTGGCTTAGCACGTTCACACTTCCCATCGGAGCTGAGGACTGCTCTTTTCCCTGGCCTCCTCGCCAGCGTGTATTCGTGGCTGCTAACCAGATGAACAGATCTCAGCCTCTCGGTGCTGCTTGCGTGCATGGATGAGGAAGAGGGAGGCCAGGTTTGCCTGGTGTCTTGACAAGAAGGACACAGGCAGCAAAGGGAGCGTGTAAGGAGGGGTGTCCCTAAGGGTGCCCCAATGGCACAGTTCATGCTGGTGGTAAGCACGGGGGGACTTTGTACCTTCCACCACGGCAGCCATACAGCGATGCACAGGCAGCCCGCACGCATCCATCGCTGCTTTCTCATTAATTAAATCCCGTTTTTAGGGAATTTCACGGTGTTTCAGCCACTTTCATTGCCTGCTTTTACAGGCGGTGGCAGGAAGACGCAATGAGTGCACATGGCTGCCTCACCAAAATACATTTGCAAGTCGCTGCTTGGTTTTAGTTCTGCAAAGGATGCAAGGAAACTACTTTCCCCAGCAAATATCCCAAGGACCCAGAGCCTGATCCTGCCTGGGGCGATGGCAAAGCTCCAGCCTGCGTGAGGAGTGCCAGTGAGATGACTGTAACTTGGCAACGATGAGAGGGATGAGGAAACCGTGTGTGTAGGTGGCAGGGGGCTGGGAAAGGGACTTCTTTCTCCTCATGAACGTCCCTCACGGTGTCAATACCCCGGTGTAGCTCCAAGTGAGGTGAGAGGTGTACAACGGCCCTTGCTTGCTCCTGAGCGGGGTCGCAGGGTGATGGGGCAGTGACACAGTGACACAAACTACTTTTGCCCTTCTCTTTCACCGTCTTTCCCCTGCCTGTGAGGAGAGCAGCTCCCTCCGGACACCAGCCCCGCTCGGGAGGGCACCGCGACCTCCCCAACATGGCCGACCCAGCGACCCTGCCCTCACAAGATGGCGGCGCTCAGTCCCGTTCCCCCCGCCCCCCCAACATGGCGGCCGCGGGCCCCTCCCCTTTGCCCTTCCCCAAATGGCCGCCGGAGCGGGTGCGTCGCGCCCCTCCCAAGATGGCGGCCGCGCTTCCCTGCTGGCAGAGTGCTTCCGGTGCGGCCTGGTGTCAGCGCCGCGGCCATGGCGGAGCTGACGGACGCGGAGCTCCGGAAGGAGCTGGTGGCGCTCGGTTACCGGCCGGGGCCCATCACCGCCACCACCCGCAAGGTCTACCTGAAGAAGCTGGGCTGCCTGCGGGCTGAGGTGGCGGCCGCCCGGCGCAGGGGCCGCGGCGCTCCGCACAGCCCGGCCCGCAGCCCCGCCAGGCCGCAGCAGGCCTCGCCCTCGCGGCAGCGCTCCGGCTTCAACCTCAGCTCCACCGGGGCCGCCCGCGACAGTGAGGAGGAGGAGGAGGAGGAAGAGGAGGAGGAGGAAGGGGGGCGGCTGCCAGCGTCCCGCTGGGGGACGTCTGGGGAGGGCGGCGGGCCGGCCTGGGGGGACTGCCGGGGGTCTCCGCCGGGCCGGGGCGGAGGCCTCGGCTCCAGGGCTGAGGGCGGCCCGAGCAGGGAGAGCTTTGGGGGGCTGAGCCCCTCGGCGCAGTGGGGAGCGGCTGTGGAGAGAAGCGGGGCCGGGCCGGGGCTGTCCCTGGGCGGGCTCGGGGGGCTGAGCTCCTCCTCACCGTGGGACCCGGCCCTGGAGAGGAGCGGCGGCCTGAGCCCCACGTCCCGGTGGGACACAGCTGCAGACAGGAGCAGGGGGCTCAGCACCGGGCTGGGCACGGCCCTCGATGGGTTTCGGAGCCCAGGCTCCACGTCCCATTGGAGTACACTTACGGAGAGGAGTGAGGAGCTCAGCGCTGGGTCAGAGCCGTCCCTGGATGGGTTTCGGGGCTCAGGCTCCTCAGCACAGTGGGGCACGTCCACAGAGAGGAGTGGGGGGCTCAGCAGTGGGTTGAGGCCATCCCTGGACAGGTTTCGGGAGCTGGATTCGACATCCCAGTGGAGTCCATCTGCAGAGAGAAGTGGGGGGCTCGGAATCAGGGCTGGGTCAGGGTCATCCCTGGATGGGGTTGGGGGGCTGAGCTCCACGTCCTCCTCCTGGGGCAGCTTCACAAGCAGGAGCGGGGGGCTCAGCTCCAAGCCCCTTTCCAGCGATGAGGGCCTGAAATCCAGGAGCCATTGGAGCACGTTGGGAACTGGGGGGCAGAGCTCCCGAGCTCAGTGGGAGACAGCAGGGGAAAGGAAGGGGCTCTCTAACAGCTGGTGGAGCCGGGGAAGTGAGGCGACAGCCAGCAGCCATTGGGGCTCCTCGTCGGGAGGCTTGAGTCACCGGCCTGGGAGAGGGAGAGAGGACTGGGCTTCTGGAGAGCAGAAGGAGGCAGGCGGCTGGGGAGGGGGATTGATGCGGCGGCTGCCATGGAGGGCTCCCAGCGATGCAGGGCTGGGCTCGGGGAGCTGGTGGGACAGGTCGGGAGCAGGGCAAGCAGTAACCCCCCGGACTCGCTTGTTGCGGTCAGCCCCGAGGCAGCAGATGGAGGGCAAGGGCAAAGGCCTCGAGTATTGCCTCTCCCAGTTCCTTTGCTTCGCCAGCGTCGTGCTGCTGCTCATATTTGTGGGCATCCTCGTGGTGAAGATGATGGGGTCAGGCTGGCTTGACAAGACAGAGGAGAACTGTACGTGCACTGGTTGCATCCTGGGTTTGAACTTCATTCTTCACCTGTCTTTTCTGCTTGCTTCTTACGACTTCCATCACCATCACACTTACAATTCTCATTGCCATAACCTGACAGCTCTGCTCTTGTCCCCATCTCCATCTCCCTTTGCCTGTGGGAAACATTGTTAGTTATGGAAAGTAAGTCAAGTGTGTGCTTTTTCCAAATGAATTTGGCCTTCGGTCCTTCAAAACCATGGGTTTTATGGAGAGTGACATTTCTGCTTGGCCAAGGATGTGTTTTATGGTTGTCCATTGTGTAACATAATGTCTGTGTAATTGCCCGTTGTGTGTTTTCAATGTTGGCCTCTGCACAGCACAGCCCTTCGTGGCCTTTATCCTGGCACTACAGCGGTCGAATTGATTCTTCAGCACTTCAGGGGTGGCAGAGCTTTGAAATGAAAAGGGGCTTCCCTGTCTCCCAGTTTTTAAAGCAGAATTCCCTAGCTAGAACAGTATTGGAAGGGAAGTGGTGCCATTCCATGGCTTTGAACTGAAAGAAGGAGTTTGGGGTACAGTTAGGAAGGTGCAGGTTCTTAAACTCAGCCTGCTGTAGGTGTCTGTGTGCTTTGCATGGGTTGGGAAAGCTCTGTGCTGCTTTCTCCAAGTCAGAATAAAACTGTCCACCGTCACTGTATTTCTGATAGAGCCTTTGCACCTTGGACATTTTGAAAGCAATGATATTTTGAAGCAAGGGATCTTGCAGCATAGCAGCAAATCCTGAAGTTCTCAAGTGGTTTAGATTGCTCGGAAGTGCTGTGTGCTGGACCAGTGGCCAAGGTGTTGGGGCAGGAGGGAGCTGTTTAAACCAGAGGCCATAACTGCAGAGCTAACAGCTCCAACTGAAATAACCCCCCTGCTTTTGCCTTGAGGAGGCTTGATTTAAATCCCTGTTATCCCCGTGATATTTCAGGTGAGCGTGGCATGCAGCGAGTGGCATCACTAGATGGTAAAAGATCATTGTGAAGGTGTGGGATAGTAAAGGAACATGAAATGTCTTGAACAGGAGCTGTTAAAACATTCAGAGCCCACTTTTTAATTTCCAGCTGCACGGAATTCATCACTTGCACCCGTTTTATTTGTTTTGCTGCCTACCAAAGCTGCGCTTTGAATGTGCTATTTGCATAGCAAGGTACTGTAGGGTGAGAGTAAGAACAGCAGAATCAGGCTTTAAAGTAGAGCCGTCTTTTAAAAAGATAATTACTTTCTTGATCAAAGCTCTTGTTTTGCAGGCAACTAACTCACCCTCCCCTTCTCTCTCGTAGTTAATCTCTTGCCTGTGGATTGTGACAAAAGAACAGATGATGTAAGCATCTATTTATTTATCTTCAAGTATTGTGGCTCTCACACAAGAGTAATTACTGTAGGTAACTTCCACTGATATCAGTATCACAGCAAAATGATTAGTTCTGTTGGTTTACAGAAAAATCGTGGCTCAGTGACTTGGAATGAATGGGGCAGATTAAATTAGGGCTGTGTCTGAGACTCTGAAAGATCAAAATTTAAATTCCCAATTACGTGAATCAATTTCTTTAATATTGTACCAGCAGCGGTATTGGTTTGCAATAAAGCTGTGTTCAGCCTTGGCAATACAAGATTTAATCCAACTAATTCCCTGAACTCCATCATGAAGGGTTTGTACAGCCCCGTTTTTTTATCCTAATGTATTATTAGGAGAGAGAAAATCTTGCACTGGATTCAGGGTTATGGTTAGGGGATGTTTTGGAGGCAAAGAATCCATGGGTGATCGGGCTGATGTCTGGTGGTACAGCCTGGGCTGGGGATGCGCTCACTCGATCTGACTCATGAACTGTGAATCTTTGCTGCAGGTGTGTTTAGTTTGAACTAGTGGTGCATGATGGAGCCAAACACACTGCTGGGGTGTTGTTGTGGTATTTTTAGCTTTGTCTGACCATTGTCCTGTTGCTGCCAGACTGGTCATGTTTGTTACCTGTTTCTGACTTTCAGTTCTGTCAAGCTAAACAGAAGGATGTAGTAATGAACGTGCTGCACGAGTTGTACAACTACTTATCCGTTCAAGCTGGTAAGTTCCAATTGGCATTCTAGAACGCTTGCAAGCATACAGCAAACTGCCTCTCCCAGCTGCCTGGACATTTTAAACCTCAGTTTGAAGAGTGGGGTTTCTGGAACTTTCTGGAACTGTCAGTTCCACCTGAAGAGCTCTGAGAAAGTCAGGTAATAGAAAAATAGAGAAAGATGTGTGTATTCGGAATTGTGCTTAGCTAATGCCCTCATGTTACTGTGCTCTTGTGGAGTGCTCCTTATTTGCACTTGATATGTTTGGAATGTGAGGTAGAAATATTCCGGTTTATGGTTTTCTTCTACCAGCATCATGAAATTGTCTTGAAGGCACTCGGAGCCAGTAAGTTTAAGCTGATGTGTTCTTACAAATAAAGTAACTTAAGGGATTCAGCTCTGCTGAAACACAGCAGCTGATGATGTGAGTACATCTTTTATTCTCAGTGCAGAGTAAAACAGGCTTTCTTGGCTGAGGAGCTGACGGAGCACACCAGTTCCTCCAGTCTCTATTGTTTGAGTAAATCTGGCCTATAACTAGTATTCTGTGATGGAGAAGGCTGCTAGATATGCAGTGTGTGAGTAGAAACTTGTTTAGCACAGTGTTAATCAGTAAAAGTCCTTACGTTCCATTTACTAGATTTCAGACCTCAACAAGGCTGAAGGCTTTAGATACTTAAGCTTCACAGAATTTCTAAATCTCTTCAGATCAAACTGCAGAATTTCCATCACTTTTACAGTCTCTCAGTGTATTTGCTTGGTCAGCTTTGTGAAGCAAGATTTAGATGTTCCTTACCAGCATTCTGCCTGGGTAGAAAGTAGAGCTGTGTTTTAGGCTCCTTAAAAGCATTTTGAATGCTGCTCATTGACTCCAGCACTGCAGTCTTTGATACCTGATGGAAGGAGCCCTTCTGCAGAGCATTAGGTCAGAGAGGTGGTTATGTACTCCAACAGTATTTTTCCTCTCATTCTGTGTGGAGGAGCTCACACATTGAAGCACGAGGTTTGATTGCCCTTATCCAACCTAGATGCAGTAGCTGAGCATTTTATCAAGAGTCATAATCTTACCTGCCAATGGTATAAATCTTATCTTGTAATCATTTTGCCTGGAGCTGTAGTCAACTTTAAAGGATAGCATTCCCCAACACTTCAGTGTGTTTCTGAAGTGGTGAAAGGCTTTTTTTTATAACATTATTTCTCTTTGACTTTTTTACCAGGTAATTTTGAATGCGGAAACCCTGAGAATCTAAAAAGCAAATGCATTTGGGTTAGTGAAGCAAAGGATCACGTGGTGGTGAGTAGGCTGTGAACAGCTATTGTTATAACATAGTGCTTTGTCTCTTATAAGGCAATAAATAATAGATACTAAAGTGATTCACCATCTGTTTTACTTCCTCATCCTGATTCTTTCCTCTATCTCTAGCTGCCCCTTTGGCCAGGCCTGTTCACAGCAGTTCTTTTGAATAATCTCCTACATCTCTGATTCAGCCCCTGTAAATCTAACGTAATGGTTTGTTGTTTCACCATAGTCATCAGTCTTCTGAAACTAGAATTTTCCCTGGATTGAGGGCTGGGCAGAGGAAGGATTTTTCTATACCCCAAAGTGCCAGGAGACAAGACTGCTTTGATCTAGCATTCCATTTCTTTCATGGTAAACTGTCAGTAAGATTATGTCGTATTTAGTGGTTAGTCTTAACGGTTTGGGATAGTGTTATTTCACAGAGTGCTTCATGCATCACCTACTGTAGTCAGAAGACTTCAGTCCAGGCAGACCTTCAGGTTTTGTATTCCTTTCTTCAGTTTGCAGAATTATGATAAGAATTAATCCAGGGACGGACCCTATAGAATGGAACTACTGTAATGAAGTAATGTCACTTGGTATTTTAAATGGAGAACTAATCTTTTTATTGATTCTTCTGTACAGAACATAACTGGTAGCTCCCCACAGAAGTTTGAAGCTGCCCTGCACTGGATACTAAACAGTAACAAGGATTTAGGAATATGGTAAGTAGAAGCCCACTAAATTACATTTCTGGGTATTGGCTGAGAGATAATTTGACATCCTCTGTGCTGTGCTCTAAAAGCTCCCATACCTCGTTAGATTTCAGAAGACAGTCTGGGACTGGCTTTGTCACTGATTGCTGGGCAAGCTTCCAAGTGAAAAGTATAGCCCTGCAGCAAAAACTGGCAACTGAGCTCACTCCTGGGAAGCCTGTTGCCCAGGCTTGCACTGCAGGACATTGCATTCATGGACATGCTGTCTTCCAGATGAGGTGTACCTCTGAGGTTGGGGCTCTCAAAGGTTGTGTTGTGCTTCCTGCAGGGTTTAGATGTGGTGGTCCTGGTGTCTGCCCATGCTGCTTCCTTCAGTTTGCCCATGGAATCACTTTTCTCAAGAAATCTTTTCTTCAGCACAGTTACTGGAGACAGAGCTTCAGTATTGTCTGAAACTGCATCCTTTGACCAAAGGGTTTATTAGACACCAAAGCACTCTCATCAGTAGGTAACATCACCCATGCTTTGAAATGCTTTGGAGCAGGTCCTGATGAGAAGGAGATGAAAATGGATTGTTGAATGGTATCTTTAGTGTCAGTTGTCTTTCTAGCAGAGCACACAGTCCATGTTGAAATGAATGCTCTGACTGATTATGGATGGTGTTGGTCAGTCATCAGTGGGGTTTTTTTCTCTTGAGTTTCTCAGCTAGAAATCTCTTCAGTACATGAGATATTAGAGAAATACAGTTTTTTTCAGGTAAAGAAATACAACATTTGGGCCATTCCCTAATGAAAGGCTGTTACCCAGAGTCTGCAGACATCATTATCTTCCTCCGGGAAGTGTGGGCTGCCTCCAGTCTGTGTTAACTCCGAAGCCTAACATTTGTTTGCATTTTTAACACTGCTAAACGTATCTCTGATTAAATGAATTGTAACAGTAGTGAAGCTGGAGTTGGTGGGTATAGCTTGTATGAATTCCCACTGCTTGATGTTAACTGAAAAGCTGCAGTGATCTAAGGATCAGACAGTGTCTACTGCTTTGATTATTGGTGTGTGGCAGATTCCCAGGACAGGACGTAGTTTCCTTAGTGACAGGCTTGGATTTGCAGGTGGGCTGGGATCCAGAGTTTTCAAGTTCCTATTTTTACAGAGGAGCAGTGCTCATGTCAGGAGCTGTGTGGGACAAAATCCTCCCATTTTCTGGTTTTCATAATTAGCTCTCCACATGGATTCACTTCCAGGCTGTCTGCGCAGCATCAGAGGGAGTTCAGCATGCTTCAGAACCTGCTGGTGGCACTTGTAGCAAATGGCTATGTGAGATTATTTGTCTAGGTGCCAGTCTGAGAGGCAGAACTGCAAATGAGCTCTCACTGGGTTCTTCTGCTGCATATTTAAAGTATTTTCATGGAATTTGGATTGTAAATAAAACCAGGGGGTGGGAAACAACTGTGTGTCTCCAGCTACTGTAGAATCCAGTACCCAGAGACAGCAGTTTGTGAGCTGTGCAGTAGTAAATTGAGAAAACGCCTTCATCTAATAGGTTATTCATGGCAAGCACAGAATGAATTAGTAGCTTAAAAAACAAAATCCCCTTTAGTCCTGTTCCTCTGATGGCTCTCACTTGGGTTTCTTGCTGCCTGTTGGCTAAGAGTATCTAAGAAGGAAACAGCATCAGTGTAGATCTGTGTATAAAGAAGCAAGTTAAAGCATCTCGGGCAGCACAGCAGGTGTGTGGAAGGGATTCTGCAGGAGGATGTTACAGATTTTGCCAGGAATTCTATCCCAAGGTGTGTCTGTTCCCACTGCAGATACACTTAATGCGTTGTCACCTTTTTAGCTAAGCTGTTTATGCTCATCTGTGCTGAGGAAAACAGTGTAACCTCCCTGGACACTGACGGCCTCCCTCAACCTCACTCTCTGCAGTTGCTGCCGAGTGACTCAGTAAACATTTCCATTTCTCTGTGCTGGGAGGTGGGAATCCAATTTGAAGTTTAATCTTGTGCACGCTGAGAGGTGCTGTCAGAGAGTCTGCACAGGGAGACTTCTGTTTACCAGTGGGAGTTCCAGCCCTGCTGCCTTTTCTAAAGCCATATCCATGCCTTGCTACGCAGCCAGTCCCAAAATGTTCTGGAAAGAGGAGCTGCAAGGATGTTGGTATATTTTGTGTGTGGTGTACAGAACAAATTACTGCATCTGCAGTCTGTTTGTTCTCCCTGTCTTGATTAAAGACTGCAGCTGAAGTGCCTGTTCTGGTCAGTGAAGTTTTTCTGCCTCTTCTCATCAGGTTGAAAGGCAAAGACCTTTCAGAACAAGTTACCAAAGTGGAGGAAGTGTTCTGTCTTGAATCAGCCCATCCTCAGATGGGCCTTGGCTGCCGTTTCCGTCGGGCAGTGGTCACTGCTATCATGAACCTCTTCCTGTTCTTCTGTTGTAAGTCATTGATGTTGGTAATCAACTTCTCCCCTTGCTAGCTGTAGAGATGAACCTGCATGCACACATTCTCTCAGCTATATGAAATTACTAACAGAGATGAAGTGAATCTGCTGATGAGTTAATTTCTAATTAACCTTTGTTCTGGCAGCAGAGAGAGACCTGTAGACCTGCTCTTGTGCTGTGAGTGCTTAATGGCTGCTTTAAAACAGAAAGCTGATTAGCTTTCTGGGTATTCCTCGAGTACCCATTACTGTGGTCTGCAGATAGCTCTGCTAACCTACCTGAAAGATGAGTTTTTTCTCTCTTTACTTGCACTAAGCTGCAAAGTCTTCTGGCCTCTTTAATAGTGACTTGTAGCATTTCAGTGTAAGAGGTTTTATTGGAATAGTCCATCATGCCCCAGCTGTGACAAAGGTCTTACTGAGCACAGTGATAACGAGAGATGAGTGTTGACTAGGAGAGTTTAGAATCTAGCCAGACAAGGTGGGGTGAAAGGGGATAGTTATGTTTATTGCAGAGACCGAGATACTAAAGTTAGCTCGTGTTGTAACGGGGGCATTTGTCAGTGCTAAACCTTCAATATAGATCTCCTGAATTTCAGGCTGGCACTGGAGCCTCAGGCTTTATTTCCTTATCAAGCAGCTATCTTTGGAGCAGTGAAGCTTGACAGTCTTCCTAAGTGGTTATTGTGGGGGAGGCCTCTTGAAAAAGAGATAGCTCTGGGACTTAAGAGAATTGAAGCCCTGTGGTTGTGCTGAAGTTTCTGATGGGGGTGAAAAGACCTCTGTGATGAGGCCATCTGACCACCTCTTGCACATCCACACGTGCTCTTCTGCTGCAGGTGGTGTCAGCACCAAGGTTTCTGCAGGGTGCAGCTGTGCTGGTGAACAAAATGAACTGCTTGGATTCGGTTCCAAGCAGGCTGGGATAGCAGGGAGTGAAAACTGCCTCTGGGGAGAGGCAGGGTCAGAAATAAACCTGCTAGCATCCAGCAAGTACATGTCTGTTGGTAACTGAATCCCATTTCTTTTTCTAGGTCTGATAACTCTTTGGGGGATCCTGCTCTTCCTTAAGTATCGCTGGCGGAAAATGGAGGAAGAGGAGCAAGCCATGTATGAAATGGTGAAGAAGATCATAGGTAGAATGGAGTAGCTCTGTAAATGCAAATAGCCCCTTTTTCCTCTGTGCAGTGTTGAGGTCTCTCACTGTTCTGTCCTCTTGCCCTCCAGCTGTTGTCCAGGACCACTATAAGGAGTGGGAACGGAATTTGGAGCGTTACCCCTATGTTGGAATTTTCCATGTTCGGGACAGCCTCATCCCTCCTCAGAGCAGGTGAGCTGAATTCTGTTCATTAAGGAGGGCTGTCAGCAGGATGTTCTTCAGCTCAGCTGAAAAATGCAGTTACAGGGCAACAGACCATGCGCAAACAGTTGACAGGAAGCTGGGCTGCAAGGAGTCTGTCTGGCTTTTCAGTTTATAAGGGATTTTGACATAACTTGGGCTATGTCTTAACCTGCTGCAGATTAATGTGACAGTCCTGGGGCTGACAGTGTGTGCAGTCACACAGGTGTACTGTCAGTGTGCTATCAAGCAGTAATTGGATTTTGTTCTGCTTGGGCATGGAGCATCTGATTTTCTCCCCTTCATCTCATCTATGTAAGATGCTATCCTCTTTCTCAGCCCTACCTTATTCTCCCGACAGGTGCTGTGCTTTTCAGAACAAACCTTCCCATGAATTGAACAGGGGACTGGGAGGATCTCCTGAAGTGGTTGTGTGTGTTGCTGCCTAGAAAGTTACCAGTTCAAGTTGGGCAGCTTGAAAGGGAGATACAGTGAGATGGCTGGTTTTGATGCTTTGTGGTCGAGATAGTTGCTCCAGGGCCAGAGGGTGCAGCCTGGTTCTGGGTGGTTTATGTGCTATTTGCTCCATCTCTTCATGAGTGTTGTATTTTAGTTAAATGGAGCTACTTTGTTGTGATGGCACAGCACGCTGTGTGTGCTGCAAAGTCTTAAAACATCCTCAGTCTCCATCAACCACAGAACTCCTTTTCCTCCTAGTGGTAATTCCAGCTGGTTTGAGCTGGTCTGTGTGTGTGACATCCAGAATTACTAGATATTGATTCAAAACTGGGGTGAAGTTCAGTTTGTCCTCCCTGGTTCGAGCTATCTCCGCACATAGAACGGGTGAGGGCAGTTTGCTAATAGCGTCCCTTCACAATGCAAATTGAGCTTGAAATTCAGGGCAGTCATCAAGTGCTGGTACTGAGATAGGGTCTCATCTTCTCCCCCAGGCAGGACCTGTGTTTTCATGTCCTGGCCTGAAATTGCCTCTGCACCAGAGTTCTGGTTTAATCTCCTTTAGTGTCTGCGCAGGGAAGAGGAGGCAGCAAGCGGTAGCTTGATGAGCAGGCACAGTTGCAGTAAGCAGGAAAGCACAATGGGGATATGATTCTCATCTGTTTTCCTTTTCTTGCTGTTTCTTGCAGAAAAAAAATGAAGCGGGTGTGGGAGAGAGCTGTGGACTTCCTGGCTTCCAATGAGTCACGGATTCAGACAGAGTCACACAGGGTAGCAGGAGAAGATATGCTCGTGTGGAGATGGACTCAGCCTTCTTACGTCTCGGATTCAGAGCACTGAAGAGGAGCAGAAGTTGAGCAAGTGTTGATACGGACCTCGGCAAGGGGACAGTCCCCTCTCTGGTGGTGGGAAAGAGCAGGGCATGGTCCTGACCTCCTGGGGTGGGGGATTGCACGTAGCTGTTTGCTCTTCTTTCTGCAAATCTTCACACACACAAATTCAGGGCAATAATGTTGGCTTGGAAAGAAGATGGGCTCGAGACGAGAAGCTAGAATTGCACCAAAGTTAGCCTTCCAGCAGATGTCTGGCTTCCAGGAGCAAGCAAACCTAGAACAACTTGAAATCAATATTAAAAAGGCCTGTCTGATGTCGAGAGACTTGGAACCTCTCTGACAAAGCCTTCCAAATTTAACCTCAGTTCTGCAAAGGCCAACTGGTGGCAACGTCCATCAGGGAATGTGTTTAAAGAAGGTTAACATTTCCCATGGAAACACTAGGGTGGGAGTTCAGCTGCATTTTGTTAGGATTTGTTTTTATCAGTACAAAAGGGTGAGGAAAGCACTTAGTGAGGAAACTGTGTTGGCTTCACCCTTTTAAAATGGGGAAAAGGGGGCAAAATTAGGTGAAGGTAGTCCTAGGGGGAGGGCAGTCTGACGTGCCTTGGGGGTTTGGGCTGGGTTGGGTGGGCTGCAAGAGTGGTTGTGACCCTATTATACTTTTTAAGTCTGCAGTCTGTGCTTTATGATTTCTGGGAGGGGTGGGGGGAATTTGGGTGGAAAATAAAGGATATAGGAAGCTTCCAAAAGCGCTTTCTTGTGGCTACAGCCAAAGGGGCTGCTTCATGGGCTATAAGAGCAGCTTTAGAAAGGCTATTAGGGCTGAATGTACATGTTTATCCTGGGCAGCTGCAATGTGTGTGCTGTGTGTCAGAGCAGAGACGTACCAGGTGTGCAGCACGGGGGTGGGATTGCTGAGTCAGTGTTCCTGCAGCCTCAGTGGGTACAAGGAGCAGTGATCAATCCTCTGTTCATGCTGCAGGCGTCGTATTTTTGTGCTCTATAATAATTTCTTTACTTAAGTTTCTCTTTATGTCCAGCAAAAGTGTTTGTTTTAAAGAGAATAGCACCAGTGTCTGGCAGTTTTGGCTATAGGCAGAGATGCTGCTGATCTGCTCTTCCCAATACTGGAAAGGGGCTCACCAAGACAGCAGGGACCAATTTGATTTCTGGCATAAGGTGGCAGGATCTGCAGGGAAGCCAGCGCTGGTTTGAACCTGTGTCATCATGGATGGGGTTCTCCTCAGCACACAGGCACTGTGTGAATGCCCAGGTTCATCTCTGGTGCTGGATGTGTGCACGGCTTCCTCCCCAGGCTCTGGGTTGGCTTAGAGCAGCTGCCAAAGCCCTGCTCTGGCATTGTGGGCTGATGGTGCCACACACAAGGTGGGTCCTGGTGCCAATCCCTGCTCTCCTCTAGGTATGAGGGATGCTTCAGTGTGTTTTCCACCTGCACACCCCAAAGGCAGCTGCTGCAGGACTGCAGAGACCCCTCAGGTACCACCACAGCAAGTGGAGCTCTCCAATAACACGGCATGGGGAGGTCTTTCCCATGAAATAGGAAGTTACCTGTGTGGTGTTGGCTCTGACCCCGTATTTTTGTTATGGTCACAAAGGGAAGGTGTTGGAATAGAAGAGGAGATTCCCACTTGTCTGAGACAGTGACCAGCATCTTCTGCTGTTAATAAAACAGGGACTAGAGTGAAGGCAGTCTTGATTGATCTGAAGTGCTGTAACGAGTTCCTCACTGCCGCCATGGAACCCTTGCAAACACCGGTGCCTATGTTCTTAAGCCTTTTTAAACTGAATCTGTGGGGTTTGGCTTAGCTTTTTTTTAACCCGTCCGAATCCAGCCGTGAAGAGTCGGGCATCGCAGTCATCTTTTTGTATTCAACTTGGTTTTGTAGGATAAATGTCACTGGCTTGGTGCTGTTTGTACGTTCAGTTTAGCTCTGTAAATCAATACATACAATAAATTTATAACGAATGCTTTGTTACCTTTATTTTGATGGAGGAGTCACACGTTGTTCCAAGGCTCCTGCTCGGGCAGAGCCAATCAATCCTGCTCCAGGGAGCTCAGGGTTTCTAAGAATAAGACTGAAGGCACGGGGCTGGCGTGACAGCCTAAGGGGACAGCGTGGCTCCTGTGACGCCAGCGATGGTGGTGGTGGTGGCAGCCTCAGGTGTTTGCCTGCACATTCAGGCTGTGTTTTGGGAGCAGTTGGCATTAAGCAGAGGTTTGGATGGAAGCTGCTCAGCTGTGTTTTGGGGAGGTTCACAGCTGGGAGGGTTGTGAGGTTAAACAGTGGTTGAGCGCGTTGATCAGTACTCCTGTAGCCCAAAGCAAGCAGCTGTTTCTGGAGGGGATGGGATGGTGCAATAGGCTGTGGCAATGAGTGAGGGTGTCCCAAGCTCCATGTGTTCTGTGCTTGTTCTGTGCAAGGCAGATCCCTCCCATGTTGGGTGTCTGAAGTAAACAGCTGCTCCCACCAATCCTGACTCTGGGCCAAGCAGCTCATCCTGTTATTGCAGCATCATCAGGCCATGGCTTTTGGGACGTGATGTGGAGCACCAGGTGATGCTGTAGGAAGTCTGGGAAGTAATGAGGGAAGTGTTTGGTCTGGTGCCCGAGTGGGATGGACTCTAAGGTCCCTTCCTGCCCATGTTCCCAAGCTGTTGCTCATCACTGGACACATCCCTCTGTGTGCCAGGGATTCATAGGCTTTAAGCAAGGTGGTTACAAAGCACTGTAAAAGGGTGGATATTGGATGGTCGTGGATATTTATGTCAAGGAAAAAGGCAAGAAGCCAAGTCTTGGGCTATGTTTCAGATCCCTGGTGAGCAGAAGACACAACAAGTACAGCTTGTCTACAGGGTCTGTTTCCTTGGCTGGTGTTGGTTCCTCTCCCACCCGTGTCAGTGACTCGGCACATGCCACTGTGAGCTCCAGGTTCCCCAGAGCCTGCTCCTGAAGCAGCACAAGCAGTCCCTGAGTCACTGTTGTGTAACTCGCATGGACACGGTTGACTCACCCCTGTTTGGTTTGAGAAGCACTTCCTTAACCTCCTCCTATAGGTCTGGGTGACAAAGGGGGAGATCTTCAGTGCAGGAGAGGAGGTTGGCTCCGTGGCTGCTATGGAAGTCGGTGGGAGCTGGTTACCTCCTCCCTGCTGTGGAGCTGTTGCTAAGGTATGGGAACAAAAGGCAACGCAAGGCTAAATCTCTCCTTTGAACCTGCATTCCTGTTCAGATGCTTTTACTCAGTGTAGGTTGCTAAGTTACAGCTGAAATATATTCAAGGTTAGGAATAGTCTCCAGTTTGGTGTAATTACACGTGCCAGAGGATGTTTGCTTTCAGCCAAGCTGCCATGATGTTTTCCACGATAGTCTTCCCCCCGTGTCCCTTCTCTGATGAGCTCTCATGACAGCCGAGAAGAGGAGTTGTGTGCCAAGCTCCTGCTGTTCCATACGAGCAGTGCTGATGGTTTCTGTGGTACCAGCAGTTTTCCCAGAACCCCAGCTCCATTCAAAGGAAAGGCAGTGGCCGTGTGCTCCATCCCTGCCCTGCTCTCCCTACAGCTCACACCCAGCCACAGCCAAACTTCCCCTCTTAGTTTCTTGCAGGGTTAAGTCCCTAT
This sequence comes from Melopsittacus undulatus, assembly GCF_012275295.1. NCBI lineage: Eukaryota > Metazoa > Chordata > Aves > Psittaciformes > Psittaculidae > Melopsittacus > Melopsittacus undulatus. The sequence goes on along the minus strand of NC_047542.1, from coordinate 3,796,274 downwards.
AAATAAACTCTCCAGCAGTGGGGCTGATAGAGCCATGGCATCCCTTACTGCCAGAGAGGAAATCTGTACCCACAAGGCATCTAAAATGAAATCAGCCCTTTATCTTCTCATTTCCTGCTTCCATTTCAAGCCTTTCCCATTGCCTGTTTTGTCTCCTGCTGACATGACAGCTGATGCTGTGCCTTGTTTATGGGGCACTGTGCCAGTTCTGCTGGAGAGATCAGCGTGAACCAGAGAGGAAACAGCACAACCACTGCCAGTGAGTCCTGCCCAAAGGCACCTCCCTCGGGCACAGCCCCATTGCTCCCCATGCCCACCTTGGGGTTTTACTTCATTCAGCCTCCAAGAACAGCCTCCAGGTACGTGCTGGAAAGGTTTCTGTGTATGCTATTGAATGGACCCTCACTACAGCAGAGGTCCAAGTCCTGGCCTCACCTCCCACCCCTGCCCTAACAGAGCAGTTCTTCCTGTAGGAACCATGGGTGTGTTTGGGATTGGCTCTCAATGAGGAGACCCCTTTGGCTTTGGAAACCTTGCCTGGCTTCGGGCTCACGCCAGGGCAGAATGTGGGCTCTGTGCTCTTGCATGGCAGGACACTGGAGCTGCTGTGATGGAGGTGACTGCCTGCCCCTGTGTCACTTCCCAGGGACCTGCTGCAGGGCCTCATTCAGTGTTTCAGCACCCTTAGGGTGGTGAGGAGCTGTTGGCTGGGGCAGGAGCAGGGCTGGGCTCACAGGATGCTCCTGGGCCACTTCCATGTCAAACTGGTCAGAAGTGGGTCCTTGTGGGGGTCCCTGAGCATCCTCTGGTAGAGCTTTGGGATGGGGCTGCAGCCTGCAGTGCTAGCCAAGGGTAATCATAGCCCCATGCCTGTAATCAGCTCCTAATTAGCACAGTTAATGTGAGGCAGGGCTGCTCTGCCCTTAGAGTGCTCCAACATGAGATTGCTTCAGGTAGCACTTGCTTTAACAATACACATGGTACCCAGCAGATGGACCTTGGCCAAGGACAAAGGTGTGTGCTGGCACAGGGGCCTGGGGGCAGTTTGTGGCACTGCTGTGTTCTGCTGGGATGGGCTGTGAAGCTCTTGGTGGGGATGCACCACGATGCCTTGCACAGTGCCTTGCACAGTGCCCAGCTCCGCGAGTTTTCCTTCCGAAACCAAGCTTATTGAGGCAAAAAAAGGCATTTTCCTGAGCTAAAACAACCCAGCATAAAGCAGAGTCAGGGCTCGGGAGTCTTTGTTTCATTGCTGTCTTTGATCTCAGCCTCTGCCCCTGACCATCATTTCGATCCCTCTGCTCTCCCTGAGCCTCATTTCTCCCCTCCAGTTATGGAGAATCACCACATCCATCAATCCTTATCCCACCAGGGAGGTTTTTCTCCCCAGCCTCCTGCTGTTTGGCTGTGAAGCCCAAACCCACCACAGCCTGTGGGGCCTGAGATGGACACTGCTTTGCTAATGTCCTGGAGTTACTGATGGAGACTGGGATGGGGTGATGACAGTGGAACCCCCCTCCTTATCCTATGGGATGCCTGGACTGTGTGTGCTGTGCAATCTCCTATGTAACACATGGGTCCTGTGTGGTTGGGATGCATGGGGACACCCAGAGCCCTTGGAATGCACTGGATCGGACCCAGCAGTGGGTGTTCGGAGCAGGCAGGAGCCATGGGCTGGCTGCAGGTTGCAGGATGCAGGTTGCCCTGGCAGGAAGCTCCCTGGGAGCTCTGTGAAGCCAGAATCCATCCGGGATGGGATGAACACCAGGGGAGGGCTTGTCCTGGCAAACAGACCTGGAAGGAGCAGCAGCTGTTTTCCTGGAGAGCTGGTTGCACAGGAGATCCATGTGTGGGAATCCAGCCCCTCGCCTCCATCCCGGACCCGCTGCTTTGCTTCCCTTTAACACCCGAGGCTGCTGCTCCCCCCTTGAGCGCAGCTGTCAGCAGGACACCGCATGCGCCTGCCAGCCCCACTGCAGTCAGCTGATGGCCCAAACGTCCTGGCTCTCCCCATGCCCTCATCCCTCAGACCCGAGCAGCAGTGAGGAGCAGGGACACGTTCACCGCTGAGCCCGGAGCGGCCGCACACGGCACCCAGGTGAGGTCCTGCATCGGCACCGGCCGCATGTGTGATGCTGGATGGTGGGAAACCATTAGGAAGGTCCAGCTTGTGGGACAGGACAGGAGCAGGGGCAGCCAGCACGAGGGGGACCCGGAGGGAACCTCTGGAGCAACCTGGATCTGCAGATAATGAGCCTGGTTCTCCATTGCACTCATGGCATTGCCAGAGAGAGGACTGGGCAGCAGGGGGGTGAATGGGGTTTGGGGTGAAGGGCACAAGTTGGGCAGGGGGGGAAGGAAGCCTATGCTCTTTCCCATCGGGTCTGGTGGCACCGTGTCCCCCTGTCCTGCGGTCCAAAGGCACATTCCCATACCCTGCCGCTGCCCCACTCCGTTGCCCGATGCCCATGCCAGCCCCAGGGATGGGCAGGGGGCTGCCAGCACAGGACACAGCAGCTCCTGTCCCTTCCCATTGATCCTGCTGCTTCCCACAAAGCAGCCACATAAATCCTTCAGTGCAGCAGCTTTGCTTGCTTCTTCATGAGGGATGTGGGGACCAGTGATGAACATCATCTTTATGAACATCATCTTCTTTCAGGAAAGGAAATGTAAGCTAAAGGATCTGAGGGTTTCTGCCGGCAAGGATTTATGGCAGGATGGTTGGAGCTGGGTTCCTTGCCAAGAGCTGAGCTTTCTGCTCCCAGCATGGTGCTGCCCTGCAGCTATTTCTGACTCTGGCTGTAGCCAAGGGAAGAGCAGGAAAGGCAGGTCTGAAGGGTCATTGAAGGTTGCAGCCTCAAGTCTGCCTTGAGCCCTGTGGGGATGGGCGCTGAGCTGGAACCAGAAGGATTTCCCTTATGGCCAAGGAGTTTGGAGGGATAAGGTGAAAGATTGAAGGGAAATGAGCAACTGGGCTTTGGCTCTGCAAAGGGCACCCGCACCCTGCTCTTGGGCTGGTGCTTGGTGCAGGAGCTGGATGTGGTTCCGGATGAGCTTCAGTACCAAGAGCTAAGGATGCAGAGAGCTCTTCAGATCAGCAGCTATGGGCTTCTCTTGCCTTTTAATGGGATATAAAGAATGATCAGCAACCAATTTGAGATCCAACTTCACAGCAGGGTCCTTTGGGATGCTCCTGAGGGCCAGGTCCCCACGGACAGGTTCTGACCCTGACATGTAGGACCAAGCACATGGTCCTGTGCTGACAGAGAGCTGGTTTTCAAGTGATTCTGCTTTTGATATCCCCAAGTATTCCTGCTGAGAGGATCCCAGCTCCTCTCACACCACCGCTGGTGATGCAGCTTGGGCTCAGGCCTGTGATGCACTCGAAGGGAATCTGTGCAATCTGACAGTGAGCACAGAGATGAATGTTGAGGTACCTCAGGTTTCCTGGATATAGAAGGGAGTTCTCTCTATAGGGATGTCTTCTCCTTCCCCAGTGTTTTCTGACTCTTCTCTATCTGCAGCACCTTCAGTTGCTATTTTTTGCTTTTGCTTTTCTTTCTTTTAGCTGGGGGGAAATATTCAGGTTTTTTCCTGGTTTTCTTTGTGAGGGTTCAGCTTTGTTTGCAATTCTGTGTATTTTTAGTGGTGTAAATATCCTGTGGCACCCGCGATAACCTGAGCCGGCAGCAGGGATTTAGTTCAGGGTGTCTCGTTTCCGAGGGGCTCGGGAAGTGTTTGCAGTAACATTTATCTGCTCTGAATGGACAAGATGCTTTGGAACAAGAACTACAATGTAAAGAGCCCCTTTCTCTTACTGCAAAGGGGAGATGCTCTGGGTTTTGCTTATGGGAAACCAGTAAAAGCCAGCTCAAAGGGTGGGCTTTTAACCCCGACTCTCTGCCAAGGGACTGTGGGTGATGTCAGCTGAGTTTCAGCCTTGGACTCTCTCTGATGCAATAGATACTGGATGGAATCCTGTTGCGTTCCCAAGAGGTGTTACAACAAATCCTCTTGCTTTCTGCTTTTTCTCATTCTTTTTAAGGTGTGTGTGGGGGGGAAGGAACCACCCAAAGCACAACAAAGCTGCAGCTTTCAAGGGAGAAATCCTCTTTCCAAGTTGCCACAACTCCTCCAAATGCTAAAGGCTTTGATTCACTTCCAGCGAGGCTCTGAAGAGCTGCTTTCCTCCCCTCCTCAGAAGCACTCATGGAAGTGGCCAGGCTTCCTTCCCATCCAGGCTGCTAATTGTGGAGTAGCAATTCCTCTCCAACGTGTTTGGTGGTGGAAGAATAGAAACCTGGGGGAGAAGGGGAATAAAAGACCACCTTGGGGAAGGTAAAGGAGCTGCTCTGAGTGGTTTGAATGTAGGAGGGATTCTTCTTCCCCTTCTCTGCCTTCAACCCACTTCATCCCACTCCTCCAGGTGGAAACAAAGCAGGGCCCAGCGCCGGGTGCTTGTGTGCTCGGTGCTTTAATTGAGCTTGAAGGGGAAATTGAAGCAGCAGAGCTTTGGTTCTTTGTTGCAGGAGGAGGAATAAGCTGCGTGGCAATGGTTAAAGCTGGCTCCGGAGTACAGCCTGAGCTTCCCATTGCCGTAGGGATCTGAGAGCATCCCGGTGGTGTGGAACACCAGGGTTATTCCTGGGGTGAGCAGGGAGGTGCCATCACCCACTGCTGCTCGGTGCCTCATGGTGCATGTGATGCTCTGGCCCCAGCAAGGCTTGGGGTTGGCAGAGCTGGTGTTGCTCACCCAGCAGCACAGCCGGAGGCTTTGGTACACAGAAATGGATCTTACAGAGACGTTATCATCTACTGCACTGGGGTTTTGCTAGCAAAGATGGGATGCGAAGCTCCCCAGCAGGCAAACCAGGCTCTGCGCACCCCTTTTTGAGGGCTGCAGGAATATGGACATCCTCAGAAGGATGATTTTAGTGGGGTTTTTACCAGTCCCTTTCATTTGGGGTCTGGAGTGTCCACCTCTGATTTTATTGCCTTGATGGTATGAAACCAGTCTGACTTCTCCTGCCTGATGTTCACCAGAGTAGGAGCCATCCATGGGCTTCTTGTAAAGCATAAAGTGAAGGAGTTGGTGTTGCCGGGTGCTTGCAAGAGAAACCCCTGCTGAGTGGTTAGCACAGATTTGGTACCTGCTTTTCCTACCTGGCTGGTTTAGAGCCAGGACTCTTTGCTGTCAAAATCAAGCAGGAATTGCTGGAAGCAGGAACGGAGCCACTGCTGGATGCTCCTTTGGGCTATAACTGAGGGCAGGGGTGGAGAGCCAGCACTTGGCTGCTGGTTTAACACATCCTCGTGTATTAACAGGCTGCAGGAGATGCTCCTGCTAATGCACGGGTGTTAAATGGTCGGGATTGTCCCAAACTGAGGTTTCTTTAGAAGGTGCAGAAAATGTTGCTAACCCCCCCCCAGCAGTGTTAAGGCGCAAGGGGCTGCCTGGGGACATGGGCTTTATTAATAAACCTCCTTTGCAAGGGATGTTCTAGCCTGGGAAAGACTGAGGCCACCATTAACACCATCTCGTAAGGCAAACCGGGGGCTGCTTCACAGCAAGGGGTGTCATCAATACAGCGTATTAATAACCTGACATTACCAGCCCAAGGAATGCTCTGCTCCAGCTGCTTTGACAAGGCCACCTCATTAACCTGATAGCTCCTCTTGTCATTCCTCTCTCTTTTTCTCCCAGGAGATGTAAATCGGATCTTTCCCAGACTTTCAGGCTGGGGCTCCCTGCCAGGCTCTGGGCACCTAAAGCCCTCACCCCCCCCGGCTGTGAACCCAGAGCAGCATGAGGCCAGGCTCAGCTCCATGGACAGAGGCTTCATGGTCACTTATCCCCTTCCTCACTCTCCCCAATACCCTCTTTTACAGACCCCATCCGTGAGAACCCGGAGCGGCAGTGAAGTGATCCAGTGCTGTGTGCTCCTGATCCTGCTTTGGTGCTAGCCCCAAACTGCCTTTCAGGCAACACCATGGTGGGGCAGAGCCCCCCCTGTGAGGGCAGCAGTGCTGTGCTCCTGGAGCCCTTCGTCCATCAGGTCGGCGGCCACATGAGCATGATGAAGTACGATGAGCACACGATCTGCAAGCCCTTGGTCTCGCAGGAGCTGAGCTTCTACGAGTCACTGCCCTTGGCCATGAGGCAGTTCACTCCCCAGTACAAAGGTAAGGGGACATGGGGACCTGCAGCATCCTCACTGGGATCAGTCCTGATGCTGGGATAAGGGGCTGGTACCGGCTGGCCCAGTTCGAGCTGTGGAGCCCCATTGCTTGTGGAGGGTTTGCTGAGCAAGGATGCTTCCTGCATGGAAATGTGCACAGGGGCAGGTCTGTGAGACCAGGAGGGTTTCCTGCATCTCTGTGGCTGGAGGGGGACTCTCTGACATCTAATAAGGGTTGTGTGCTGGCTGATGGAGATCCCCCACCTCTGCCTTGGTAACACAGGGGACTCCTGTAACATCAAATCAGGCTGAAATTGGTCTGTCTTTAGGGGGATAGGTGTGAAAAAGGTGGATGCTGAAAGGGTGATTGTGGTCCCCTCCTCTGGAGCCAGGAGCCTGGGCAGTGCCAGGAGCAGGACAGTGAGGGTCAACACAGAACAAGGGCAGCAATAGGATGAGGATTTTGCATGTCGTGGCCTCTGACAGGTTGGTCTAATGGGATGTGAATGGTGGTACTGGATGGGTGCAGGAAAGTATGTTCCCAGGATCTGATCATTATGGGCTCTGTTCAGTAGGGCTTGATATCAGCATCCCTGCAGGAACCAGAGGTGCAGACCACTTCAGTTCTGGGCACTTGGCCACAAGTGAGATCTTCCCAGGACAAGGAAGAGCCTCCCGGGCTTTGTGTCCCCATCACTTCCTGGGGTCCTCTTCCAACACCTCCTCCTTGCCCTGCATCCCTTTTCCAGCTGTGCTGAGCAGCAGCACGTGCAGTGTCCTCCTCCCTCCCTGCTTTGTTCCCTCACTTCCTTCTGCTTTTACTGTGCTGCTCATGGAGCTCCTGACCCTGGTTTTTGTGAGCTCAGCAGACACATAAAGACTTCAAATCCACCTTTTGGTCCTTCAGTGCTGCAGAGCAGAGCCCCGAGCATCAGCTGCGGCTTTGATGCGCTCCCAATTCCATCTCTGCCTTTCCCACAAAGGCCTTTGCAGATTTATGGGACAACATTAAAAAGATGCTCAGGAAAACAAGCCTTCCTCGAAGCCATTTGCTTTGGCAGAGGCTGGGTTCTGTGCTGCAGAGCTGGGCCCTGATCTCTCTCACTAATAAAGATGTTGAGCAGTCCCAGCTTACCAGTTCAGGTGGCTTTTAATACCTTTCTGTCTTCTTTTCCTCTTCTGTTGCAAGTCCCAGTGAGTTTTGTGACAAGGGATAATTAAATAGCAATTCCTCTCCAATTTGCCATCGGGCCCATGCTTTGTTTTACCCTTTCCTGCTGATAACAGTCCAGGCCTGAATGCCACACATTCAGAGGTGGTAATGAGGAGGGGATGAGCATCAGAGGGAACAATCCTGAGGTCTTCACGAGCGTGGTTCCCACGTGTCCATGTTCCTCACCTCTATTCTTAGGCTGCAGGGCCAGGACCGTTATGTAATGCTGACAGAATGTGCAGTGTTGATCAAATGTCACCATTCAAATCTAACCCCGAGTCAGCTGCTTAAAGAATGTCTACCGCTCACTTCACTGCTTCAGGCACTTTGGTGACCTTGGGACCAACTCTTCCCCCACCAGAGCCTTGCAAAGCTCTGCCTGCCCTGAGCTGAGCTCATAGGGGGATGCTGGACTTGTTTTCAAGCCCATCCTGCTGCACATGGCAGTAAATGAATGCGCTTGTACAGTCAAAGAACAAAGCAGTGCAGGTAGAGCTACACAGCAGTGTGCTCCTGAGGATCCCTTGGATGCCATGGGCATGGTGACAGCACTGGTAAATACCCCCTGGGTGCCTCACTGGGGCTGGATAGGAGCAGGTCTGAGGCTCTGGTGACACTAAAAGGCCAGCAAAGACAAGCACTTAAATACACCTTTCCTTCCAGATAGGTGTTTTCTCATTGCAGTGAAAGAGAAGGTTGGCAGCCATGTGTTACAGGCTTGGGTTGCACTCATAGGTCACTTGCAGGACACATGCAAATCCCGTATGGAAGCACACCAGGAAACAATAGTATTTTTCAGGCTGAAACGCAGGTATTTGAAGACTGTTTGGCTGGAAGGAGGAAAGGATCCATTCCCTTGCCATTGAACTGCTCACGTTTGCCTTTGAAAACCTCCCCATTAACTTCCGTGTTAATGTAAGATACTCCAGAACTCTTGGTTTCATGCTATCTATAACGGCTTTAGGGCCAGATTGTCAGCACTATGTAAATCAGCTCAGCTCCATTGACTTGCAGGTCTGTAACTGGGACAATTGTGAAGGTTCCAGGCTGCTATCGCGCTGTAGCAGAGGCACAGAGCTAGAATTGGAATCGAGGGCTTCATTTGCCTTGCTTTGATTTAAGAGGCTTTTTTCCCCTGCCTCCCTCCCCTGGAAATCCGAAGCAGGCATCTGAGCTGGTAGGAATTTCACTTGCTCTCAGTTATCTGTAATATGGATCTTTTACAAACGGGACTCAGACAAAGGGCTGGTGGGTAAAAGGTTTGAGCCTAAGGATGACAGAGCTCTGTCAGATGGACTCATAGCGTTAACATACCCTAGCTAAGGTTTCCAGCCCCCCCCATTCCCTTGGCAGAGCAGCCTGTGGATATTCCTGCCCCATTTTAGTGCTAAATTAGCCAATGTAACCAAGCCTGCTGTGGCACACAGATTGATGCTGATTTTAGGGCAAAAGGGAACAGAAATGGTTATGGTACCTAAAGAGAGGGGCTGTATGGAGGGCAAGAGCATCCCAATATAGCCAGAGCTGCAGGGTTATGGGGTGCAGGACCAGGCAGGGATGAGCACCCCCAGTGTACCAGTGCTGGTGGCTGAAAGCAGCAGAGGGCAAACCCTTCTGTCTGTGTTTGCTTCCTGTAATCTCACTTTGAATGGGGAGAAAGGACTTTGCATATTTATTTGCTTCAGCAACTTAGCTCAGGAGAACTGAGCTCCTGTGTTTGCTCAGCTGCCGGAACGCATCTCCCCGCAGTGCCTGGCAGACCAAGCGAGGATGCCCTGGGGACAGTTGGCTAAAACCCAGCTCCATGCGCTGCTAACAGGGCTCTTTCCAGTGATGAGCTGGGCTGGTCCAGCTGCCCTGCCTGTCCTCTTTTGGATCTGCCTTCCTGCAGCGAGACTTGAAAGCAGCAGGGTACGAGTCTGTGCTGGCATCCCCCCGAGCCCTAAAGGGCTGCTCTAAAAGCACCTCTGCTGCCTGGAGAGGCTCAGACAGCCCTGGCAGAGGAGCAGCAGGAGTGGGGCTGCAGTTATCAGCCTCTCCCAGAAAGGTCAGAGCGCCTGGTACGAGCCATGGGCATTCCTGCTCTGTCATCTGAGATGCGGAGCCGTCCCCATCCCAGGGCTGGGCTAAATATGCTGGATGGCATTTGAGCCCTGTGATTCCTGTTAGAGTCAGGGGAAAGTAGACTGCTAAAACACACTGTGGTGTTTTAAGCACTTAGGATGGAAAGCAGTAATCCCCAATCACGTCATGCTCCCCTCGTGCATGAATGAACACCAGGCACGTAAGGGTCTGGTCCCCAGCGCTGGCTGTTTGGTGCTGGTCCTTGGTGCTTGGGGAAGGACATGACCATGACAATGTATGGGCATCACGTATGCAGGCAGTGCTGCCAACCCATGCACATGTCTCTGCCCTTGCTTCAGGGGCTCTCCAATTAAAGGAAGCAGTTGGCATAGTGTTTGTCTTTGGAAAATTCCTTCTCCCCTACCCTCCCTTTGCTACCTGCCAATGAGAAGCATTTCCAAGCTTGCCCTGTCTTAAAAAGTGAGACTTAAATCCCTTGTCATAAATAAGCCAGGAGCTCCGGGTCCAACGTGGGGGAAGGGGGGTGTCTTTGCTGGGCCACTTGTGACAGAGCTGAGCCTGGAGGGATGGAGGACAGGAGAACATGATGTTCAGAGGAGACAGGTTTCAAGCCAAGCCTTGAGAGGAGGGAACATTAGAAAAGCCTGTGGCTGTTTTCCAGGGTCTTGGACTAATGGTGTTTATTGGGCCTCAGATCAGAGTGGGATCCATGTGAGAGGCCACTAAAGAACATCCTGTATCCTTCCTGGGAAGCCTGGACCCTGGGGCTGGTGCAGGTGATGGAGGAGCCTCTTTGGTAACCCCATTCCCATTTGTTTCCCTCCTTTCTGTCCAGGCATCGTCTCCGTGCACCTCAAGAAGGACAGCCTGGGGAATATGATGCTCATCGCCAGCCCCAGCCTGGACAATGCCACCAGTGACCCTGCCGTGAAGCTATGGCACAAATACAAGTGGGCTGCCGGCACCGGCACAGGTGGTGAGCGCGCATTCGGCACGTGGAGCCACACACAGGTCACCAGGACCTTCAAAGAGAGGTGAGGCTCTGCCATGGCTGGGTCCTTGCCTGGTTTTGGTGGCCCAAGTCCTGCTTTAAGGCAAAGGGAGCAAAAGCACTGCCCAGCCTAATGGCTTCAGGGTTCCCCTCTCCCCTGCTTGCAGGCAGAGCAGGGCAGATGTGGCTAGCACTGGGATGCTGTTGCTCATGTATGTGCCTCAAACTCTGCTTTAAACCTGTTTCCTTGGAGCACAGCGTGCTCCAGAAGAGAGGCCCCAGGAGAAGAGCCACCGAGCACACAGCACATCATGTAACACCCTTCTGCTTGTAACAGCCACATGGTGACTGTACCCTTAGGGTGGCATCGTGATGCCGGTACTCATGCCGCTTGCCCAGGCTTTCTGCAGGGCATCTTTCACCCCAAACAGGTTCAGAAAAGACCTGGGTCAGCTGTGTCTGAAGGGTGCAATATTGCTACTGTGAAACCCCTGCCCTCAGTGTGATGGGTTTTGGATGATGAGACCAAGGAATGACCCTCCAGGGAGAACAGATCCCATTGTTCCCCCCCTGCCCTCCTCAAAGTCAGCCTCTCCAAACTGCGAATCATCCCTAGTGTAGGACACCTTGCCCATGTAGTGTCCATTAAGTAGATCAACAGAGCTATGCATGGTGCTGCTCACAGGAGCCAAGCACACTTCGAGATTATAAGGAATAAAAGGACTGGCACCCAGCAATAACTGCACCTCTGAAAATCACTTTTATGGAGCAACAAAGGCTCTCTGCAGGTTGGACATGATCAATGTGTTTCCTTTGAGAGTCCCTCAAAATTCACCTTATCAAGTTTGATGCCCTACAAAAGAGGAAGGGAGGAAATATTCCCCTCTGGAGCTTATAAACCCAATGTGTTCTTTTGTGTGCTTTGCCTAGCTGCCCAGGGAAGAGGCTGTTGAGGACAGACCTTCAGTACTGCACAGATTCGCTTCTGGAAGATGCAAATGGAAACCAGCCAGAAAGAAAGAGTTACAACCCCTGGGGACTGCACTGTCACCGGCAGCACCTGAACCGCATGTCCTCCAAGCACAACGAGAACAAACTGCATCGTATCCTTTCTCCCCTCTCCCCTCCAGCGTGGTCTTGGCAATAAGATGTTTATCAGGGGTCTGCATCCCTATCTCGGCCCAGTCTCTGGGAGAATACAGAATGGAGCTGCTGGAAGTTGTGATAAGAATAAAAACCCCACTTGCCATGAAGGGTATTCAGCACAGGTGAAGGATGCCCTTGGCGTACATTTAAAACCACAACTATGAGAATTAGCAGCTGCCTCACCTTTTATTTTCCTATTACACTTCATTACCCAGCAGTCATGTGAGTAATAGGGTTTAACAACTCCCCCCCACACCCACAGGAGTGAGCACAGCACTGAGGCGAGGTGTCAGATCCACAGCCCAGGGCTATCGTGTCACTAGAGAATGGAGCTGTTGGTGCTTTAATTGGTAGGACTGTACTACAGTAAATTAACTACAATTGGCAGCAAGGGGCCTATAGCGATGACATGTTGGTAAAATGGGCTCAGAAAGTCTCATTACAGTTGTGAGCTATTATGGAGAGCGTCAGCAGTCGCTCTGATTTAAAACCTCTTTCAATTAGAATTTGAAAGTATTTGGTTTCCCTTAACTCATGCACAGAGTTTCTGTTGCTTGAAAACGTGGTATCAAAATACAACTATCCGTGCATCCTGGACTTAAAGATGGGAACGCGGCAGCATGGTGATGATGCCTCGGAGGAGAAGAAAGCCCGGCACATCAAGAAGTGTGAGCAAAGCACCTCTGCATCTCTGGGTGTTCGCATCTGTGGGATGCAGGTAAGACCTGGGGCCTTTGTGGTGTTTGCTTCACACACGGCTTGAAACCAAGCTGGGAACCTAAAGGGACTCTTTGTTGGTGTAAAGTGAAGCAGTTGAATTCTTGCCCTACACCAAATACAGGCTGTGAGAACTGGCCACTCGTTGTGTGTCCTGTCCTCAAATGGGAAGGGATGCTTAGGGAAGAGAACACAACCTGGTACACGCAGGGTAACCCTTTCCCCATTCCCCTTTGACTACTGGAGACTTTCACAAGCAGCAGATGGATAAGCACCACCCCACACCACTGCCACCAGTATGAGCAGTTGGAACCAGTTTACCCCAGCTGAGAATCTGCCTGTACATGAGCAGATTCCCTCTCACGCTCCTCTCTTGGCTGCTGCACAAAGAACAAAAACAAAAGAGGGTTCCATTGCCCTGCTCCTGCCTTGGCAGAGCTGCCTCCTGCTGCTGCAAGAGCCAAGGTTTGTTTTGTGCTGCTACAGCTCCTCGTGCTCAGGATCCCCATCCTGCCTCCAGAAACCCAAACCCCCCCTTCGTTTCACCCGTGCTTCTCAAGCACTGTTCTGCTGTGCCTGAAGGGTAATTATGAGGATGGTGATTATAAAGCACACACATAGCAGGGAAAACACTGGGTGGCAAACCCCATGTCCTCTCCTGGTCTGTGACATGCTTCTGTTGAGCAGATTACCCTTCAAATTACAAGTGGCGTGTGAACTCATTGTGTATTCACTGCCTCGCTTCTTACTCAGTGTTACCAGAGCCTCACATACAAATTTCTGCCTACATCTTGTCTCTCTGTGTTTTAAGAAAGCAAGATTATTGCTACTTGGGCATTGCACACTGTGGAAGGTACAAAGCTGAGGTATCCTGTATTGCTGCAAACTCCTACCATAGCCGGGGGAAATGCTATAAATCACTAGTGACATGGCTCTGATTTAGAGCTATTGGGGTTTCACAAAGGGGTAATTTATAGCAGTGCAACAAGAATCTGCACTAGTGGTTTAAATGGAATAGTTTAAATCTCCAGAAAAGACAGGAGGTGGGATGCAGTGAGGAGCCTGCAGTATGTTGCCAGCATCACTACATACTGCCAGGCTGCAGAGCAGCTACATCCTGCTCTTCTGCTTGGGGCTGAGCTTTTTAGATATAGACAGAATCTAGAGCTTTGGGAAAACTGAACAACTCAATCTGGGCTTTTGCTCTCCTTCCTCAAGGTTTACCAAGCAGACACTGGCCATTTTCTCTGCAAAGACAAGTATTATGGGAGGAAACTCTCTCCGGAGGGATTCAAGCAAACCCTGCGCCAGTTCCTGTGCAATGGCAACCACCTCCGGATGGATCTCCTGGAGCCCATCATCCTGCGGCTGAAAGCTCTGCTCTCTGTCATTAGGAAGCAAAGCTCTTACAGGTTCTACTCCAGCTCCCTTCTCATCATTTACGACGGACAGGAGCCCAAGGAGAACACGGCACCCTTGGATAACCACCTTCACTTCCAAAGAACAAACTGCACCACCTCACACGGCACTCATCACTCCAGAGTTGACGTGCGGATGATAGACTTTGCCCACACCACATTTAAAGGCTCCAAGGGCAATCACACCACTTACGATGGGCCAGACCACGGCTATATTTTTGGCTTGGAGAACCTCATCAAAATCCTTCAGAACATCTCTGAAGGAAAATGAGAAATTCCCATGTGGACTCGCCTGGATTGACGAGTGACCGATAGCCCTGAGAAGTTCCGCGTTGGGTCAGTTGTATGGGACCCTCTGCTGCTGGACCTCATGTGCACGTTTGGAATGAGGGCACAGGCAGCTTGCTAGGAAAGTGCAAAAAGCTCTTAGGTGCCATGAATGAACTGAAGCGTAAAAAAGCAAGGAGCTGAAAGAATGTTCTGCCTGCAATCAATCACAAGATTTATTTTCCCTTCTTGTTTTACTGCTGTCCTTGATTTATTTGTGAGCCAAAAGCAAGCATTACTTGAAAGAGTCTTAATGATAAAATAGGACCTGCTCACCTCTACACTCAAGAAGCCAAACGGGGTGAGGACATCCTGTGAGCTCGAGTGAGACTATTAGAATGAGCTGGGGGGTGTGAGCAGGCTGCAGCATCACCTCCAGCTCCTGCTCAACACACAAGGGAGACAAAAGCAGCCCCCAGCACTTACACTGCATGTACCCAGCGGGTGCTCTCCCTATAGCCTGGGGGCTGAAACACAGACCTATGAGATGCTGCAGAGGTTCTAAGCTTCTTTGACCAAGAACTGGACCTCGCAAAGGTTTAATATCCCTGTGGGATTCTATCAGAGCACATTTCAGGAACCTTCTAAGCAAGGGGCTGGAATGTGATGATTCTGTCACAAAAACACATTCATATCAAGGTATTTTTGCTTAAAACAAAAGTGAGATTGAGTCAGGGCCTAGCCATTAAAGGTCACCTCGAAATTCTTTGATACAAGTATTGTGTGTGTTTGAAGGAAACAATAGCAAGACTGAAAATCATGTTTACAGCTTTTGTGGACAGATTTTATTATTACGGAACAAACAGAATTCCTTCCTGCGTATGGGAGACCTGCAAGAGAAATCCTTCCACAAGGAACAGCGCTACAGAAGCCCCTTACTGGGGAGTGGGGATATAAGTAAAACACAAATAAAATCGTCAGAGTTAACCCCCATTTGTTGTCCATCTCTTTCACTTCTGTAGCATCCTTATGTTACGTGATCTTTGTTTTAGGGCTGCATGTTTTGACCACAGGTCTTAAGGAAGACCCCTTCATTTGTATTTTACTGCATACAGCCGAATTGCTAGACTTTATACCTGGAAAAATTACCTCATTTGGCCCCATTGTGCGTTTTCTTTGGCCTCAGGTCCATCTGGGAAGACCTTGTTATTTACTGCATGCTGTTCACACCGTTGCCTGTTTCTTGCTCACAGATGACTATAATAAACCCCACATTTGGGTTCTGCTTCAGCAGCGAAAGGCTTGAGTTGTCAATGTGGGCTGTGATCAGTGCTGAGGCCGGCCACAGCTCTGCTGATGGGGTTTAGCCAGACCCACCTCAGCATCCGCATGCTCTGAGCCTCTTGCTGGGTGTACACACCAGGACATCAGCTCTGGGAGTGGGGAAGGATACAACAGGGTCCGAGCACGACCCCAGCAGCCAGACCTGCTGCCAGTGGGGCAAAACTCTGCTTTGGCTCCTGGAAAGAAAACACCAATCGACTTAGGACAAGGGGTAATGAGGTAAACCTTAAACAGGAGAGATTTAGGTTAGCTATAAGGAGGCTCTTCCCTGTGAGGGTGCTGAGGCGCTGGCACAGGGTGCCCAGAGAAGCTGTGGCTGCCCCATCCCTGGCAGTGCTCAAGGCCAGGTTGGACACAGGGGCTTGGAGCAGCTGCTCCAGTGGAAGGGGTCCCTGCCCATGGCAGGGGTTGGAGCTGGAGGAGCTTTAAGGTCCCTTCCAACCCAACCACTCCATGATGCCATGATCCCCTCCGCCGCCGGCCCTGGGTTACCCCTCCGCTCCGCTCCCGTTCCCCGCCGCGCTGCGCCTGCGCGGCCGGGCCCGTCTCGGCCGCCGTAGGGCACGTGAGGCGCGATGGCCGCCAGCCGGTACCGGCGCTTCCTGAAGCTGTGCGAGGAGTGGCCGGTGGAGGACACGAAGCGGCAACGGGACCTGGGCACGTTCCTGCGGCAGCGAGTGGCGCAGGCCTTCCGCGAGGGAGACAACACGGAGGTGACGGCGGCGGCCCCGGGGGGGGGGCGAGGCGGGGCCTGGGCCGCGCAGGCGCCTCTGCTCCACCGGGTTTAACGGGTTCTGTGGGGCACAAACCGGAGGTGGGGTTGAAGGGACCTTAAAGCTCCTCCAGCTCCAACCCCTGCCACTGGAGCAGCTGCTCCAAGCCCCTGTGTCCAACCTGGCCTTGAGCACTGCCAGGGATGGGGCAGCCACAGCTTCTCTGGGCACCCTGTGCCAGCGCCTCAGCACCCTCCCAGGGAACAGCTTCTGCCTCAGAGCTCAGCTCAGTCTCCCCTCTCTTGGGCAGGTTCAAGCCATTCCCCTTGGCCTGTCCCTACATCCCTTGTCCCAAGCTCCTCTCCAGCTTTCCTGCAGCCCCTTTAGGCACTGGAGCTGCTCTCAGGTCTCCCCTTCAGGAGCCTTCTCTTGTCCAGGCTGCCCCAGCCCAGCTCTCTCAGCCTGGTTCCAGAGCAGAGCTGCTCCAGCCCTCGCAGCAGCTCCATGGCCTCCTCTGGCCTCGCTCCAGCAGCTCCTCCATCACTTAGGGGAAGCTGTGATTTGTACCCAGTTCTTGCACCATGTGCACTGTGTGCTTTGGGGAACCCCTTTCCTGTGATTGTGGCAGTGGGGAAGAAAGCACTGTGGCTTTGTACTGGAATTGAGTTGTGTGTTCTGCTCATGGTGAGGATGATGCGCTGCAGTGTGAGTACATAGTGAACTGCAGCGCTGTCTGGCATTGTTAGGATGCAGGAGTTGTAAAATTGGATTCCAGCTGCAGTGTAATTGTATTGGAGTTTAGGCTTTGGTGCTGAAATAAATTAGACAAGTCGATGCTTGACTTGGGCTGCAGACCTTTAGAGGCATGCAGGTGTTGCTGTGGAGTGTAAAAGTGCCTTTTCTCAGCATAAAGACATTCCAGATACGTGTTTTCTACTTCAAGGGACCATTATAGGTACCTAATTCTCTATTGGTCACCAGAATAGTCTGCAGCAGACGTTTCAGAGAGTGCTTATTGCTTTCCTATGTGCTCAGGACAGCTGAATGTGCTGCACCAATTGGCTGAAAGGTTCCAAAGCTGCCACTCATCTTGAAAATCTAAATTGATGCCTGCAGCACTGATGTCTATTTGTATGTATAAAGGCTTAATATAGCTAAGGAAATGTAGTGGCAGACAGCAGGAGGAATGTCTGAGAGAAGAACTGAAACCATAAAGGATACTTAATCAGGGTTATGTCTGGTTTATTCATGTGGAGTAAGATTTGCTGATTGTACAGGGTGGGGGAATGCTGTTTCTGCTGCTCATTTAATAGCTGTTGCTGCTATCATTATGAAAACATTACCAGGGTCATTTGAGATGTAACTGCAAGATAGGTTAAGCTGAAGATGATCTGCATTGTGATGGTGCTTACTCTTGCCTGTCTGTCCATGTATCCTCTCTCCTGCAGCAGCCTTTCCCTACTGAATACGGAGAGCCTTGCTTTAGTCCTATAGCTTGTGCAGAGGAGGCCCTGTGCTGAACCTGAGTCAGTGTCTCAAGGACAGATGAGCCTTGTTATTTTATCCCGACATGCTTCTGTTGATGCTATTCCTGTTCATGTATCCATTTGAATCATTTATGTTTGATGTCATTGGGCAGCAATGCAGCGGTCTGGTCAAGTTGACCCCCACTGTAAAGCAGAAACCAAGCTGACGTGCCAGCCATGCTGCTAACTCGATGGCTCTGCAAGGCAGAGGCACCTAGCAGAGGTTTGGTTGTTAGCAAGATATTTCCAACCTCCTAGACTAAAATAGAAATCTATTTACCCTTCACAGGCTGTGCAGTGTCTTCCATGCTGCTTTTCCCTAATCAGTTATAAGTAGTTTTAGCCTGCACCAGGATTTTCTACCTTCCATCCTGATACGTGGTTCTAGTTTATGCTTTAGAATCAAACAGGAAGGCAAAACTGGCCTTTGAGCAGTAAGTCTTGCTGTTTTCACAGCACTACAGATGTTCTCATGCTGTCCAGCACTATTCTCATTAACTGTGTATTCAGACTTGATCTGTGAAACATTTTTGAGCAGAGTTTAAGGTTCATTCTGGAGATCACATGCTGCTTTATTCACCGAGCTGGTGAGAAGTAGAGGAGAAAGAAAATGATTTGCATTCTGGAGCAGCAGAGTGGGGCTTGCCAGCATCCTACATTGCACTGGGAAGTCACCAAAGGCGCTCCTTGACTGTCCTTCTCACAAGTCTTGAAACAAGGTGGGGTTTGCTATGGAGGTTTAAAGTAACACTCATGTAATACTTTTATCTCTTTCCAGATTGCTGACCCTGAGAACTGCGACCAAATGTATGAGAGCTTAGTCAGAATCCACACCAACTACTACAAAAATAAGGTGAGCTTTGGCATTAGCCGTCATTCCTCTCTTAGGGGATGAATCATCACCCTCCTCTGGCACTGGCTGCCTCATCCCAGTGGGAGTGTCAGACAAATGAGCAGTTGGGTGGATGCAGCACGACCTGGTGCCTTTGGTCACTGCAGGAAGGCTGCAGACATCTTGGCCTCGATGGCATGTATGGAAAGTTCCTGGTATGGATGAACAGGATTCCTAGAGCTCAACTGACACTGAGCTCAGATTGTACCCTATGGTGACTTACCTTTTTTAATGCACTACAAGTAACACCCTTTTCTTTCTCTCTCCTTCTCTCACCTACTTACTCCCTTGTGCAGTATCCACGCCTGAAAGACACAAACTTCACAGGAGTAACAGTAGAAGATTGCAAGATGATACTAGCAACAGGTACTGACACTGTGCTTGATCTGAGAATAAGTCAGTGTGGGAAATAAAGTACATTCTAGTCTTTGTAGTGTTCATTCCTACTGAACACCTGTGACTAAAGGGCAGAATGGGACTGCATGCAAATATATTAGGATGTTTAATGAGAAGTAAGTTCAGGAGTAACTGAGAAGGTCTTCACTAATCTTGTCAGGGTGATAAGTCAATTGTAGTTTGCACTGGACAGGAACAGCAAAGAGTTTGCAAGGGCTCTTTGACATCAGATTGCAGGAACTGTGTGAAAGGTAGGCACGTTCACTGTGTCATTCCAAAATGTAGTTTGGCTTCTGTTTCCCCATCTTCAAGTTCCCTTCAGTGGTTTTTTGTATTAGACTTTGAGAGAAAACAGGGTACCATGAGGCAGGAATACTCTCAGCCAGATCATTTATTAAGTGCAGTGCAGGAAGCTAGTGCAGGTTTGTTCTGCTCCAGTTCCTAACTTTGCAGTGTGTGGAAACTGAATATTTGTTGTCAGTGATAAGAGACTCCCTGCACAGTGGATTGGAAGAGAGAACAACCTTGCTTCAGGCCCTGAAATAGAAATTCATTAGGATGAAAGTCAAGAAAAGGAAAATATATGTAAAGCAGAGCTGTTACAAGAGGGCTTTTCATTCCTTTGCTTTTCTTCCTCTTTCCCCAGCTCTCTCTTTTCTCCTTTTGCAGACGCTCTGCAACAGATGGAAGACATGAAAAAAGGGATGTGGAAAAAACTGCGAGAAAAGTTTTATGCCAAGAAACCTGAAGAGGACTCCAAGTGATAGGCCAGCTCCAATTCTCCACTGTATATATTCCTGAACACTGTACGTTGCCATGATGAATAAAACCATTTATTCCTCTTAGCAACAGCATTTTTGTTCAGCCCTACACCCTTCATATCTATTGCCCCCTCTTTACTGAAAATCTAGGCCATGCTTAACACATTGTGCTGAAACCTTATTGGAGCAGTGTAGTTCAGAGGAAGGAACTTAGTGGTGTTAGAGGTGAGCCTTTGAACTACGAGAAATGGAACAACCAGGAGATGCACAGAGGCAGTAGGTGCAACCATGTTAGCTTTAAATGTGCTTGTGAAGATAACAGTAGTGATGTGAAAACGTAGCTACGCTTGTGTTTCTGTGTGTTAGCACTGGTTATAGTGAAATTGAGGGAGGGATACTTTAACCATCACATTTGTTTTCCTTTTGAGAAGGCACAGGAGAGGCCCAAGGGTGATTGTTTACCATGGTGACAGTGGAGTGGTATAAGAGCTTAACTGAGATTTCAATCAGATGCTGCTGGGGTGTGTTGCAAGTCAAGGTAGCTGTGTGCAGCTTTCTGTCAGCATGACAAGAAGGTTCTGTGGGTTACTGCGTATCTGGGGGTTCAAGATAGGTTTTAATGACATGTTGGTATATAGGGCCATAAGCAAATTTCAACTGTGATTCATTAGTCCATTGCTGTGGCCTATTTTAATTCCTTTTTAAAGCTTTAATGCTTGCATCAGTGTCTATTCTCGGGGGGCAGAGGCTGGAGCTGGGATGCCTGCAGCACTGCTTGGCTTGGGCAGGATGAGTGTCTAGAACACAGCTCTGCCAGGACGCTGCTTGGCTCCAGGCAGCACCAGCAGCTGCTCCTTTTTATGTGCTTTTTATGTATTTGAACAGTGTTTTCCTGGCAAGTACTGAAAGAATTTGAAACTTTGCAGCAGGCTTCAATCCAAAGCTTCAGAAAACAGGGCTGGTGTTCAAGGTAGGATTCTTCTTCTGACTGGAGCATCGTTATACATGTTAATGTTTAACAGCTGGAGGTGAGAGCACTGGATTGTGGAGCACCTTGAGTAATACAGCTCAGATTTGTCTTCAGGTCCTTGGACTGTTCTGCATCTCTGTGTAACAGCGCCATTACATAGTAGAGTGCACAGGAAGGGAGCTTACTTGACCATGGTTAAGTTTTGATTATAACATGATTTTGTATTTAATTTAGTTAAGGCAACTTACAC
Source organism: Melopsittacus undulatus (assembly GCF_012275295.1). Classification (NCBI taxonomy): domain Eukaryota; kingdom Metazoa; phylum Chordata; class Aves; order Psittaciformes; family Psittaculidae; genus Melopsittacus; species Melopsittacus undulatus. Next base: position 3,775,406 of record NC_047542.1, on the reverse strand, counting down.
TTCAGTTCTTAAGTAACAACAGTAACAACAAAAAAAGGTAAAACATTACACCAGAGATGAAACTAAAACACAGGACACCCCTTCACAGTGAACTCCTGTAAACCTGCACTCTCCTACTACTACTGCCCAGATACTCTTGGTCCACAGAAGGAAAAAAAAGGACTAGTTCACACTAGTACAAGCTTGGGTACTCATCTGGTGAGTCAAATTAACAAATCCATCTCCTTGAGTTCAGCTTCTCTTTACTGCACCCCAGTGATGAACAGAATTCTTTAAATGGAGAGGGATCAGCATGGAGCAGGTACAGCAAATACGATGGCTGGTTTGCAAAGATCCACATGTACTAGTGCCACTCTTGGAATAAGTTAACTATTGCAGCCCTACAGCTACTTGCACTACACCCGAGGTGGAGCCCCTCAGAATGCAGCGCATGGAGATAAAGATACAACCCTCCACATTTGCAAACTAAAGAGTTATTGCAATGAGGGAAAAAACTCCTGTATAATTTATCCTCCTACAAGGGCATTAGAGTAACGTGTGGGTCCAGGTATTGTGAGGAATCCTGGTCAGTCCCTGGCTCCTGAATTGCTTACAAGCACTCTATGGGAAACGGCATGGTCCATCCCTCCCCGACAGCAACAGCCACGCATGGAAGCCAGGAATAAGCAGCCTCGTAGCTGGTGCATAGCGCAGTCCCTCGGTGGGTGAAGCCAGTGCTTCGGCTGTGTCTTAGTGGTTCATGGTATTCTGGACATCCACAAATCCCATCCTTTGTCTGCGCTTCCGTTGCTCTGTCATCTGGAGTTCAAACAAGGACACAGGTGAGGTAGGAAACCAGGCTGCCTTTCTGGTCACTGACACAGCTCAAGTGTGGGACTGCCTAGGCTGCTTTAAGCCTCTGCCAAAAATCCCTTAGTTGGACTCCAGCTGATGAAGAAGGATCAGAAAGCCCCAAATGTCCCTGACCCCCCCCCACCAAAAGGGTTGCAGGAACGCTTTGCTTTGTATCTGAAGTTGTACTGGTGCATGCAGTCAGTGACTATTTTAGTAAGGGCAGCAGGTTTTTAGTCAGATGTTCCTCAAGTGTTCCTATTTTCTAAGTGTTTAATACCTGTTCCTTGAGCTCGTTCAGCTGGGAGGTGAGATGGGACACCAGCTTCATCGTGGTGTTGAGTTTGTCTTGAAGATTCCGGATCTCATTCTGTTCCCCTTCCCCTTCATTGCTGACCAGAGACATGGCTCGCATCCGGGGGAACCAGTCAAGGTTCTTGTTCTGGAAAGGTGAGAATGGGAGTGGGAGGGGAGGAAGGAAGAGACCCGATAGGATGTCACAGGAAGCCTGCTTGTGCTTAAGGATTAAATAAATTCCCAAAGGCTCATCTGGTCTCTATCTGTGCATATTCTCCACAAATGGGGAATTTCAAGGTGTTTTTCCTCTTAGAGCCTTCTCGGCTTAAGTGCAGAAGTTGTTTTTTTCCCATAGATTTCCTTTCCCTCTCTCCTTGTCTTGAAATCACCTTGAAGTCACACTCCCTACTGCTTGGTTCTGCCCTTGGTTCAATCCTTCAATACACAGTACAAAACATCAAATAGACAGCGTGTTGTTGGCTGAGATTGCAAAGTGGAAATAACCAGCTAAGAAAGAAAAGACACAAGAGTGTTACCAAATACTTTCCAAAAGCTCCTTCTCAAACTGCTTTTCTCTGGCAAACCCCTTGTTCCCAAGTACTCCCCACCATAGGCAGGTTGCAGCAGTGAAAGAGCTGCCCCGAGAGGAGCCATACCTTTATCATCTGCGCCACATAACTCTCTGGCCCTGTGTAGTCTGTCTTGTTCTTCACTCGCACCAGCACTATGAAGTATAAGTAGTTCCACATGTTGTGCTCATATTTAATATGCTCCTCAAAGGACACGGTCTTGTTGTCGAACTTGTCCCTTTCCAGCCCTGGGAAAGGCAGGTGAGATGGGAGGAGGTGATGGGAGGAGATGGGGAGGAGAGAAGGTAAGAAGTGAGCAAGCAAAGGCATGTGAAAGGAAGCCAGATGGTTGCATCCTCTCCCAGGTGTGACTTTCAAGAAGTGCTTTTAATAATTAGTTGGCATTTAGCACTCAAAATGGGGGAAATAACCCAGTTGAGTATTCAGGAGGCTGCTATTTAAAGTACTACCAGCGCTGTCTTCTGCCTATGTATCTAAGAGCATAAAATGCACCCAGTGGATCTTTAAAGAAAAAAGCAGCCAGACTTAATGGGGTATTCCTTTTTTTTGGATGCCTTCCCATGACTGAAGGATTCCAGAACATTTTCTGTATCTTCTTTCTTCAGGAATATGGCACTTTTTTTCCCCACTGGCTAAATGATGGTCTCAGGGGTCACAGATAGCAACAAGAACTCCACAATGTGCTGTTTTAGTTTAATAGCTCATTAACAGAAGGGGAGGAACAAGACAGATAATTTCCCCTCTCTGTATCCCTGCTTAAGCCTCCTCACACTGCAGTGACCCATCAGTGACTACACTGAAGGTTTGCTGTGAACCAAATGAAAACCAGAAACCAGCTGAAGCTTCTCACCTTTGCTCAGCCTTAGGGAGGAAAAGCTTTAGGGCAGTTTCTACATGCTGAGATCCCAGCACTCACCACATATGAAGCAGGTTGTCTTCAGTATCTCTTCCTTCTTTTGCTTCTCACTCCTCAGATCAGCAAAGGTGTCAATAATGACGCCAAAGATGAGGTTAAGGACAATGATAATGACAATAAAGAAGAAGAGGAGATCGTAGACAACCCGAGCAGGAAACAAGGACTCCTGTAATAGATGAAAGGGATAAATGTGTCCCTTGTTATCCCTGTCCCAAGGCAGGGATAAACGCTGCCTTGTTACACAGGACATTTGCTTAAGGGTACCCGCTGAGAAGGAATGAAGGTGTGATGGGGAAGAGGAGGCAGCCCTGGAGGACAGCAGGGGATGGAGCTGGAAGGGTCCCAGTTTCCATGGGGTGCACAGGGCACAGATGCAGTAAGAGGATGAGCTCCCACGTGCTGCCCAAACTCACATCCTTGGACGGCTTCCGCAGGATGTCCCCGACGCCACCACCATTCCTCAGCCCATGGTTCAGCACCGTGACGATGCACATGAGCAGCGTGTCGCAGGCACGTTCCCACTGCTCCACCTCTGCTTCTGGGACAACGGAGAGGGAAATGAGAGCCAAGACTCAGAGCACAGAGAGGCTGAAGTGCCAGGGCATGACCAAGAATCCAGAGCTGCAGGATGACTCCTGCTGCAGGGATGCAGGGGAGCTGTGGATCTCCCACCAGCAGCTCCCCAGCTGAGCCTCCAGCTTGCTCCTTGCTGTGGAGGTGTTTGGCCGAGCGCTCCCAAAGCTCCCACTTTCTTTATGACTAAACTGATTCTGCTTCAACATCTTTTGTGCCAGGGTCAGTGCAAAACCTGTGGGTCCCTAGCTTAATATGTGCCAGAAGTGGGCTGCTTGTTCCCACTTTGGGAAAGCTGGGGATTTTCTGAGCTTGCTGACAAAGGCAGCCAACCTACTTTGCCACTAACAGAGCCATCCTTCCTAATGAGCTGGCTTACCTTCCAAGGCAGTGGGCACAGCAGAGCAGCTAACTTGGTCACTGCTGCATGACTCCATGAAGGTCTCCATGTTCCTTTGCATCCCCAAGGGGTCATCTGCAAGTAAAAGAGGCCACAGCGTTTGTCAGAGCATCAGCTTGCTTTGGTAAAGCTCACTCCATATTTTCCAAGCCTTTTCCTGGCTTTGAATCCTTTACCCAAGTTTCAGTGAGATCTGAAATGTCATTTGTAGCTGTCCTGCAATCACTCCCAACCCCAAACCCTGCTCTCTGCAGCACAAGGTCCCCAGCTCAGCACAGGTGAGCCCAAACCCATGACACACACACCCAGACACGTGTGTGCTCTGCATTGGGGGGATGCTGCAGAAGGGGAACCCATGCTCGGCTTGGCCCCTCAAGCCCAAGCACCACAGCCAGCGAGGGCAGGGGGTGAACCACCTTTGGCTTTGCTGTCTGGCAGCCGGTCCACCTCCAGGATGAAGTCATCCTTCAGGAACAGGAAGCCGACGATGGAGAAGAGGTAGACGAGGATGAGAGCCAGGAGAGCCGTCAGCAGGATGGAGCGCCCGTTCCGCGTCACGCTTTTGATGACATTAAACAAGGTCTCCTCACGGTAGATCAAGTCAAAGAGCTGAAAGGAGCCAGGAGCAAAGAGTTGCCATGGGCTGTTCCCTTAGGAATACCTGGCCTACCTATGGCCCTTTCATCCCGAGCTCTCAGATGCCTTAGCAGACTTTGACAAACTCTTATAGACAGCATTGAAGGTTCTCAGCTTACTGAAGGGAAGCAGAGAAGAATGAAGTGACTTGGGCACAGCATAGGAGCCAAGAACAGGACACATGCACCCTGCCTCTGCCCTCACCAGCTCACACTGTCCCCCAGCTGACCCAGATAACGTGCACAGCAGAGATGAGAAAGCAAAAGAGCAGAGAGGAGACAGTAACAGACACTGTCAGAAGGCAGAACATCAGCCTATGCATAGATTAGAGCACAGTGAACTCATTGCTGCTACCTATCAGCCCATGGAAGGTGCCACAGGAACCTGCTAGATTCTAATGGGGCAAACAGGCCACCTCCATGCCCCAGACATCTGCATTTATTATACCAGGATGCTGTAGAAGAGTTCATGCACAAACAGTCCCAGGACACTCGTCACGATGTAGCCAACGTGGTAAAGGAATTCCACATCCATGATCATGGCCTTGTAGCCGCGGATGAAGGTCCCACGATTGCCCACGAAGCTCACCACGAACACAATCTTGTTGGTCAGCTGGGGAACAACCAGAAATGGGATGGAATGGGGTTTGCTGCACGTTATGAATGCAGAACAGCCTCCTGTGGTCCTGTGCTGGTTTTATAGTGCATGGAGGACTTACATTGAGAGCTCCCAGTATGTTCAGGGTGAGTCCAATCCCCAAGTAATAGATGGACCGCAAGATCAGTGCCACGAGGAGCGGTCTGACCCCATAGCGCTTAGTGAACAAGGCCATGATGGAGAAGCAGATCAGGATCCAGAAGAGCAGGGAGATCAGGGGGGAATCCAGCACTCCTGGGAAGAGAAAACCCACAGCAATTAAATGGCATGAGATTAGATGCTGCCAATGAGACACTGCTGCTGTCCAAACTGTCCAGGAAAACCAATGTGCTGATGATCAGAGGAGCTAAAGATAAATGATGCTTGACTGCAAGGACTGCTATTGATTAAGATTTTCTTACTGATAACAGTTTTCTAACATCTTTCATGTGAGACCTCAACAGGGCTGTAAATGAGGGAGGCTTTGCCTGGCAGCAGGTACATCTCTGTCATTGCTTCCCCATTGTACAAATGGGACAGCACAGCCCAGGGAAAAGACCTTTCCCTAAGAAGGAAGAAGTGGGAGGGCTGGGAACTGAAATCCTGACTCAATCCTTTCCAGCAGAAAGAACTCAGGGCTTTAGGAGTCAAAAGGAGACTGAGGGTATGGAAGTACAGGTAAGGGGCTGGTCTTCTGCATACGCAGGTCCCCTTTCTCTTCCTCCTTGAGGAGCAGCATTTGCTGGGGCACTTACCCATGGAAGTGGCTTCAACATAGGGGTAGAAGAAAGCAATGATTATGTTGATGAAGACAGCCAGGTTGAAGGAGATGCTCCCCCAGAGCGTCATTCTGCGGGAGAACCAGTACATCAGCGGCATGCCTGGAGGGAGAGGAGGCAGACACCAATCTCAGCCAGCCTCGTGCCAGGCTTTGTGCTCCCAGGCATCCCAAGGGCTCTGCTGCAGGGACCCTGACCCCCCACATCCTTCCATGAACATAACCTCCCTCCTCATAGGAGCTTTACAGAGTTACTGCTCATGGTTCTTGCCTTCTCAGCCCTTTGACCTGCTCTGGCACCTTGGAATCAACTCAGCCCCATCCTCCTCCTCGCCCTCCTCCCCATCTCCCACCTCCTACAGCCTCGCCACTGACGTCCTTCACAACAACAGTGCCTTTGTGTTCCCAGTGCTGGTGCTGGCTCCCAGGAGACCCAGCCAACAATTCCCCATCCAAGCTGGAAATTTGTTTCCTGCTGAATTCCTGAGATAGTTTTGACTGGACCTGCCAGTGTTTTCAGAGCTGCTACCTCCTCCTTAGTGGCATCCCAGTATTTATAGTGTGACTCCATTGAGCTCCTGTTATTTTAATCCAGGATTTCCGTCTCCATGCAGCCCTGAATGCACCTAACCAGGCCTGCAGGGTGCAGAAAACCAGCCTTTCTTTTCTGTATGTAGCTACTAGATCCTGGCTTAGAAGAAGGCAACTGAACACAAATGAAGAGAGGGCTTTCCAGGGGAAAATCCCAGGGAATATGCTCTAAGATGCATTTCACACTACCAAGGAACTGCACTAACAGGCATGGAGGAAATCCACCCCTTGGATCCCAGTGAACCCCCACTCCCTGCACACTGCCACATGTGTTGTGCTCCAAAGAGCACACGGAGCTCCGAGATGTGATTTCCAGGTTCTCCAGCCCTTCCAAAGGTAGGGCTGTGCCTCCCCTTCCCGATCCACAGCAGGGGCTATTGGAAGTGCTGAGCTGGCTGGGGCAGGCTCTGCTCTTACTGCGCAGTTTCTTCTGCCATTCCATCTCGTTGTGCAGGAAGGACGACTGGTCGAAGAAATCACTGACTTTGCTGCCCTGCTCGTCCTGCTCCGTGGTGGTGAAGAGCCTGTACTTGGTCTCCTTGGTGAGGAACTCGCAGATTCCAGGCACCGGGAAGATTATCTGCTCCATGCTGCGGTCCAGGCGCACGATCTGCAGGATGTGAGGCTGCGTCAGGTCCTGCTCCTGCCATGCTTCAGTTCCCTCTTTCCTACACCCTGCTGTGCCTTCCGCTCTTCCCTCCCACTGCACCAGGATCCAAATGGCACCAGCCACCCAGCCATAACACTGCACATGGACCCAGTAGAGGCAGCCCTGGCTGTGCTGGAGGGAAGCTGGGACACCATAACACTACATAAAACACTACAATATGGACCTATATTGTCCCTAACACTCCAAATGGATCCAGTAGAGGCAGCCCTGGCTGCGCTGGAGGGAAGCTGGGACACCATGGACCCTTCCTGGCCCATCTGCAAGGGGATCCACACCAACACGCAAGGATGGGGCTGCTGCACTGGCTGCATCCCACTGCTGCTGGGGGCAGAAGGAAGGATCCAGGGACAGTTTATTCCCTCAGCTCCTCACGGGCTCTGCTTTGCCTTCAGCTCTCTGCAGAGCAAAGGACCTGTCTGCTGCTTTGCTGGCACAGGGATGGGAAGGCTCCCAGTGCAAAGTAACTGGCACAAGGCAGCCGGAGCACACATGGGGTTCACCAGCCACATGCACATTGATAACCCAACAGCAAAAGGGCCTTGCCTCAATCTGTGATGTGTGTTTCTCATAATAGGCCAGCGGATCCTCCTCTTCCTCCTGCACTGGGGCCGAGGACTTCAGCATCTGCGTCAGCTGCTTGTTATTTAGGCTGAGCTGAGATGTGGGAGAGGGAGAGAGGATGAGTGTGGCCTCAGCCAAGGAGCCAGCTCCAGCTCCGATGCTGTGCTCCTCAGAATCTACCAAAGCTGATGAGGTTTCAAGGGATAGCAAATGAATTAAAGCTTCTCTAAAGGGGCACGAGCCCTCCCCGAGGTGACAGACATTCAATTCCCTGCAATAATTACATCCAAACGCTGCTAATCCACAAATTACAAACCAATGCCCATAAAACCCCAGGGAAATCATATTACTGCTGAATCTCATTTGGGATCTAAGGTAGAAAGGCAAGAAACGACAGCAAAGGACTCAGCCCTTCCTTTCCTGAAGGGAAAGGGAGAAAGTGGGTACCAGCAGGACCCCACCAGCAAGCTGGATGTCACCCTATGGCTGAGCCCCATAAACAGGGCTTGGTGCACTGCCTTTAGACTTGCAGTTTCAGCTGCAAGGGCACTGGTAAGTTTGTGTGTCTTTAGTCCTGCTGGGGAATACCAAACTCCATCAAATCTTAACCAACACAACCCAGGGTGGCTCAGCAGGGATGGGAGACTCTTGGCAGTCTCCGGTCAGGATAGCTCAGAGGGGCTCAGCCTCCATTCCCGAGGGTTTTCCATACCATGGATGAGATACCCTCCTCCTCTTCCTCCTGTATTCGCTTCACTGGCTTCAGGAGCTGCTGCAGAGACTTGTTGTGCCGGGACAGCTGGAAGAGGGACAGCGATAGCTGGGTGAGCATGGGCTGGCTGTGAACATGGGCACGGGACATGGGATGCACAGGGGAGTGGGCAACCGGTGAGCCCAGGGCTTCCCATAGGAGCCAAAGCTCATCTCCCAGCCACGGCTCCCCAAGGCAGCAGCGTGGCCAGAGGAGGTGTCAATAGATGGAGAGAAACACGTGCAGTTGGTGAATGGGAGCCCCATTGGCAGCCCCATTGGCAGCCCCATTGGCAGCCCCATGGGCCCTGCTGTCAGCTCTGTACCTGCAGCGCCAGGATATAAATGTTGTGGCCAACTTCCCGGGGGGAAACCTCAGCGTTCTCACACTCCTCCTCCTGCAGATAGGCCTTCTTAATGACATCGACCTGGAAGGCAGCACAGGGACAAGGAGCTTGCCTCATTTTCCTCCCCTGGCACCAAATGGCTCTGGTTTAGGCAAGGATGCTTGTGCAGCCGGCAGCGACCACAAGTGTGGCAGAGGAGATGCTTACTGCCTGCAAACCAGGACGTGCAGGGAGCAGAGCTCCAGCAATGGGGAGCAGCCTAGGGGTGTTTCACTGTCAGCCCTTACCAGTTCCTGCGGGCGGAGGCTGATGAGGATCCGCTCAGCGTTCTCACTGTCGTGTCTGCTCTCCATGAGGGCCAGGAGGAGCTTGGAGGCATTGTCCTGCCGAGGAGAAGCCTTTCTGAGGGGTGCCCATGCAGGGATGCCCACGCACGTGCCCTGAGGCTCTGCCTACCTTCAGCTGCAGGACCAGGTCCATGCGGTACTTGCAAAGGGGGCTGATGTCGTTTAGGATGAGGGCTGTGATGATATCGATCCCATTGGACTCGTGGGTCACAATGCAGCTCTGCAGGAGCAATGCAATGTGTTAGCCCATGGATGCTGCCAGTCTGCCGGGGCTGAAATGGTGCTGTGCCCACAGCACTGACCCTGCCCCATTTCCCTCCCTGGAAAAGGCACTGTTTGATCACTAAGTTATTTAACCCCCATTTGCATCACTATTATCTAGTAGTCCATAACCCGTGCATCATCACCATGCACCCCGGCATCCTCTGCTGCCCATGTTCCACTCCTGTTCACACCCTGAAACCAAAAGCTGCCCCTGTCCCTCCTGCTTTCCCACCCATTCACCCCAAATCCTCCCTAAGGAATCCCAGATCAGTGGTAAAACACCCCAGGCACACTGGGAATGCCCTATAGCTGCAGGGATACCCACAGACCTGGTTCTCATGGCAGGGCCCTTGGCAGTACTCAGTCAGGGTCTCCAGGGTCTGGGTGATGAGGGCCACGTTGTACTCGTTGATGTAGAGGCCCAGCAGCCCCAGCCCACCCGTGGTGCTGCCGCACATGATGTCCAGGAACTGCAGGGTCTCACACACCAGGTTGTAGTTGGTTTTGTTGTTCTGGCACCGGAGGAAGTTCTGTGGAGCAAAGCCTGTGGTTATGGGGCTGAGCAGCATCAATCCGGTGGGGGAGAGGCCCAGTCCCTTCCCTGACACCCCCTCCAGCTGCAGCTCAATGGGCTGGGGCTACCCCGTTAACATCCAGCCGTCAGAGAGCAGCACTCAGCCCTACAGACACAACTGTGCATGAACAGCACCTTCCGCACCACCAGAAGTTATCCATTAGGAATGGAGCCTTTGCAGATGGGGAAACTGAGGCACAGAGCAGCTGGTGCCACTCCGAACCAAAATGGGGCAGAGCCTACACCCCAGTCCCATGGCCTGATCCCCAGCACCCCATAACCAACCTGCAGGTCCCGGTTGTGGTTCTCACAGAGCAGCTGCAGGAATCGCAGGATGGGCTCCATGATCAGGACTGTCACCCCCATCTCGTTGTTCTGGCCTTGCTCCCCAGTGTCATGGCCCTTCCCAAACCCGATGGCCATCGGGTAGCGGGATGGGGTGCCGGGCATCAGGAACGTGTCTCCTCGTCCTAGAGTGCAATCCAAGCTCGTTTGCATCAGGCTACCCAATGAGACAGACACTGGCTCTCCAATGGGAAGTGGCCCCATCCTTACCTTTGGTGCCAGGGTCAGGCTCATCTTTGTCCTCGCGGGGCTTGTTCCCGATGTCACTCATGTTCACAGACACCGTAGACTTGGTCTCCTGTTGCGCCTTCTTCATCCGGTCATGCAACACCTTGAAGAACTTCTCAGACTTCTTGTCACTGGTCATGAGGTTGTAAAAGGATTTCTGGAGGAGGGAGGGCATAGTCTCCATCATTCAAGTCTCCATCATGGGCTCCAAACTGCCCCTGCCGGCCCCTCTGCTTTGGTGGCCTCCAGCACCGAAGACCTCATCTGAGATAAGGTTTATTTCCATGCAACAGCCCTGGACATCACAGTCCTCTGGATTGTGATGGTTCCCTGCTGCTGTGTGCCCCTTACACCCTATGGACAGAGCAATCACAGCAGCTCCAGCACTGGAACCCCACTGCTTTTCTGCATGTCTGATTTCTCAGCTTCCCTGTGCTAAACGAACCAGAACAACCCCCAGGTTATCCCCCAGAGCTGCAGCCTGGAGCCATGGCAGCAGTACCCGGCAGAGGGCATCAGCACCGCTCCAGAACACCCTGCAACAACCTGCCCCTTCTCCCCATCCAAACTTCAAACCAGGCACATCTCCGCAGTTCCTCCTCTGCACGGCCACCAAACACATGCACAGCACAGGGGCCAGCACAGAGCTGTGGCTGCCCCGTGCCCACATCAATCCATGCTGCTCACCCTGGGACCAGTCCCCACCGCACCATGCGGGGCTCAGTACCTGGATCTCGGTGTTGCCTCCGTCCAGCAGCCGGATGGCAAGCAGGATGCTCTCCTGGAAGATCTTCTCGTTCTTGGTGTTCATGATGAGGTCAGCCACCAACTTGGTGGCCCCTTCTCGGTCCAGCCGGCACTGGACGGCAGCGATAGCGGACCAGTCCTGGTCTCCTCCTGCATGAGAGGACATGGATGGATGTGATGCTGCGGAAGCGCAGGAGAGCAAGCTCAGTTAAATCACTGCCGGGGGCATCGCAGCCCCATCCCTTCATCTTCTTGTACCCCCATGGGGGGGGGGGGGGGGTGGGGGGGCATGGCAACCAACTACAGACCTGATCCCATCCTGGCTCAGGAGCTGGGGATTCGAGGTGTGTGTGAGCAGCACAGGGGAATGCACAGGAGAGGGGCACTCACCTCCCCCAGCAGCATCCATGATTTCCCCTTTGGAGCTGGATTTCTTGTTCTGCAGGTAGTTGTTAAGCAGCATCTTCCGCAGCAGGTTGCCCTGCCAAGATAAATGCACATCCTGAGTGTCCCGGTGGCACCAGAGCAGGAGGTGGCTGAGCATTCTGGAAGCTGCACTGGCAGGGAGCGGAGCTGAGGACGTGCCACAGGACCACAGTGCTCACCCTCTCGCCATACTTGTTCCTCTTCACCAGCATCTGCTGCAGTGTTCTCAGCACCTTGATGCACAGCTTCTCCTCCGTCTCCATGAGGTCCTTGGTGTGCTGCACCAGCCTGGCACAACAGAGCCACCATCACACAGCTGAGCAGGGCAGGGGGGTCCCCACCACCCCTCCAGGCTGCAGGCACACACTGGGATGGACACCTCCCCAGTGGATGAAGGTCACCAGCCCTTCCCAGCACCCCCAGCAGTTCCACAGCATCCTCACTTGGACAGGAACCCTCCGCTCTCGCACCGCTGAAACGCCTCCGTCCCCTCCATGAAGAGCAGCTCTGGCCGGTGGAGCACATCCACCAGGACAGAGAGCTCAGCCTCCACCAGCGGCTTCAAGCGATCCTCCAGGGCGCTGATGATGTCCTGCAAGGCACAGCACACACCTTTAGGGCCAATGTGTGCCTAGGAGACACGAGCACGGGAGAGGGACCCCTGCAACGCCAGCACCGTGCACTGATCCAATGCAACCCCCTCCTGGAGTCCCATACCTGCAGCTTCTCTATGATGTTCTTGTAGTCCCACTGGTTGGGGGTGGCAGAGACACGGGGGAAGGTCCGTGTGGCTGCCTTGTAGCTGGATGTGTTCCTCTGCACGGTGCTGGTGGAGCTGCTGTTGAGCAGGGAGCTGACGTGGGCATCCAGGTCCATGGGCAGTGCGATGGAGCGGCTCTTGGCTGCGGGAGACAAAGCCAGGGCTGGGGACAGCCGTGATCCATGGCACCATCACACCCTGCCTTGGGCCTCACCCCTTCACCAGCTCTTCACTTGCAGCAGACATTTGGGGTCAATACAAGAGTAAACTCCTCCAGCCTAGCGAGGTGTGGGGTATTTCCATCCATCCCTCCCCACTGCAGCACCACATTGCCCACAGGCCCCCAGTCAGATGGAGGATTGAAAGAGGAACCACCTCCACTTCTTGGTTGGGAAAGCCCAGCATGGAGATGCTGTAAGCACCCGGCCTCAGATTACAAAGGGAAATCCCCACCCAGCGCTAACCACGAGCAATCCTTTCCACAGGGTGACTCAGTGCTGCTCCTGAGTCAGGCTGAGGGCAAAGTCCTGGTGAGGAAAACCATAAATGCTGGGTTTGTTTCCAGGCCCTTCATCAGCAGGGATCTCCCAGCCAAGCCCAGGCTCCAGCTATCCCCAAGCCACCCTGCTCACGCCTGGAGATGCAGCACATTCCTGGAGCCAAACCTCCCCATTCCCGGCTGGCAGCCTCCCGCTGGTGTCCCTGCCAAGACCCACGGGAGGGATGATGGCTCTTGCTGGAGTGGAGGCAGCTGAGGATGCTGCATCCTCCTGCTCGGTGGATGGGGAACACAGGACCACTCTGGCTCCTTACCGACCATGGCCAGCGTGCGGATGCAGGCCTCCAGCGAGCTCTTGTGCTGCTGCTGCAGCCAGGGGCACTCCAGCAGCCTCATGGTGGACTGGAGAAGCTGCACCACAATGGTCTGGTGGGTCTGAAGGAGAGAGCAGGCAGGTATCTATCAGTGCAGTGTGTGGCCAGGCCTTGTTTCAAAGGGCTCAAGGAGCTGCTTTCCTTCCGCAGCCATCTCCTACCCATGCAGCACCTTATTACCTGCAATGAGGTGCTGTTCTCTGAGAAGGGGGAGCTGAAGAACGCATTGATGGTGTCCAGAACCACCGTCAGCACGTACTTCTCCAGGGTAGGGTCTGGCAAACGCTTCTCTCGCTTCTTGCACATCTGTGAGGAGAAGGAAGGATGATGATGGCACCAGGGTGAGCAGTGTGCTGGCTGGGTGCTGCTGGTATACAGCACTGCTGGGACCTTGCTGATGGATGTGGCTGGTGACACAGCTCCTGGGACTGTACCAGAGAGCCCTGCCTGCTCCCCAACCCCTCATGTGGCAGCTACATGAGTCCCCACAGTGCCCATGCCCCAGCAACATCAACCTCTCCCCATCCATCCAATACAGCAGCTGCTGCGTCCTTCCCACCCAACGATCCCCACACACCCGGGCCATGTCCAGGGTGAAGTTCTCAAAGAGGGTCCAGATGTGGTTGCTGGTGTAAATCTCCTTCATCTCCACCTCTGTGTCCACATAGCAGTGATTGACGAAGTTCACATAGGCCATCTTCACCTGTGAGGACAGAGGGAGGGAGCAGGGCCACCATCAGCAGAAGCCAACCAGTGCACAGCCACAGCCACCTCCTCGCTGGGCACCCTGTACCTCCGTGATGCAGTCCTCGTGTGTCACCACCCGCACCACGTCCTCCAAGGGCAGCAGGGACGTGCACTTGATCTCTGTGTAGACGTTCTTGCCCTCGGCGCAGGCAGCCAGCAGGTCCACCAGTGAGATGTGGTACATGAGCGGGCTGTTCTCCTCCACCCCATCCCTGGCTGCTGTCATCATCTCCAGCAGGGTAGCCAGGGAAGCCTTGTCATTGTAGAAAACCACCACATCGTCCCCAGCGTTGGTGAGCTGCAGGGGAAGGGTCAGTGGTCATGGCTCCAGAGAAGGAGGATCAGAAACCTCATGAGGCAGAAAACAGGCTGATGAGAAGCAGCAGTGGACAAAAGGATGGGTGCATTTATAAGGAAAAGCAGTGAAACCCAAAATCACAGCTTCTGACACTCCAAACTGGTTACTGGCTCTTGACCTTGCATTAAGCTCCTGGAGATGCTTCCTACACCAGGATGAAGCCAACCATGCACTTGCCAGCACCAAGACCCTGCTGATGCCCCACAGGCTGGGGGGAGAGGTGCTCACCTCGGTCATGATCATGTCCTGGCACTTCTTGACGTACTTGCCCTCAGCCTTGATGATGGTGTGCAGGAAGTCGAGGTACTGCACGTGGCGGCCGTGCGTGGCCACGCAGTGGATGAAGTGCTGCGGCACCGTCTCGTTGATCTCCGAGCACAGCTGGTAGTTGTTGAGGAAGATGTGCTGCATCGTCTCAGCCTCCAGGAGCTGTGCGACAAGGGAGCAGAGTGAGGACAAGGGGTTGTGAGGAACCACCTCCATCTTCTCCCACCATCTCCTCTTGGCTTTGGTCTCTTGTGCTCCCAGCCCCAGGAGCGATGCTGGATTTGCTGCCTGTGATCACCCTTTGGTCCCTCTCCTTACCCCTGGGGTCAGGAACAGGTTGAGGTGCTTGTGCAGCAGGGCCTGGTTTTCCTGATTGCCAGCACAAAACTTCTGCAGGAACTGGTGGGTGAACTTCAGGATCTCCATCATCTTGGCATCACCCTGAGGAAGGGCAGAGAAGAGACATGGGCAGAGTTGTTGAGGGATGGAGAGCAGCATCAGGCTGACCAGCAGGACACAACCCCTTGTCCTGGGCACTTCAGGACCAGCCAGCTTGGCCCCCCACCCACCTTCTCATAAGGGATCTGCAGCAGATCCAGCATCACTTTGTGGGCATCCATGTTCTTCAGGAGGCGCTGCTGCTTCTTGCGCACTTGCTCTCCGACCCCGCACATCTTATTCAGCCGCTCCAGGATCTGAGGAGAGAAGGACCAAGGCAGAGGGGAATTGAACCTGGGAGCCCATCCAGATGGCCTCCAGCACTGAGCTTGGAATCCCCTTCCCTTTATGTCCATGCACTTGTGCCAGCCCATGCGGATGCCACTGGCTGTGCCTCCTGGATAGCCCTGGGGACATGCCTTGGTCTCACTCACCCCTTTGACTATCTGATAGTTCTCACTGCTCTTCTCTCCCGGAGCAATGACCTCTTCATCAGCAGCCAGCTGCAAGGGGACAGAAACGGCATCAGGGTCCCATTGCACCTCTCCAAAGCCCGGGGCAAAGCTATGCCCCCCAGGACCCTCCATGACCCTCCTCTTCCATGGAAAGGGGTTCATGGCCCATTGAGAGGTGTTAGGAGTTGGGCTGAAGTGAGCAGCAGCTCTGCCACCCAATCCCCTCCCCTCCAGTTCCCAGAGTCTGGCTCAGGCCTCTCACCTCCTTCTTCTCCTTCTTGTTCCCCTCCACTGTGCTGTCCCCTTTGCTGCTGCCCTTCTTGTCCACCCAGAGCTCCGATTTCTCCACCATCGTGCGGAGTTTGTCCAGCTCTGACTTGATCACTTTGTAGTTCTCAACATCTTGGGCTGAGATCAGGAGCTGAACCTGCAGCAACATTCCCAGGGCATGAGCCCCATTCCCCTCCTCTGCCAAGGAAAGGCGCCAGGACCCATGCCATGTCCTGCACCCACAGCCACGTGTGTGGCCTCAGCAGTGCTCCAGAGCAGCATCCCATAAGGGTTACCTGTTTGAAGGTGTGCAAGACCTCCTGCCTCTGGCTGAAGTGCTTGAAGAGGAGCTGCAGGGAGCCGGAGATGAGCGGTGGGTAGTCGTGCATCGTCAGGTGGATCAGCACCCGCAGGAACATCCTCCCTCCCTCGTCATCCACCTCTAACATGCTGCTTGTCTTCCTGAAGCCAGGACGAGAGTGCTTGGTGTTAGCAGCCACATGGGAGCTCGCGAGCACTCAGTCACCCCTCGGGGCTGATGGGCAGAGCTGCGTGAGCCTTTAGAGCCTCATCTTCCTCATCACCTGCAGCCTTCAGCCTCAGCAGTATGGACAGGAGAGGAAGAGCCCTATGGCCAGGCTAACTATGCACTGGAGGGGCAGGGACTCACCCCACACCGAACATGGCTTCTGCGTGCTCGCCGATCCGCTCCAGGTTCATGGCTGCAGCTGAAGGGAGAGGAAAGGGAGGTGAATGGGGTGGCCAACATGATCCCTGTGCAATGGCAGAGTCCTGTAGGAACCAACCCAGCTCCCTGGGCCCTGCTCCGAGCATCCATAAAGGACACAGGACACCTCATCCCATCTGCAGCTGCAGGTGGAGAGCTGCTGGAGCCATCACCTCCACCGCCTGCATCCCCCAAGCCTGTGGGGTTTGCAGAGCTGAAGGTGCACTGGGAGCAAAGTGGAGGAGTTACTTGTGGAGTCAAAGGCTGGAGCTGTCCCATCGGCTGCGCTGTCCTGCATGGGGTAGACCTCCACAAACTCCTTCTTGAAGACAGAGAGCAGGTAGGAAATCCGGTAGTCCAGCCGCACATTCAGGATGAACTGGCAGCAGCAAAGGAGAGGATGAAAGCAGAAGTGAGTGCCCTGCTCATGTGAGCTGTCCTCTGCATCAGAAAACTGTGTCTTCCCCGCACCACCCCATCCCTCAGGTCCACAGAGCTTCTCCCTCCCCACTGGCTCCAACCTGCAGGATCTCCAGGATCTTCAGCTTGGTCTCCATCACCACAATGTTCTCATTCTCAATGCTTCTCCCTCTGTCCACTTGCTCCGGGGCAGACCCAGCACTGAGGCTTGGAGGGCTGAAGATGGACTGTTTTCTGCTCAGCACCATGGTGGACATCATCTGCCCCACACCCTGGATCGACCTCCGCACATTCTTCCCTGCAGAGGCAGCCACAATGGGCAGAGTTAATGCAGATGGAAAGGGAGGTGAAAGAGGACCAACAAAGGGACCCATTTAGACTGGAAAATGCTGCAGATGTTAATCAGAGAACGAGTAGGAGGGACTGGCCAAGGGCTCAACACCTCCTGTCTCCTAGGTCAGACCCAGCCAGAGCTTTGTGTCAGCAAAGCATGGCAGCCAAAACTGAGAAGCACTGGGCAGGCCATGGAAAACACCTTCCTGCAGGACCAGGGCTGGTTATGGAGCAGGGACTCACCCGTCACCTCGTCATTGTAGACCGCCTGCATCATCAGCTGGGGGTTTTGGACACAGTCGATGATGCCCAACAGCGTCCGCGTCAGGCGCAGCAGCTCACTGAAGCTGTAGAAGCCGAAGTAGATGAGGTTGTGGGCAAGGCTGACGACCTGGGGAAGGACAAGGCAACTCCAGCCCTCGCCATGCTCAGGGCTGAGCAGAAGACACAGACCCAAGGAGAGGGATGCCAGCACGGCCACCCCATCAAGAGGCAGCCATAGCCAAACCCTGCTGCATCCTGCAACGTGCCAGTGACACCACTGGGACTCGCACCTCAAAGGTGAGCTTGTTCTTCTCCTCGTTGGCGAAGGGGACGGCCTCGCTCACCACGTTGTTGAGATAGTCCTCCACAAACTCCATGGTGCTGGCAAACTTGTTCTTCTTGTCATCACGTGAGACGTTGAGGTTGGAGTCGTAGCTGCGAATGGAGATGATGGGGATAAGCTGGGTAAGATCCTTAGAGCCTGCCTGGAAGGAACACTGTGCAGGCAACTGCTGAGCCATCACAGCCAGAGGTGATGCTCATAACTGCGATGGAGCCCACTTTCTTCTGCGGGTTGAGACCTATTGAAGCCACCCCACAAATGCCCTCCTCCCAGTCCCTGCTAAAGCCAAGCCAGTCCCTACACTGGATGGCCTCTCCCCTGTCCCTCAAAGCCACTGTGAGCCCCACTTGTGTCTCACTCTTTGATGGTGATGGCTGTGGGGATCTCCGTCCAGAGCCGTGCAAACTTCACGGGCATCACCAGCTCCTGGGGGTCCCTGTCCACGTGCACGTGCAACATGAGGTGGCAGAAGGATGCCCGGAGATCGAAGGGCAGCATCTCATCTGCCATGCAGAGGAAGATCAGATCCACACCCAGCTGCTGGGAGATCTCCTTGATGGCCAGGTACTGGCGATCCAAGCACATGCGGGCAAAGAGCTTCAGCTGATACCTGTATGGGGATGGGGGGGACAGGGTGTGAGGCCATGCGAGCCTTGCACCCTCACATGGAGAGAAGATGCGACAGGATCATCACCTGTAGTAGCTGAGGACGTTCTCATCGTGGGCATTGCCAGCCCGGGCCTCCTGTGCCAGCTGCCGGATGCTTTTCTCATGGTGGTCATTGTTCTTGTCTGTCCAGGTGAGCCAGACCTCCTCCTCCGAGTACTCAATGCTCAGGTACTCGTGGGTCTGGGACATCTCCTTCACCGGCCTCAGCCTGGGACAGAAAAGAGGTAAAACTAGAGATGCTCTGGTGGACAGGGAGGTTTTACCACGGCACTGGTGCAAGGCAGGGCTCGGCACCAGACCCCGAACGTGGGAAACCTCTGCCCTTGGCTACTCACTCTGTCTTGATGAGGATGTCGCTGTTCTTTGAGTCCAGCACGCACTTGCAGATGAGCTCCTGCGTGACGGGGATGGCGATGTGGTTGGACACACACAGGTCCGACAGGTAGTCCAAAAACCTGCAGAGCAGAAGGCTCGATGTGAATGTGGGTCCTGGGGGCTCTCTCCACCTCTGGCCATGGCACATCCCACCCACAGGCGGCACACAGCCCACTGGCACACGCACCGTGGCTCGCGGTTCTTGCGCACCAGGCTGACGAAGGTCTCCACCTCCGTCTTGGTGATGTGCTTCTCCAGCAGCTTGCGGTTGTTGTGCAGCAGGGCCGTGATGGTGTCCTCGGCGAGGATGTCGTAGCCGATCTGGGACTGCATCATGCCAAACTGCTTGGCAATGTGCTCCTGGAGCGGGCAGAGAGGTGGTGAGCACACAGGGCTCAGTGTTGGAGCATGGCCATATCCCTATGCCCCATCACCAAGACCTCAGCAGCCCCCAGGGTCTTCCCTCATCATTCCCCATGATGAACCTGGTTCTTGCGATAGTCCTCCTGGGAATGTCGGAGCACGCGGTAGCACAGTCGGAACATGTACTGGTAGGGAGCGTTCTTCTGGTCCGACAGCTCTTCCAGCCGCACCAGGGGCCCTTCCCCACCCTTGTCCTTGAAAGGAGCTTTCAGGATCCCGAAGATCTGCCCAAAAGCAGAGATGATGAGTGCTGTGTCCTCCCACACCATCACCACCGAGGCAATAGAGCTGGAGACCTCCTCCATGGGGTCTTCTAAACCCCTGGCCTCCAGCATGGCCCTGGGTATCTCCACAGGACCCCAGCCTTGCTCAGACAAAGGACCCCAGGACCACTCACCTGCTTCAGGATGTTCTGCTCCCGCATCAGCTTCTGCCGCTCCCGGTTGGGTTTGGTCACCACGATGTCCAACACGTTCTGGCCATTGTTGGGGACATCGCTGACGAAAAACACCAAGTCCTCCAGCAGCTGGATCACGAACCTGCACAGGGACACGGAGCAAGTGGGCTGAGGGGACTGCACCCACACTTGGGTCCCTCCAACAATGCCAGTGCATTTTGGAGGACCAAAGAGCTGGTCCTCCCGTCCCTGGTAGAGGTTAATGGTGCCCTGTAACAAGAGGGTTTACAGGCCCTATGGTTCCGAGGGAAACAAAGATGTGCCAGGGTAAATGGCAGGGCCTGAGCTGTTGATTCATGCCAGGGATTTTGCATGTAACGCCTCTGCCCCCTTAGTCACCCCTGTGGGACCCACAGGGGAGGGCTGGCAGGGCGGAAGCAGCTCACTCTGTCCCACGAGGGATCTGTGTTTGCTCAGGAAGCACCAAGAACCCACCCACCTATAAATAACACTGTGAGTAACCCACGGCCCCTATCGTGGGGCCAGCCCTCAGCCCCTCGGATGTTTTCCTAGCAGCAAAGGAGGGGCTGAGCAGGGCTGCACTGTTATCTGGTTTCCTTGCCAGGCTCCTGGGAGAAGCAGGCGTGGATCCAGGTTGTGGGCAGGAAAGCAAGACAGTGCTGGCACCAAGACCCAGACAAAGGCCGCATCCTGCAGCGATGCTGGAGAGCCCCTGCAGGAGCCCAGCACGGCCCCATCTCCCAGGGAAATGGCTTCTTACCTCCGGTCATTCTGGCTGAGGAAACCTTCATTCATCTTCTCCACCACGTTGGCCAGCATCGAGCTGGCATCATTGGCAAAGTCCAGGTCCCGGATCTCAGACACCGGCACAGAGACGATGGCAAAAGCTTCTTTGTCTTCTTTGGTGGGGCATGTGCCCAGCTGGGAAGCAACAGGGAAGCAGCATCACACAGACAGGGCAATGCCAGGCACATCCCCACCTTCTGCTGCCAACCCGGGTGAAGTCAGTGACCCTGCTTGTCCCCATCAGAAGGACTGGGCTGAGCTGTGGGATACTGGGATGGATACTAGGCTGGTGTCCAGCCATCCCCTTGGACCATGAGGGTATTTTGGTCCCTAGGTAAAGTCTGGGTGGGAAGGAGCATGTCAAGAGTTGCTGGGGCACAGGGAGAAGGGAGCCAGTCCATACCATGAGGCGAATGGGCCTCTCCTCATCGATGTCAATGGGCACGTTGGTGCTCTGGATCCAGGTGTTGGTGCAGAGGTGGCGCAGCCTCACGTAGGAGTTCCTGTGAAGGGTACAGTGTCCTGGTGAGTGATCCCTACACAGACACCAGCACCCAGCAGACCCCATGAGAACAGGCTTGCTTACATACCTGGGGACAAAGGAGTCCGTCTTCTGCAGTGTGGTAGGGTCCAGCTCGAAGAGGGAGGCGATGTCGTTGCCATGGGGCACAGCCACCAGTCGGTATTTGATCTTCTCGCCCGTGTTCCTGCGGCTGGCCCGGCCACTGCCCCCCTGCACCGGGAGAGCAGCTCTGAGCATGGGGTGAGCACAGCCCCGGGGCATGCACAGCACAGGACACACACAGAGCACAGGACACACGCTCAGAGCAGAAGCGCTGGCTTGGACACTGGGCTGAGCCTCGCAGCACGGAGGGGCTATGAGAGCAGAAGCATGGCAGGATGCACCTGAGCTACGAGGCCACCCCTGGTCCAAACCTCTCCATCAGCAAAGACAAAATAAACCCTGAAAGTCCAAATCTCTCTTCTACCAGCACTTCCCCATGGGCTGGGGATCCAGCATGTGCTGGGAGCCCTCCAATGGATTTCAGCAGGGTCCTCTCACAAACGGGACATGGGGATGCTATCCTGGGGCATGGGATGCTCGGCTGGACAGCGGCACAGGCTCCGGCTGCAGCCTCAGCACCACGCAGGACCTGGTGGCACAGCGTGGGCACTGGCCCCGGAGCAGGCTCAGTTTGGGGGCATTTCCCTGCTTTCAGGCAGAGTCTAAAGAGACTGCATGATTTCAGGCAGCGGCAGCGTTTCTGCTAGCGAGGCTGCACACAGCTCACCGTGGGCGCTGCTTTGGGCTCAGCCACGTCTCCTTTATAACTTGGGTTTTCCTGAAAAGTTAAAGAGGGAGATGAAAGAGAGCTATCAGTCCTCCCACTCGGTCCCTCCACCCTGAGCACGGGTGTTAGCTCTGTTCCTGCCTCCCTCGAGAAAGGAAACCTGCCCAGATGGGGCTGGAGGCCAGGGCCCATTCCCAATGCTCAGCGCTGCCATGCCCAAGGAGCGGAGAGGCAGAGCTGGGCTCTGTGCTGCAGCAGGATGAGCTCTTGCTGTAAATCACTCCTGAGGACTCAGTGACCAACCCAGCATGGGGATCAGTCTGGCATCTTCTCTCCTCTGCAGATGTCACTTGAGTGTCTTTTAGTTTAAAGCAGCTATTTCAGACCCCCAGTATTTGCTGGTTTCCACCCTGCATTGGTGGAAGGGGCCCTTGGGCTGCCTTTGGTTGTCTTCTCCAGCTAGGGAGCACCTCTTGCACATGAAGCACTGAGATACCCCTCGGTATATCCCTGTTCCCCTGGCAGCAGGGGGAAGCCCTTGGTCGTGGCAGCTCATTACAGTCAAACCAACATTATCTAAGTGCAGAAACTTCCCTGTGCCTCTATCAGGAGGTCTGGATCTGGACTTAAAACAGGAGCAAAAAAAAATCAGCAAATGGTGTTTCCTGGCCAGATTTTGCCCACACTTCCCCTAGCAAGGACAGCAGGATGAGTATCCCCTGCTTCCATTGCACAGGAGGTGGCATTAGAGCAAGCAAATAGAGGAAAGCTCCATCCACCCCTCCTGCCCCTGGGCCAGAAGAGGAGGGAGCCAGGAACAGCAGTTGTGTCAAGCAAACTCCTTCACCATGGAGGGGGGTGTTCAGTGGGAAAGCCTAGTCCTGCAAACTGGTCCATGCTGATGATGCTCACAGCCCCTGTGCCAGTGCTTCCTGGAAGCCAACCGGAGCGGGACCAGAACCAACTCTGGATGGGCACTGCCTCCCGAGGGCAGGTTTCTGTCTCCCTCTGCTCCCCCCTTACCTCTGCTGCCAGGTAGTTGCCCGTGGCAAGGTGCTTGAAGCGGTACAAGCCATTCCAGTGCCCGGCTCCCCCTCGGCACGGGTCGTGGTGGACAACCTGGGAGAAGCAGAGGAGAGCTCAGCTGGGATGCTGGTGATGCCTCCACTGACCCAGGGCAAACACAGCAGTGATCAGAGCCCTGTCCTATTGCAAAGGTGGCAGTGAGCAAATATGTTTGGGGAGCAGAGCTCAGATAGACACCAGCACCCATCCATCAGCTGCAGTTCCCAGTAATCTCAGAGCTTGAGCCTGGTATAGAATCATAGAATAGTTAGGGTTGGAAAGCACCACAGGATCATCCAGTTCCAACCCCCCTACCATGGGCAGGGACACCTCACACTAAACCATCTCACCCAAGGCTCTGTCCAACCTGGCCTTGAACACTGCCAGGGATGGAGCATTCACAGCCTCCCTGGGCAACCCATTCCAGTGCCTCAGCACCCTCACAGTAAAGAATTTCTTCCTTATATCCAATATATATAGAAATAACCACTGCTTCTAGCAATCCCCCCAGTGAAAGCATCACAGCCCATAGAGGCACCCCAAGAGCCCATAGACACATGCTCCATCCCTTCCCTGCTCACCTCCACCTCCCACAGGGCATTGGAGCTGGTGGCCGAGGTGGCTGACTGCCTCAAGGTGGTGCGGAGGAAGACGTGTAGCTTGCCTTTGTACTCGTCACAGGTGAGAAACTTCTCCTGCTCGGCGTGGAAGAGCCTCACCACATCCCCCTGTGCCAGGACACGGTGGTGAGACACAGGGACATGGCTTTCCGAGCAGCCAATCTCCTCCCGTGGCCCCCAAAGCGATGGGATCCCTCCTGTACATGGTCCAGAGCATAGCTCCATGGCATGGCAGGACCACAGGAGCCTGGGCATCAAACCCATCACTTTACCCCCAAGAGCATCGCCGCCCATCAGTGTGTTTAAGGCATTAACGGCCTGGGAAGGAGGATGTGGGAAGCTGGGGACAAGTGTGGCGCCTGGGGAGGGGGGTCTATAAGAACATAACAATCAATATCCATCCAGCTGCTTCCTGGAGGACCTCAGCCCTTAACAATAGCTCCACAGGGAAAGTTCCTTTCCCAGGCAGCCCTGCTGCACAGCTCCACAGCTGAAGACTGTCCTCACAGCCGGGAGCTGCTGCTGGCACTGTGTGTGCCTCCTGGTGTCCTCGGCAGCCAGTTCAATACAATAAGGCACAGTAATTTCATGCCCCCCTGGGTACCTGCTGCCAGGAGATACTAAACTGGCCACTGAACTTGCTGTTCAGTTCTGTAGGGGATGAGGACCTTAAGCCCTGGGATAATCCAAGGTCGGATCTCCTTCCTCTGCCCCTGTTCACACGTCCTGATCTCACGGAGCAGAACCTCCTTCCTTACCCCTTTCAGCACTTCCTCCATGTGGTCACAGAACTGCATGAAGAGGTTGATTTTCCAGCTGGTGTTACAATTGACCGAGTTCACCTGGGGAGCAAGGGAAAACGGTCATGATCCCTGGGATGGGAATAAAGGGAAAGAAAGCAAGGCAAGCTGTACAAGCCCGACCCTGCAGTAGCAGCCCAGCCAAACTGTACCTCCTTGCAGCCAGCGTTGTCAGCAAGCTCATAGTTGCTGGCGTGCAGCGGCTGCCCGGCGTTGACAGGGTTCAGGATGACTTTGTCTCCCACAACTACCTGGGGAGGAAAATGGGAAAGGAAGGATGGAGGATGAGACACACAGCAGGGAGGTGAGCCCTGGCTGGCAGGACGCACGATGCCGTCTGCACGTCTTCATTGAGGACCTTCCAGCCCCGCACTCACGTTATCTCCATTGCTCCTCAGCTTCCAGAAGGGCTGGATGAAAAGCCAGGATCCCTCGTTGCCGGTGGCATCCAGTGTCACCCGCATGGCGTTCTTCTCAAGCAGGGCTGGCAACCGCTTGTTCACCGTCAGGTACTTGTTGCTCTTCATGTGGAGGAGCTGGAGGGGCACATGTTGGGGTGAGCTGTGAGGCCCCAGGTGGGTCGTACCCAGGGGTGCCCCCACAAGCCATTTCCCAAGCCAACTTGCACACGCTGGATCCACACATCCCCCCAGACTCCTCATCCAGGCATAGGGAAGGGTGGATGAGCGCCGGTACCTGTATGACACTGCCGTATTTCACTACATCCCCGTGCACCTTCTTGTTCTCCGTATCGTTCTGCTTCTGCTCCATCTGGGCTGCGTGCTGAATGCCGAAAGGAGAAGAGCTGAGTGCACAGGCCAGAGCTACAATATGGTCCTCAGCGTCCACAAGCTCAGCCCGGGACCATGGTGTGGCCCTGAGCAGCTGTATGAATCATAGAATCATGGAATGGTTTGGGTAGGAAGGGACCTTAAAGCTCCTCCAGCTCCATACAGGGACACCTTCCACTGGAGCAGCTGCTCCAAGCCCCTGTGTCCAACCTGGCCTTGAGCACTGCCAGGGATGGGGCAGCCACAGCTTCTCTGGGCACCCTGTGCCAGCACCTCAGCACCCTCCCAGGGAACAGCTTCTTCCCAATATAAAGTCCATGTGAGCTTTACGCTCAGGGCTTAAAGCTTAGGACAGGGACAAAATGGCACCGAAATTCCATCACAACCCCAGCAGGTTCTAACATGGCAGCATCCAAAGGGGACTCTGTGCACAGACCACAGATCAAGGCACCCATCTCAGCCCCACTGCAGATGTGGCAGGATCGGTCCCCACCAGCCAAGATGCCCCAAGGTTGAACTGCTCAGCACTGCTTGGAGCCCCTCTCCAAAACCACAGAGATTTTCCATGGGCTGGCTCTGGCAGCTGGAGCTGTGATGCTGACGTGCATGGAGCAAGGCAGGATCTGTCTGGGAAGGGCGAGGGTGCGCTGACAGCCCTGGCGCCAGCCTGGCACAGCCCAGTGACTGGGATGGGAAACGGTGGTGAGGGATGGAGCTGGGAGAGCATCAACCCTTACCCATCCTCCCTGAGCAGGGGATGCTGAAGGCACTTGGCACCACTGTGGCAGTCCAAACCCTTTGCTCTTCTGAATGTTGCCACCACTACAGCTAACCCTCCATCCCCATGCAGCTCTGGGGGGATGTGAGCCCCATGGTGGTGGCTGCTGCCATCAGGAAACAAACCTGCTGCCAAGAAATCCCACACTGATGCAGAACGGGGAGTTTAACAACCCCATGGAGCAACACAGCCCTGATGGGAGATCCGGCACCGTGGCATGCCCTAAATCCATGTCCAGATCTGTGCTGAAAGCCAGTGGGGCTGGGAGTGGGACTGTTTGCCCTGAGCACACAGATCCATGGGGACTGATGTTCCCAACCTATCCCTTGAGTGGGACAGGGTCCCCGAGCTCTGGTGTGATGTGGTGCCAGGGACATGGGGTGGGCAGTCTGGAACAGTGCAGGGAGGAATCAGAGGCATCAGTAGGGTTCCAGCACACGGCTCCGGATGTGAGGGAGTGTTTGCCAAAAGGGCAACACCAGGAGCAGCGGAAAGGAAGAAGGAAATGACAGAATCTCTTTAAGACAAATCCGAACCAAGGTGCAATCAATCAGGCTCAGAAATGAGCCTCTCTATCCAGTCATGGCCAGTACAGCTGTCCACATTGTGGGTTACAAGTTATGGTCTAACTGGAGCAGGAAAACCACATTTCCATAGACCATGTACAGCTGGACACAGCAGGAGGCCCAGAACCTGCCCCTCATCTCCAGGATGCTCCAGGACACCCTGTCCTGATGCTCCATCAGTGCTCCCCAAGGGCAAAACGGGGGCTGCTGGAGCTGGGGCTGGGCTTGGAGCCTGATGAGATGATTTAATGAGTCTCTCCTGAGCTTCGGTTTCATGAATCACACTCGGGGCCTCGCCAGCTGTCTGTGGTGATTGTGCAATGTTTAACATGGGCCTTTTCCAAACCTCGTGGAAGTCAACAGGAGCCTTTCTCTTCCACAGCCCTTCGGAGCCAGTCCTGGCTGCAGCGGCTCCCTCCTCCATGCCAGGCACCCTTGGGTGCTGCAGCACCTCTGCCTTCTCTGCCAGGAGCATCACGGAGGGCTGAGACAGCAAGTGCTGGGCATGGCAGCGAGGGTGGAAAGGCAGGTGGACATCACCTCTCATCCCAAAAGCAGCACCACTGCCCTCCCTTCCTCTCCCTGCCTGCTCAGTCCCTCTGTGGTTCCTTGCTGGGACATCTCCCTTGCAGTGGGAGCAACAGAATCATGTGGCTCCTTGGTTGCTTCTGCATTGACCCTGGGCTGTCACAGTGTGGCTGTGCCGCTCTGCCCAGAGCTCTCCCATCACCAAGGGCACACGTGCAGGGATGGCAGGAAAGCAAAGGAGCTGCTCACCTGGAGCTTCTGCAGCAGCACCACGTCCGCGATCTTCTCCTTGTCCTGCTTGGTTTGCTTGGCCTTCCAGTACTGCTTCTGTGCAGAGTAGCGGTTCATGGGACACACTTTGAAGAGGCAATCTGGGAGGAGAGGAAGGCCAGTGTGAGGCTGCAGCAGCCTCCAGTGTGTCCCCAGTGGGGTCAATGTCACTAAGGGGCAGGAGCAAGTGCACCCCAGGACACTCCTGTCCCAGCAGCATCCCTGGGAGATGGTCCTCCTAAGACACAGCAACCCCGTCCACTGCTGGGGTTCTAAGGTCTGGGACTGGTGCAGGATCACACCGCCTTGTATTAGCTGTGGGGTTAGTTTCAAATCAGGGTAAATGAGGCCAGGAGTGACTCCACTTCTTGGACTAGTGATCAGAAGCATTCCCGTCGGAAACAGACGTGCAATGTGGGAAGGAAAACTTCAGGGCGAGAAAAGTACTGATGAAGCCCAGCTGCACCAAAGGAGGAGAGGATCCCACTGGGAGGGAGGGAGAGGAGGAGGAGGAAAGCCGACAGGACATAAGACATGTGCAGAGGTCTCCACATCTCCCTTGTTACTCTACCCATCGGACAGCCGGAGCCAGCAGGACCGCAGGCTGCTGCCCTGTGGTGGCCATGCCATTGGGATGCAAACACTCTGCTCCTCCTGGGCTGCTCACAGGAAGCCTCAATTACCCATGCTGGAAATGTGCAACCTCTCCTACAATCTGTACATCCACAGCTGCATTTCAGGTCCTAAAATCAACACTTTGGGGACCTGAAGGGCACAGGTTTGCATCCCAGCTCCTGCAAACACTTGCACTGATTCCGTGCTCTGCAGATTGCCCCACTTTGCCTGCTTTTCCCCAGGCCGCTGTGGCCGGATGGGGTGCGGAAAGCACAGACACCCAGGTCCAGGCTTTGGAACTGAAGCACAAGAGCAGACGTCTGGAGACAAGGAGGCACTAACATCTCCCAGACCCTCATTGAAGGCTGGAAGCTGTTTGGGGCGAGGGCAGGAAGGGCTCTCCTGCCTGGATCAACCTAATTCCGCCTGGAACAGCAGCCCAGAAACTTCAGACGCAGAAAGCAAAAGGCATCACTTCCATCTCTGGCGCGGTCCGAGGCGCTGGCAAGCTCCTGTTTATTTACCTGGGAGTGACGAGCAAACAGCACAGAGCACAGTTCTCACCGCTCGGGCTGCTGGGGACAGGCCAAGTTTCACATTGCGTGGTACAGCTCTGTTTGCCAATGGCACATCCCGTGCCAGGGCAGCGTGGAGCGGAGCTGCTGCAGTGCCCGGCTGCCTGCTCCCACCGCCTCCAAAGGGCTGCAGGAGCACTGGGGCCACCAGCAGCACCTTGAATCGTTCTCATTCAAGTGCTAATTATGGAGCAGAAGAGCAGGGCAGAAAGTAGAAACCAAGAGAGCTATGAAGAGACAGGGGCTGCAGGCACCCCCTGCTCAGAGATGCTGCCTGACATCCCTGTCTCAGGACTCAGCCATGAGGACCTAACACCAGGGGAATCCCAGACTGGTTTGGGTTGAAAGGACCTTAAAGCTCCTCCAGCTCCATGTAGGGACCCCTTCCACTGGAGCAGCTGCTCCAAGCCCCTGTGTCCAACCTGGCCTTGAGCACTGCCAGGGATGGGGCAGCCACAGCTTCTCTGGGCACCCTGTGCCAGCGCCTCAGCACCCTCACAGGGAACAGCTTCTGCCTAAGAGCTCAGCTCAGTCTCCCCTCTCTTGGGCAGGTTCAAGCCATTCCCCTTGGCCTGTCCCTACAGGCCCTTGTCCCAAGCCCCTCTCCAGGTATCCTGCAGCTCCTTTAGGCACTGGAGCTGCTCTAAGGTCTCCCCAGAGCACAGCAGAGGGGCAGAATCCCCTCCTTGAGCTGCTGCTCATGCTCTGGGGCTGAGCCCAGCACATGGGGGGGGGGGGGGGTCTGAGCTCTGAGCTCACTGCTGGGTCCTGTTTTCCCACCGGGAAGCGGAGCAGGGACCTGGCACGACCCACGTGCGTCTCATGCAGTGCAGGATAAGGCCGGGTCCGGCCACAGGATATGGGGACGGCAACAGCACATGAAAATCCTCTTAAGCCTCTCGCTGGTGCCGCAGGGGAACAGCAGCAGCCCGTTGTTTTTACCTCCCAGCAGTGATTGCTATCGAGAAGGCAGACCGCTGCTTTTCCGGCCATTACAACAAGCGGCTGGATATCCTGATAGGGTTTGCATGGAGCAGGGTGAGTCTAGACCAGACCTGTGCCTGGAAAAGAGATCCAACACCCACCCATGTCTTGGCAGGGAGATGGCGTGGCTACCGGGACAAGGCTCGCATCGGCTGCTTCCAGGGCTTCCCATCCAGCCCCAGGTGGAAATCAACTGATATCTGGGAATGGGGATGGCTGCCCGGGCAGTGCAGGGCTGTGGGACACTGCGGAGCTCATTAATAGCCCCATGTACAAGTTAATGGCAGCAGCTCACACGGAAGCACATCACTGCTTGGTGGGACCCCCATGGGAAGGATGCTGGGAGGGGAAGGGGTCCTGCATGGCACCTCGCTGTGGGATGTTAAAGCCACCCTGGAAACAGGTGGAGGCACAAAGCAGAGCGGAAAAGCCCATTTTGAAAGAGGGGCTGAAGTGCCAGCAGCTGGGATGAGAGGAACGGCTGCCCTGATCCAACCCCCCAGGCACTGCTTTGGGGGCATCCCACAGCTCACTGCAGCCGGGCAGCCCCTCACCCCAATGGGAAACAGTGGGCACAGCCCCAAGTGCCTGAGGAGCCAACGCAGCCCAGAACATGATGGCCGAGGACAGACTGGGATTTACTAGCCCTCCCTAAGCCCTGCCTGCCTCATAAATGGGAGGTTTAATCCCCATCTCCCTCTGAGGTGCAGCCAAGCACCGCAGGTGTAATTAGTGCCGAGTGCTAACAGGTTCACCTGGAAATGCTTTGCCTGTTGCAACTGCCCCTCTGAATGTCCCCTCCTGTCCCTGGCTCCTGGTGGGTAAGCACCCAGCTGCCAGCATCCCTAGGGATGCATTTAGGGACCCACATTGCAGAGGATGGTTCCCAGCCACTCTTGTTCCTTAGGGCTGGGCTAAGGGGTCCCAAGGACCACCTCACCATAGAGGTGGTGCCAATAAATGTGTAAATGCCCCCAGAGTCAAACAGAGGAGGGTAGATGGTTTGGGCAAGCCATGGAAACAAGGCTATGGAGGCTGTCCAAGAACCCTCCAGGCTCCTCAGCAAAGGACAAGCAGCATCTCCCAGCCCTGGGATAGTGGGGATAGATGGGACCCTGGTCCCCAGCCATGGGTGCCCAGGGCCAGCATCATCCCCAAGGCTGCTCCATCAGTGATGGAGCTGCCCCAGTCTCACCTCGGAACTTCTTGGGTGGATTGTCCAGGTCACCAGCAGCCGGCTCCACCACGCACCGGTCATCCACCAGCCTGTGCAGGACAGAACAGGAGCAGGGTCAGCACTGGTGATGGGAGCAGCTTCACCACAACCACAGCTCTGTGCCACCAGCACCAACAGTGTGTCTCCTGTTTGCCACCCGCTCGCACTCTATAAATATTTAGCACAACAACACAGCTCCTGCAGCAGCAGCTGCTTTGGGGCACTTGTTCCGAACACATCACTCCTTGTTCCCCATCACCCACCATCTCTTTCACGTGTGGTTTTCATCCCAGTCCCTTAGAGCAAACAGTGCAGACACACAACAGTGATGAACACGATGCCTCGTGTCAGCCCTTTGCTCATGAGGGAGGCTCTGATGCCCAGGTCCTGCTGCAGCAAACCCTTGCCCAGCTCCCGGCTGAGCCAAACCCCTTCCCCACACAGAGCACTGCCTGCGGTGTTATGTCACTGGTAACCCAGCACAAGAGGGATGAGTTCCACTTTCATGCAGTGGTTTTCCTTGTCTGGCCAGGAGCTCACCCCAATGGGACATGGAGGGTGTAGCTGCTGCAGATGGAGGTGGCAGGGCCCCCCCAAACCAGTCATTAACTAATATCTGATCAGAGGAGCTGGCTCTGCCCATCAGATGCAAAGGGCTGTGTCTCCTCCCTGCCCACCTCTGCTTTCCCAGCATTGAGCAAAATCCTGTGGGCTCAGCCTTGGGTGCTGAGGACCAATGGGGGAACAGATGGGACATGGCTTTTTGTCCCAAGAAGAGCAGACAGGCACCAGTTCAGATTCCATAGCCCTGCATGGGGCTCTGCTCAGCACCCGAAGCACAGCAGGACGAGTGGTGCCCGAGGGGCTGGTGGCGCCGGGAGCCACCGGAGCTGTCTGAGGCTCCAGTAGGACAGGCTGTACCCGCTCGCCTGCTTTCTCCCAGCGCTGGGAAGTGATGCAGCCAGAGAAGCTCTGCTCCTGCCGCAGGCGAGGAAGTGAGAAGCGTGTCCCCACCTGCGGAGGCTCAATTCAGGCAGCCGCTGAGCGTGCGAGTGGATACAGGAATGCACCCATGACGCCATCCCGGGAGGGAGCATCCCATCCAGCTCTGTCTGTCCCTGGGATGGGAGCGATGATGCAGACTGACAAAGGGAGGTCCGTGCATGTGTGTCCCCAAGGGACACTCAAAGATTCCCCTCAAAGCAAACCGAATAGCCAAAGCAGTGCTGGAGATGATCATGCAGCACTGCAGAGGGTTGGCAAAGAGAGGATACATCCCAGTCGCAGATCCAGCCTCTTCCCCTGGCCCAGCCAGTGGCCGGACGAAGGGAAAATTCCTTTCAATAGCTCGTCAGAGAGGAATTTGGCCTCTGCGTTGATGGATTGGGACCCAGGGACCCCAGCGCTGTTGTGAGCCAGCAGCAGCGAACACTCATGGTCAGCAGTGCAGGGTCTCAGGCCTGAACATGATGCCTTTTCCATGGGCAATGACAGCAGGGAAATAGTCGAGCATGTTCCCAAATCCTGCAGGGCACGGAGCCTTGGGAAGGCAGGGAAAGGAGTGAAGAGTGGAGCAGAGGCAGCTTTGGGCAGGGGCTGTACCTCATCCCACCCCACTGGA
The DNA here is from genome assembly GCF_012275295.1 of Melopsittacus undulatus. Classification (NCBI taxonomy): domain Eukaryota; kingdom Metazoa; phylum Chordata; class Aves; order Psittaciformes; family Psittaculidae; genus Melopsittacus; species Melopsittacus undulatus. The sequence continues at coordinate 3,743,252 of NC_047542.1, read as the reverse complement.
CACATACAGAGCCTCAGCCCAGCCCCAGTGCCCCTTGTAGGCTGTTTTGATTCCTATCACTATTACTTTGGGGAGGGAACAGGCAGAAACAAACGTGTTCAATGCCCTGGTGGGATGAGCCCAACCAACCCCAGGTCAGGCTCACCAAGCAAAGCACTTGAGGGACTAGAAACCCTCCATGGTCATGGCTGGGGCTGTCCAAGGAAGCTCCTGTCCTGTGTGGCCTATTCCCAGTGCCGGAGTAAAGAGCACAGGAGCCTCCCACCCTCACCAGCTCTGCTCAGCAGCCACTTCCCCATAGTGCTGCATTGGGCAGCATTAGAGACAGTGACCTGTCTCTAAGCCCAGGATTACTGCAAGGACGTAAGGGTTGTTTCTATTAAACTCACGCTCCAGACTAACATTCTACAGTCAAAAATAGCTGAAAATAATAGGATTCTGACAGGAGGGACATGAATCACCTGGGACACTGCTGGGGCCAGGATATGATTCCACTAAGAACCAGCATCACCACAGTGGGATGGGGCCATTCAGGGCTCCCTCTGCTATTAGAGCAGCAGGGACAAGCAGGCACTTGCTGCCACACTGAGCAGCAGGAAGGACACTGGGAATAAAGAGAGCAGCTTCCATTGCTCAGGTGTTAATGAGAAAACAGGCGGTTGGTGTCCGAGCACCTGGAGGAAGATCCTGAACAAAGCAGGAGGCTGAAGGCACTGATGGACTTAACTTTACCTTTCCAATTCACTTCCAGGGGCCAGGTCCTCACCCCGCTGAGCCTGCTGCCCGCAGCCCAGCAAAGCATGGGCCAGCATCTGGTTCACTTTAAGCCTCACAAGTCATCGCCGTGGCTCCAGTGGGGCTTTAAATTATCAAGCACAAAGTGGTTCCATGGCCGGGGGCCAGCACACTTGGCCTCGTGCGAGGTCAGGGACCAGCACAGTGATGTGCAGCGGTTGGACACCTCGAGCAGCCCCAGGGATGGGGGCCAGCAGGGCTGACGTGGAGCAATGTGAACCTGGGCTGAGGAAGAGGAGGGAGGGAGCCTTCCCCAGCTGCAGAGCTCCAGTGGTGCTCTGGGAGAAGGGGATCCCCACTGCAGGCAGGAGCACCCTCTTACAATGCAACCATCCCCTGGGGGTGAGGAGGAGGGTGATGAGGAGGAAAGCTCACCTTTGGGCAGTGGTCAGGTCAGCCTCTCTGGCTCGGGGGCAGGACAGGCACTGAGCCTCCCATTGGGAGGAATAAAGTGAATGAGCACAGAGCAGCCACCGAAATGCAGCTTTGCTGTGTCCCAGGGCCAGGAGGAGGAACCACTCTTGGCCTCACTTGTGCTTCTTCTCCCCGCAGACGAGTTCGTCCTGACCCGGCAGAGCTGGAGTTACCCTTTAACCAGCCTCTGCGCTTCCCTGAGCTGCTCCACCCTGCACATCCACCTGCACCAGCTCCTACAGCTACCAAAGGGGGTGATTCCTCCTCGAACAGCCATGGTGGCAGGTTTGCCCCTCTCTGTGCCCAGGCATGGCAGGAGCAGGGCAGCACATTCCCAGCACAGGCACCAGTGCTGCGCTGTTCCTCCTCTCTGCCTCTGGCCCTGTGGTGCTGGCTTCTCAGGGACACACGATAAGATGGGGACACTCATGGCAGCCTCATCTCCCAGGTCACAGCATGGCCCCATCCATCACTCTGGAGCAGGAACCACATCAAGGTCTCTGAGCTCCTTTCCCTGCTTGCCATGGGTTTGCTTGCTCTGGATGATCCCCACAGGGCACTCACATCAGTGGCTGTTTCTCCCCATCCCAGACCCAGTCCCGGTCCCAAAAGCTCCTGTTCCTCAAGCACAGATCCCCCAGGAGTTACCAGTGACAGTCCCTGAGCAGCACCCGCACCCCAGCTCCCTGCAGTGGGTGCCATGTCCTGGGGAAGCTGCTGCTCACACCAGGTACAAAAGGAGGAAAGGGATAGGAGAAAGGCAGAGGGAAAGGGAGAGGGGAGAGGGAAAAGGAGATTGAAACTGCCCAGCTGGGACACAGCCACAGGGATGTCACAGCACCCACACGCTGGGGTACATCCCTTAATGTGACACTTGCGACCAGCAGCAGGAGACACTCCACATCATCCCCTATCAACAGAGGATCCCACTGCACACCCCAGTGATCCCAGAGCCAAAACCAGTCCCTCTGCAAGGGAGGATGGAGGGAGTGCTTCGGCAGGGTGCTCAGCCAGCACAGAGCACCCAGCGAGGGGCTGGCAGGACCATTTGCCTTGCAAATGAGGCAAATAAGGTCTGGAGCTGTGGCAGGAGGGCCAGGGAGAAGCACTGCCCCAGTTCCTTATCGCAGGAGTGATTGAAGGTGTGGTTGGGGCTCCCAGGTCGAGGGCCACAAGGGAAAACAACTTCAGAGGGCAGGAAGCATCCCGGAGAAAGGAGAACCGTGGGAAAACAGGGTTACCCCATAGTGGGGCCTGGGAGAAGAGGCTCTCAGAGCAAGCCCTGATTTCAGATGTTTAAGTCTAGAGAAGCACCCGGCAAAAAGGGGGACCTGGGGCCAGAGCTGCAGAGCAATGTGAGCTCCAAAGGGTCTAAACACCTCTTCACTCAGCCCCTGGTGAGCCACTGGGTGATAACTACATGGGCTGGTAACCAGTGCCGGGCCCCAGGGAGCCTGTTCCATCCCCAGTTTCTCAGACAGGCTGGAGGGGTGCTCAGCACCACCTGCCAAGGGATGGCCCTGGCACCGGGAGTGGGCACGAGGAGACCTCTCCAGAACAGACCATGGGGATGTTCTCCCACCCCTCAGGGAGGGCTGGCACCAACAGGTTGCATCCTGCACACGCAGGACCTTCCACCCAGCACCAGCTAGAGGCTCTGGTGGGCATGAACCCAGGGCCTGCATGTGCCCAGCAGTGGCGAAGGTGTAGGCGAAGGTACGTATGTCTCCGGTTATACATAGGCATGTGGGAGCAAGTGCATTCAGCGCAGATTATAGAGCCAGGCAGCTCCTGCCCCAGGAATCCCATCCAAGTCAGCATTCCTGGCTGAGCTCAGCCTCTCCTACACGCAGCGTGGGGCAGGCACGCTGGCACAGACACACATCCACCTGCCTGGGGCTGTGGGCAAAGCTTTGGGTCCCTGCTTGGGGTAAGGAAAAGACCCACCCGTGCTCCACCAGCCCTGGCAAAGCCCTCAGTACTGCAGGGGAACATTCCCAGCGGGAGCAGTGGATGGAGAAGGGCATCGCTGAAGGTCTTGGCCTGGCTTTGTCTTTGGCTTGAATGAAAACAGGAGGGACAAGGGACAGGTCCCCAAGCTCTGAGCTCATCTCCCCACATCGGAGATGATCCCTCTGCCTGTGCTATGTCCAGGAGGCTGCAAGGAGTCAGCTCAGCCTGGACCTGGCAGTGCCGTGGTCCCTACAGCCCAAAGCAGCACTTGGTGGCCATGGGTTCCCTCGCGTTGATGACCCTGCGGTGATTCCTGCTGGCCACTAGCAGTGTGGGGCTGTGCGGGGGGACAGCGGGAGCCATCGGTGCCTGGCACACGCAGCCTCCAGCCACACCGCACAGCGCTGGGAGCACTGAATGCCCAGAGAGGATCCCAGCTGCTGGAGCCGTCCCGTTCAGCCACACACACACAGCCCCTTCCTGACCCCACAGACCCCTCGTGCTGTTTAAACCCGTTTCATCCCCCCTAGCCCCTAATGGGGGCGAGGATGTCCCGCAGGGTCCCTCCAGGGCCACCTCCTGCTCCTGGATCCCAGGAGAGCCTGGAGGAACACGGCTTCTGTGCCCGCTCCCGCTGTAGTTCCCAGAGCTTCCCTTTTCCCTTCGGGTCCCAGGCTCAAGCACCACCTTGTTCCATCCCGTCCCGTCCCACCCGGCTGCCTGGGACCCAGGGCAGCCTCGGGAGCGCCTCACTCACCCCAGGGTGCTGATGAAGCCATTGACGGAGCCCTCGGCGTACAGGGAGACGATGTCCCCGATGTGCAGGAAACTTGACATCTCATTCATGGTTGCCCTCACTCCGGCGCCGCTTCCTCTCCGAGTCACCTTCCCGAGCCGATATCCAGCATGGGGCGAGCAGAGGGTCCCTGCTCACCGAGGGGGGTGTGGGGGGGTCACCCCAACCCGGCTCCCTGCGAGCCGCGACGGGCGCGGGGCGGCAGCCGGAGCCCCCGAACAACTTCTACATGCGCGGGAGAGGAAGAGGAGGAGGGTGAAGGAAGAGGGAGGGGGTGAAGCTCAGCTCGAGGGCTGCGGGAGGTCTGTCCGGCTGCCTCCGTCCGTGCTCCGCGTTCTACCTGCAGCCAATGGAGAGCGATCAGGAAGTCCTGCTCGAAAAAGCATGCAAATGTTTTTGGCCTGGGAGGAGAAGCGGAGCCGGGGGGGGGGGGGGGGTTAGGGGGGGAACCCAAAATGAGGCCCCACCCTCCCCTCCCCGCCTCCTGCCTTGAGCGAGAGGGCACCGGGGATAGGGACGCGGCTCCCGGCCCCGTGGGGTCCCCCCCCCCCCTCGGTCGGGGCTCGCAAAGGCACCTCTGGGGGTTCCGGGGTGCTCCGACGGCGTCCAGCGGGGGCAGCACCAGGTGCGGTTGGGGGGGTCCGAGCCCCCCCGGCCCCTTCCCACTCGTGGCCGCGGCTCCTGCAGCCCCCCCCGTCCCACACAGCCCCGCTCCTGTCCTGCTCTTCCCCTTTACTGCATCCCCCTCCTCACTCGGCATCAGCAGCCGCAGCTCCCGGTCCCCATCCCTGCACCCCAAGAGCTGCCCTTGGGCCGGTGCTTCCCCAGCCCGGGGATCCCGGAGCAGGGAAAGCCCAGTGAGGACCTGGCGGCTCCCGCTGGATTTTTCTGCCCCAGGCAAGTGCTTGTGGCTTCCTGAAGCCCAGCGGCCTCCTGCCAACCTGCCGCTCCCACACGCTCTGGTTCGTTCCTGCTTTGCCGCTTGTCACCTCCATCCTGTGCTCGCATCGCTGCCCAGACACTCGCCCTGCTCAATGCTGGAGCTTTCCCACCGCACCCCTCATCCAGGGTGACACTGAGCTGCTGCCTCCAGCCCTGCACACCTCAACCATGCCATAGAGTTCATCCAACACCACTGGGACCATGAGAAGCAAAGAAACCTCCAGCCCTTCCCAGAGCCCACCTGGTCCCAGCAGCCCATAAGGAGCCTTTCCACAATCAACTCAACACTACAGGGCCAGGTGAGCAGTCCCAGGCACCCAGAGGAGGCCATGGAGCTGCTGCAGGGCTGGAGCAGCTCTGCTCTGGAACCAGGCTGAGGGAGCTGGGCTGGGGCAGCCTGGACAAGAGAAGGCTCCTGAAGGGGAGACCTGAGAGCAGCTCCAGTGCCTAAAGGGGCTGCAGGAAAGCTGGAGAGGGGCTTGGGACAAGGGCCTGGAGGGACAGGCCAAGGGGAATGGCTTGAACCTGCCCAAGAGAGGGGAGACTGAGCTGAGCTCTTAGGCAGAAGCTGTTCCCTGGGAGGGTGCTGAGGCGCTGGCACAGGGTGCCCAGAGAAGCTGTGGCTGCCCCATCCCTGGCAGTGCTCAAGGCCAGGTTGGACACAGGGGCTTGGAGCAGCTGCTCCAGTGGAAGGGGTCCCTGCCTGTGGCAGGGGTTGGAGCTGGAGGAGCTTTAAGGTCCCTTCCAACACAAACCATTCCATGATCCTATGAAGATAACACTGGTGGCAAAGCCCCACATCCTCAGAGCATCTTCTGGACAGCACAAGCGCCCTAGTTCCTTGCTTTAATTAAAACTCGCCTGCTGTAAAAACAATATGGGAAGGGATAAAAAAAAGAAAAGCATGATGCTTTTCTCATTTATTTCCCTCCTGTCCTCCTTTCTGGCAAACAAACACTCAGGTTGCAGGGATATAAACCTTGCCCTAAATAGTGATTTGATTTTTTTCCACTAGGAAACGGACAGGTCCCCTGGCAGAACAACGGGAAAAGAATTAGTGCAATTCCTCCGGGGGGAGATGCGAATTGAGGTCCATCAGGATTAGCTGCGTTTTCAGCACAGGCCAAATTTAGAAGCCTTTATCTCAGGGCAACAGAGGGGGAAAAGAGAAGATCATAAGGAAAGAAAAAGCCCTGCTGCTGTTAAAAGCAAATGAAGGTTTCACAACAGGAGCTCAAAAGAGCCCCTGAGGAATCAGAGACCCACCTTGGTGCACAGATCAGCTGCTGTGATCATAGGCACAAGAGGTGTCTCAGACAAGGAGCACCATGGTGTGCCCATGCTGGTGCTCAGCTAGGCTGGACATCACCTCCCCCATTCCAGCCCAAACCAGCTCCCCATGCACCCATCTTGTCCCTTGTGCTTGCAGAGCACTGGGCACCAACAGTTATCTGGAAGCACAATGAAACCCCCCATGGCACTAAACAAACCAGCACATGGTTTCTCCCCCAGCATGGAGAAGCCTCTTGAAGTCTCCTTCTGATGCCAGGGCAGGAGAGTGATGGACACCACCTCCAGCCCATGACCTGAGCTCAGCTGGGACACCCCAAACTGGTTTAGGTGATGCTGCATCTCCAAATCCCCCCTGGATGGAGCCGGGTGGATGAAACCCTCCCCATCCTCCATCTCTCTGGCCAAGTGACAGGAGATGATGGCTCTGCCCCTGCAGTGGGCACAAGTAGGGCCCCCAGCATCTCCCACCTAAGGTTTGCCCACACACAGGCAGCAGCACAGGCTTCTAGCAGAAGAAAGAGTGCATTTCTATTGTGGTTCAATTGCTCTCTGCTACCCCCAACATAGCTGTGACCAAGCTGAGCCATCATACTGCCCACCCTGCATGTCCCCTGCCTGCACCCGGTCTCTGGGCTGCTCCCAACTCATTGCATGCATGGACTCAGACCCCAGGACACTGTGGGGAGCCACAGACAACCTGCAGCCCTCAGTGCAGGAGCAGCCCTGGCCATAGGGATGCTCTGGGCACAAGCAGCAGGGCAGCGACCCTGCTGGGCCAGCGCTTGCTCCTCAGGCCCCGGGGAGATAGAGGAGTTAAAAATAAGAGCGTTTCCTTCCTTACCCCCTACTTTAACCCATGTGATAAATAAAAACTGGGAGTTTCTGCCTCCTGGAGAGGAAGCGGCTGTGGAGAGGCAGCAGTGAGTCAGTCCAGCAGCAGTCATCCCCATCCCTAAGGCACAGCCTCCATCTCTGGCAGGATAGGAGCCACATTCCTTTCACATGCTGAAATTGCTCCTTTGCAGGCAGCTGCTCAAAGGGCAGGGCCTCCTCCCTTCCCCAGGCCCCCAGCCCTGTCCACAGGATGCTCCTTTGGCAAAAGCTCCCTTCTACCTGCAAGCTTCCCCAGCTCTCGGCAGTGAGCACTCTCCTGTGTGGGATGCTGTTGGTTTACCAGCCATGCCAAAACCCTTGATTGGGATCATAGCCTCGCACGGCTAAACAGGAGCCCAGTTAGAGCTAAAGTTTATCCAGATGCTATGGGAGTGAATATATTGCTGATGGAGAGGATGGCGAGCAGGGATGCTGGTTGGAGAGGGGTTAGTGGTACCCAGACAGAATCCCAACGTCCTACCACATCCCCATCTGGCTTTTGCATGGGTCTCTCCTCAGGCATCCCAAATCATGGCTGGGAACTCAAGGGTGAAGCAGTTGGAAGAAGAAAGTGAAAAGTAACTGTAGCCTCCTTTGTTTGAGGGGGAGGAAGGGAGACACTGGGTCCCTTGTGCGCCAGCGGAGCGGGAGCAGGGAGGCTCTGCTGACTGATGTGCATAAGAGGGGGATTCTTTGACCAGGAGGCGAGTTTGCCCCTTGTCTTGCTGGCTCCGGGTGCACCCTGACCCTGCTGCTCCCTGCAACGCAGCACAAAGGCTGCCTGGGCTCTGTATGGTGCCTTTCACGCTGCTGCACCACCTCCCTACCCAGTCACCCACAGAGAACAGCAGAGTTCAGCCCCAGGCTACAGCTATCAAAAAAGGGGTTGTTCCAATCTTGGTTTTGGGCAAGGATTTCAGAGCCCACAATAACTACAACTGCAAACAATGCTCCTTGGGTGCAGAAGATGCTGTGTGCATCTGCAGTGATGAGGGTTAGACCCCAAATCTGCTTTGCTTGAGCTGCAAACCTGCCTCCAGCAGCTGCTTGCAAGGCAGCCCTCACCAGAGCAGGGCTGAAACCCCCTCGAGCATCTTCATTAACGGGTGCAGACAGGGCCAGTTCCCCCCTGCCTGTCCCATCTGTGCCTCTGCTCGCTCCTGCCTGTCTCTGACTGTGGCTGTAGCCTCACGGGAGCAGCCGCTCCCCCAAAATAGGTCTCAGACTGGATGACTTTGGCCCACATCCTCAAAGGTATTGAGGCTCTGGGTTACCTCGGAGAAGCTGAGCCTTCATCCCTGCCCGGGTGACAGGAGGGGGCCTGGGAAGGAGATGCTGGTGCACACATGGTCCTGCTCGGCCTGACCCTCACTGTGTGCAGGAGGATGCTCACACGCTGGTCTCACCCTGGTGAGGCAGAGCAGAAGATGCCATAGGAAAATAGGGCAAAACAGAGCAATTCCTCCAGTCCCACTCTTGCTCTTTGCCCACACTCCTGTGCACACATCCCAGCCTGCATCCTGCCCCAAGGATGGGCAGTGGAAGCAGAGAAGAGGGGAAGGGACCCTGCTCCCACCCGTACTCCTTCCCTGAGAAGGGTTAAGCATCACTCGCCTTGAAGACACTTTGTACTTGGGTTTAAAAATACAGCAATGCCCCAGTGGCTCAGCTCTGTGCAAGTTGCAGGTATATTTCCACACTTGAGCCAATAACCTTCCCCGAGGGAAATTTAGGCTTTTTATGATTAAAAGGGGAAAAAATAATAGTGGGGACTTAAATATAGTACAGAACAAGAGAACAATTAGCAGTTGCTGTGGGCGACACCAGGCCAAGTTTGGGACAAACGCCGTGGTTGTCTGGAGAGCAGCAGGGCTGGGGACACAGGGATCAGCCCTTGGCTAATGGCCCTGGGGAGCCCAGACCACACGAGCAGCCAGCCAGGGCTGGGCACACCTCATGGGCAGGATGGTGCTTTCTGCCTTCCCTTTATCAAGAGCAAATGGCAGTGTTTGCACAGGCTTGTAGCTTCCCTACTAAGCAAACACAAGGGGTTGTGGGGTGCAGCAGGAGCTGGGCTCTCAGCTGAGCCCTCCCCATGGGCCAGGAAGAGCCCCCTTCCCCTTCCCCATCCCCATCCCCTCTGGTGCACTGCCCAAATCACTGCACAACTTGGCCAGCAGCTGCCCCATGCATCGCACTCAGTGCCCATGTGCAGCTATCACACAACCTCCTCCACACTTATACACCCCTCACACTCCAGATCAGCTGCTCTGTTGCCTGCTACAGTCATGCCCATGTGAGAGCATCACCGGCAGCCTTGCTGGCTCATCTCGGAGGGCACAAATTCACTTACAGCCTGGCCAAAGCCTCCCGTTACCGGCCCAAGCCCTCCTCGCTCCCATACATAAGCACAGGGCTCAGACCAGGCTGCCTCACACAGTCCCTATCAATGGGCAGATGTTAGGAGCAGCTCCAGAGCAGCCCTGAGCACTGCTGGAATCAGATCAGACCAGCATGTCTCAGCCCCTGAGGAAGTCCAGAGGGATCTGCTGCTGGCTCCAGCATAGAGGAGCCAGCAGCACAGCCTCTTCTTTCAGTAGCTCTGTTGGAGCGGGACTACCACTCCAAGTAGCATTTCCTCTGCCTTCAAGAGGACCACATGGGCCCTTTCGCCTGGCTTGTGGTCAGCACGCAGCAATGAATGAACATCTTATCAGAGAGCAGAGGGGAAACGCTCTCCAGCTCCAGCCCGGGATGGGCTCGGTGCCCACCACTGTGCACTGCTGGGATGCAGGATGGGATCCAGCTCCATCCACTGCCTCCGAGCTGGGGACAGGGATGCTCCACTGGGCAGCATTAAAACAGACCAGCTCCTTGTGTGGTGGGTCTGGTCTGAGGGGAACAGGAACACATGGGAATGTCACAGGGAGAAAAGACAGAGCACAGAGGACCTGGCCTCCATTTCTGTCTGTAAAGTTTCATATAAAATGGCTGATCTGAGGTGCTTTCCTCCTCCCTGGCTTTTTGAGACAAGTTAGTGCCAATCAGCCTAATTACAGCCTTTGCTGAGATAACCACATGCTTTCCTGCTGAATGACAGGCTGGGTCACCATGTGGCTCAGGGCCAGCACCAGCTGCTGCCCTGTCTGGGCCAGGCCACCGCCTCTGTCACCATCATGGGGTCACATCCAAAGGGATAGAGGGCACAAGCAGATGCTGCTCCCGTCGGCCAAGGGCGTGCTGAGAGTACACCATAGACTGTGCTCGGTCTATGGGCTCCCTCAATGTGACAATGAAAGGAAACACTGTGAGCATGGCTGCAGTGCAGGATGCTGGAGTCTCTGTGCATGCAGCATGGCAAGGGCTGCATCTGCAAAGGGGTCTCCCCAAGCTGCTGGTGGGCTCCCAACACACTGACGCAGGGGGAACATGGGGACACACAGTGAGGTCCCACACAGGGCTTGGTGCCCTTCAGTGTGGGGATCCCATTGTGCAGGGAGGTGAGTGCAGGACGCAGAGCTCTGCCCAGGGCTGTACCCATCCCAGAAGGATGGGACGGGACCCCCTGCCAGGGCTGGGCACAAAGGGACACCCCAGATGCAGGCAGCACACAAGGTACCAGGCTGCAGAACACATCCCAGGGATGTTTTGCTGCCTCTCCTGCTCTCAGACAAGCCCTGCACTGGATGGGGGAGCAGCTTCCCAGGGTCACATCCCTCTTGCATATGCCCTAATACAGCAAATCCCAAATGAGCCAGCTCCCTCCCAGAGACCCCACACACACTGTGAGTACTCACCCCAGAGCTGCATCAGCCCAGGCCGTCTGAAGGAAATTCCCCCCAACCCCATAGGAAACATCACACCCAGATCCCTCCCTTTTAAATGCTCCCCACCCACCACTGCAATTAAAGGGCTGGGGTGGGCTCACCTCCACACACACACACTTGGATGCTGCTGGGCCAAAGAATCAGGCTCTTGGCTTAAAAACTGCTCATCAAAGAGAGAAAGGGAAGGTGGGGGGGGGGGTGTGTGCTGCAATGCTGCCCCATTGGGCACGGTCCCACTCTCATGGAGATAGATGTCCCAGGTGAGCAGCATCATTGCTCCCAAACCCCCCTCATTATGCTGGAGGGTGAGGAAAGGCTGGACACAAACCCTGGCAGCAATGGGCTTTGCAGTGGACAAACCCTCACAACTGGTCCAAAAGCTGTGAAGGAAACAGCCCCATTATAACCAGCCTGAAGTGTGATCTTGAGGGACTGGGCACATCCAGTCCTGAGAATAACGCCTGTGGGTGTGAGCAGGGGAGTCGGTGGCTCTGCCTGTGGCCCCGGTCCAGCCCTTACAGCAGGATGTGTGCAGGCAGAGTGCAGGATGATCCGGACGTCCTCGAGCATCCCAGGGATCCACATGCACCTCCTTGGGATGAGTCATGCTGCTGTACCAGGGCGGTTCTGAGGCAGCTTCCAGCAGCACAGAGGAATGCATTGAACAAAGCCCCACAATCCCTGTTTGTTGTAGAGGGAAGAGTTAGTCATGCCTGTGCTCCACGCTGCTGAGTCACCCCACAGCCAGCGGCCCTGGGACAAGGGACTGGAGAGGGTGGGAGCCACCGGTTACTGACTTTACATCGGAATCAATCAGGAGGTTGTGACGATGCCATAAACCACGGCAGTCACAGGCTGAGAGCCATGAGGAGCAATTGGGCAGAGTGGAGGAGTTAAAGAGAAAGGGAACCATAGCAGGGGTTTATCTGCAGGACCAGAGCTGGCTTTAAAAATTATAGGTAACGTTATGTTGCATTTTATGTGCCACCAGCAGACCCCAGAGCTCTTGTATATGCTGCAGCAGACACAGCTCCTTCCTGCCTGATCCAGAGCAGCAGCTGGGCTGTGATTGCTGAAGGCATCAGCAAAGGCAGCTGGAACAGGGTAGCTATGGCTTGGAACCCATCCGGGCTGTCCCGGAGCAGCACTGGGTCAGTGCAGGTGATGAACAGCACGCACAGGGGCAGGACACAAAGCATAGAACCTCAGCCTGGTTTGTGCTGGAAGGGACCTTAAAGCTCCTCCAGCTCCATGTAGGGACCCCTTCCACTGGAGCAGCTGCTCCAAGCCCCTGTGTCCAACCTGGCCTTGAGCACTGCCAGGGATGGGGCAGCCACAGCTTCTCTGGGCACCCTGTGCCAGCGCCTCAGCACCCTCCCAGGGAACAGCTTCTGCCTCAGAGCTCAGCTCAGTCTCCCCTCTTTCAGTTTAAAACCATTGCCCCTTGCCCTATCACTACAATCACTTTGTTGGACTTCCGAACTCGGACACAAAGCATGTTCGTGCTGGTAAAGTGAAGTTTGCTTTATCGTGGATGCCAGCTTAACATCTAGCATTTAACTTTAACACCAGAGCCTCAAGTCTCCAATGACTAATGTTTCCTTTGATCAGAATCACGGCTCTGGTGAGCAAAAGGCCCCAATGGTGCTGGGAGAGGAGTGAGCAGCAGTGGCTTGGCCCCATGCAGGACGCACTGGAAATGATGCATTGGATCTCTCCATGAGGTCAGGCCTTTGTATGCTGCTCCTCATCCCAGCTAGGAGCATTCCCAGGCTTTGCAGGGATATCCTGGGTCCCTGCTGCTTTCCCCATTACATGAGACCAAGGAATCCCTCTGTGAGTGATATGGGTGCAAGTAGAAAAGAGGTGTAACTATAGCCTCTATCTGCAAAGAGATTGGAATCATTCCTGAATGCAAGGCAGGAATTACATCTCCTGGTAAAAGCAGCCCTTGCTGCTGCTGTGGATGAGGCAGAACTGCTCAAACCATGGCACAGGAGTTTCCTCCCCACGGCTGTCTCAGCCAGAGCTTGGTTTCTCTCATTTGATGCAGAAGCCAGAGGGTTTCCTTGAGAACAGAGTCTTTGTTTGGCACATCTCCCTCTGCTCTGGGGCAGGGCTGCGAGCGCCTTTTGTTGGTTACATGACAAAGCCTTTCTCAGCCAGAGCAACACCATCAACAGAGGGGAAGGACTTCCGAGGCCCCTCTGGATTGCAGGGAAAAGCCTGTGCTAGGGAAGTGCCGTGTGTTAGGGCGTGGGTTTGGGTTTTCAAGATACCAGGCTACATCCTTAGGGTTTCAGATGTGGGGCACAGGTTGCTGAGCTGCACAGTGATTTTAGAGCACCTGAAATAACGGGGCCTGAAGCTGGAGGCCATCTCCTAGAACCTCCCAGGCACCATCAGGATACAAATGGGTCATCATGAAAGATAAATGAGTGTGAGTCCACAGAAGCCAGAATCCCTGTCGCAGGCTGAGGATCCAGATGAATATTTCATTTAGAATATTCTACTGCATTGGCTCCTCTCATTGTAATATCCAAGTGTCTCACATTTGTAATGTGACTTTACAACAGCTTTGTGAGACCGGGGAATCTCAGGCTGGAAATGATTTCAGGCACCAGCCACCTCTATTACTGCGTGCTGGTGCAGCATCTTGCACAAAGGAGCCCATGACTGGTGTCTCATGGTGCTACTGAAGATGCAGAATAAGAGGAGTAAGACCAGCTCAGGATGAGGCTGTGACGAAGCACAGGATGATGCAGTTCCAGCAGCCCATCCGTCTCCACAGCTGGAAGAGCCACAGCAGTTGGAGTGCTCATCTCTGTGCTGGATCCTCATCTTCCATCAGCACAAGGGAGGACCATGGGCTTGCAGAGGCTTTTCCATCTCACACAGCTCGTGAGCAGCCTCGCTTGCTCTAGCACCTCACCACTGTTTGTAAGCCACCTCCTTAAAATACATCGGGCAGGATGTGGGAGCATCACGTGGACCTGCAGCTTCTTGTCAAGGCAACGTGCCCTCAAAAGGTAGAGCAGAATAACTCACCAAAGAGCTCATTTCCAGCTGCCTGCCCTGAGCATCGCCAAGGACAGCTCAGTGCGGGTGTCTCTACCTCCCTCCGGTGCAGCAGGAACAGCACAGGGACAAGGACCAGGGATGCTCGGGTGCTGTGGAAATGACTTGCTGCCTCTGCCAGACCTGATTTAGCAGACACCAGCTGCTTCCCAGAGGTGCACATAACCCTGAAATGAGCTGCTATAAAATGACTCAGCCAAGGCAAACCCTTCCTCCTAACACCTCGTGCTGGTGTTTGACATATGACCTGGCAGAGGGAGATTGCTAACAATACCCACATTTTATATAGCACTTTGGGAAATCTCAGATGGCTTTTCACAGAAGTCTATTTGGAGCTCAAGGCTTCTGAGGATGTGTCAAGGACAGAGAGTTTTGGTACCCAGGGTTTATTGCCAGGACGGATCTGCTAAACCACTTTAGCAAGAAAGTAGTGATGGTTCTGGTTAAGTAACCATTGTTAGGGTCCAGAGTAAACACCCCAGAGAAGATCAGGGAGTTCATCTCTCTCAGCCAGGGTTTCAGGTTAATCACACAGTTTAGATGCTGCAAGCCCATTTTGTGATGCATCCCAGAGACCAGCAGGAGCACAAGGTGACTGTGGGAGCATCCCATGAAGAGCCAGGCCAAGAACCCTATCTGCTGGTGGGAGCACCAGCCTCTGGCAGCCAAAACAAGTGCCCGACCCTTGGGACATCCCAGGAGGGACTTCATGTACTGTGGACCACTCAGGAACAGCCCCAAGCGATGCAGAGGAGCTGGTGCAAGCACTGCAGGCTGTGTGCCGGGCAGGTCACTGGGTGTGTGCTTCCTGGCATACAATTCCCAGATTAGCAGGAGCCCGGCTGCCAGCAGCTCCTCCGTGAATGAGCTGAGGTCAGTGCTTCCCAGTGCTGCCAGTGAGGATGGGGCATCTCCTGCCCTGCACCAAAGGGGAAGGGCAGGGACAGGACCTCCAGCCCCTCTCCTACCTCTCTAAGAGGTTGGTTTTCCCCAAAGGGATGGTGTTATCCACCAGCCAAACCCATCTCCCTGCTCCTTTCGCAGTGGGTGGGGAACAGAGGCTGAGTCCTGGCTCTTCTTATCCTAAAATTATGAATAAAAACCTTAAAAGCCACAGAGTGGAGAATGTGGAAAAGCTGGAGGGTAAAAGAAGGGTTGGGAAAGGAGAAAAAGTAATTCAGCACTGAGCTGTTTAATAAGGGAAAGTGAATAATCAGAGGGCGAAGTGAGAACAGTTTAGTCACGCTAAGGGCTTATTCTAAATACATAAAGAAGTCAATTTCAAACCAAAGCCAGGCCGTGCCAGCCGGGGGTGAGACTCACTGGTCTTCCCCAAGGAACAGGAAAGGAGAAAGCAACCAGGGAAACAGGGTACATTCATTAAAGAGAAACACAGGGGAAGGAAGAGGAAAAGCTGGAGCTGAGGAGCTCTTTGGGACAAGCCAGCACCAGGGTGGACAGCAAAGAAGCAGCAGTGCTGATCTCTCCTCCAGGAGGGCTTATGGATTGGCATCGGAATGATGCTTGTGGATTGGCATCGGAATGATGCTTGTGGATTGGCATCTGTTTGCAGACATCCCCCTCGGAGGCTGAAAGGAGCCACTGTGCTGCTCTCAGGCCCAGCCCCATGCCCTGAGCCCCGTGGCAGATGGGTCCCCACAGAGCAGCCTCCCCGCTGAACCCGGCTGCTTTGCTCAATGCCCCTGCACACACCCGGCAGTGTGAGCATGAAGAGCAGTGCTCAAGCAAACAGGACGGAGAATTCCCGGTGTGAGACAAAGAATCCGCCTCCACACTCCCTTTTCCAATGCTGTTTGGGAGCTTCCCACCCCCTGCTGCAGCTACCGGAGACAAGGAGGAAGGGGACGGGATGCTGCGGAGGGACCCCAGGCACACCTCCTGGTGGGCAGCGAGGGTGAGCGGCCCCATCCCCACGGCCCAGACGTGCTCTTCCTGTGCACGGAGTGAAGGAAGTCGCTTTTTCCGCTGTCCTGCCTTCGGGAGGAGCTCAGCTGCCCTCGTCCCGCACCGCAGGAGTGATAACCAGCACGGATCTGCCTCTGCAGGGCCCGGCTCGGAAACCCCCCGTTTCCTCTGCCCTGCCTGGTACTGCCGGAGCCCTCGTCAGCCACCACCTGAGAGGCATTTGACAAGTGCAGCACTGACCCATGAGGTGGTGTTGAGGGGAGGTGTTGATGTGCAGCCCCTTGCAGGAAAGGGGAAACTGAGGCAGGGAGCGCAGAGCCCGTCTTCTCAAAGGGGAGACTTAAAACCAGGCCCGTTTAATAACTAACCTCAACTGAAACGTGCTGGGTTGTATCCTGCAGAAGCCACAAGCTTTTCTATAGCAATTTATGGACCTGTCACGGTGCAACTTTAAGCATATGGGCCCGAGTGCCTTGCCTGTGCCCCACAATGGCTTGGTGGAAGCAGGAATACAGCTGTGGCCACAGTGAACCATGGTGCCAAGAGAGATGCCCCCTGTCAGTGTTCCAATGGCATTTTTCCCTTCTATACCGACCTCAGCCTTTTCCAGGGGTTTCGGTTCCACTTGCTCCCAGCTTCTTCCAGAGCATTCAATGATCTCTCCTGCTCTGTCTTGAGAAAACCTCAGTTAGAGAAAGAAATACATCAGAGAGACCTCCAGAGTGTTATCCAGCAAACTGGAATAACAGATAACACCCTCCAAGTGTCCTCACAGCCAGGAATTGGCCCCATGCTGGCTGCTTGGCCACATCACCACAGGGTCTTATAAGCAGGTTGTCCCAAGCTTGCTGGGGACAAAGGCATAAAGCAGGAAGGTCTGGGAGTCCCTCCCCTCCTCCTGGAAGCCCACACAATGACATCAGCCCCCACAGATACACACAGACACAAGCACACCCGCCTCCATATTTATACAACTGATTATCTGAAGGTGTATTTATAAGTTATTTTGTCCTGAGCAGATCATAACTTGACAGCTCTCCCAATGCCTGAAAAACACAAGCTGGTTTACGCTGGCTTCTCTGGACACAGCGAACAGACACTTTGATTAGCATCCAACATGCTCCAATAGCCGCTATAGGAACAAGGCCTGGATTTGTTGGGGTCTGGGCTTATTTTTAGTCGATTTGATAAATCTGGTGCGTGCAAGAAGCGCTTTGCCTGAAGCCTCTTGTTCTCTGTTCATCCAGAGCCCAGCCAGGATAAACTCAGCATGGAGACACTGTGGTCTTGGCACGGCAGCTGAGCCCTGTAGGGAACTGGAACACCCGGCTCCAACCTCAGCCCTGGGCGCTTGGCACTGCCACCACCTTTATCCAACCGGGAAAAGGGCCTCGCCTGCAGAGAGGAGCCGAGAGGAGACCCTGTGGATAACACCCGGTGAACAGCAGCAGGTTTGCTGCTCCTTTCCCAGCTGCGGTTGCTTTCCACACCCCAGCATCCCTGGAGAGCCACCCCCGAGGCTGAGCTCCCGGACCGGCTCCCTCCTACCGGGGAGCAGCGAGGGGACCTGGGAGCAGCTCCCCTTGAGGGGCATCCTCCGGACAGTGCCGGCCCGGAGCCGTTGGAGGTCGGACAGTGCCACCTGGTGCTCCGAGGAGCGTCTGAACCCAGCAGGAGCCGCAGCAATGCCAAGGGCTGAGGGATGCGGCGGAGCTCCCCGCTCCCCTCCCGACCAGCACCGCAGCGGGGGCAGGACCCGAGGTGCGGGGGTATCACCGGTCGCTCTGTGCCTCACCACGCGTCCCGGGGCATGAGGCTGCAGCAGGGAAAGAGAACAAGGTTGTGTCAGCGCTGGCAAAATGCCTCTGTACAACAGCTTCGTGCTGACGCGATGCTAACTCCAGCAGCTGATCTTAACCCTCTATCTCTTCTTCCCCCCACCCCTGCCATGTCAATTCATCATCCAGGGATCTCGGAGCACTCCAAGCAATTGGGCAGATGCCTCTTGACACAGACGGGGAACTGAGGAAAACATGGAAAAAAGGTTGCTCCAGAGGGATACAAACCCCAGCAGAGCTCCCACACCCAAAGCCTTAATATGCCTCCCGTATTTCCCAGGCAGCAGCAGCAGCAGCGCTAGGATGGCTCTGCTGTACAGCCAGGAAATCTATTAAAGAAACATCTTTATAACAGCTTCAGGCAGCTCCCCAAGCCCATGGGCAAGCACTGCCCTGGAGTCTGCTTTGCTGCCTGGAGCAAGATATTGACCGTATCTCCAAGAGGTGCTTTAATGCTCTGCACCCCCACAGAGAGGAGCCTGCTCTGTTCAGGATGGACGCACTGCACCTTGCACAGCCCACATTCCAGCACAGCAGCTTCATTAAACCCCAGCCCTTCTGTCATCCCAGCTATTTCCTGCAGCTCCACTCAGTCCTGTACCTTCTTCAGGGACTCTCAGAACCCTGACCAAGCAGCTGGAGCCTGTGCTCTGCTGCAGATGTGTTTCTGTGCTGCAAACCTGCCCTGTCCATATTGTCTGGATTGGTGATGTCCATCCTGCTCCATCCACGGCCTCGTCTGGCTCACTCATGCTATCTTGAAGATACTTGGATAAATGACCATCGTCCGTCATCATTACCCTCAGAAACCTTAGAGCAGCTCCCAGTGTCTAAAGGGGGCTACAAGAGACTTGAAGAGTGGCTTTGAAAAAGAGCCTATAGGGACAGGCCAAGGGGAATGGCTTGAACCTGCCCAAGAGAGGGGAGACTGAGCTGAGCTCTGAGGCAGAAGCTGTTCCCTGTGAGGGTGCTGAGGCGCTGGCACAGGGTGCCCAGAGCAGCTGTGGCTGCCCCATCCCTGCAGTGCTCAAGGCCAGGTTGGACACAGGGGCTTGGAGCAGCTGCTCCAGTGGAAGGGGTCCCTGCCCATGGCAGGGGTTGGAGCTGGAGGAGCTTTGGAGTCCCTTCAACTTAAACGATTCTCTGGACCACGGCAAACCAGTGCCTGGGTGCGGTTGGATGGGGCAGGATGGGAAGCGATCGTGTCCGTGCCCGCAGCGCTCTCCAGCCGGGGAAGGCGCCTGTAGAGGGAGCCTGAGCCCGCCCGGCTCCTCCGGCGTCAATGGTCCTGGGCTGGGTTTCTGGGCTGGTTTCTTTCTCTCTCCTCCTCCCCGGCCCTGTTCGCTTCCTTTCCCCGCGCCGCGCTCGGAGCAGGCAGGAAGGGAGGCGGAGGGATGGAGCCGCTGCCCGCCGGGATGCGTTAGTGCCCGGACACCGCAGCCTGGGCCCCGCCGGGACGGGTGAGTACCGGGACCCCCCCTCGGGGATGGGTTATCCCTTCCCACCGGGCCCGGCCGCGGCTGCGGTGACCTGGGGGAGGGATGCGGGAGCCCCAGCAAGACGGAGGGGGGGGGAGACAGAGCGGCGGGGCCTCATCCTGCACCGCCCCGGGAATGGGGATAAAGCAGCCCGGGGAGCAGCAGTCCGCGGGTGCCGGGGCTGGATGCGCTCCCCTGAGCCGATCGCTGCCCCATAGAGAGAATATCGCTTCTTTTAGTACCGTTTCCCCAACGGGGGGGGGGTGTGTGTGTGTGTGAATTCTGCCCTTGTAAGGCCGCGGCCGTGATGGCCACAGCAGCATCCACACGCTCGGGCTGAGGGGCTCGTGGCTGTCCCAGTGTGTCCCATTGCACTCAGTGGGAAGCGATGTGCCAGAGTGAGGACCAGGGTGACGGTGACCAAGGTCCGACTCTGGGCTGCGGCGTCGGGCACAGCACGTGTGGATCTGTGGGCTTGGGTTAACACTGAAGTGGGCAAACAGTGGTTAAACTGGGCAAACAGTGGTTAAACTGGGCAAACTCACCTGTTTGCTCCCCTAGGCCAGGCGGGAGGATTCTCCCTGGTCCATACCGGGATGGCAGCAGGGCACAGGAATCCTACAGGATCCCTGCCCTGGGGAGCACGATCCCAGGCATGCCACGTGATGGAATCCCTCCCATGCAGAGGCCCAAGGCCAGACCTGCAAAATGCTCGTCCCAGAGGATGCTCCACGCGTTTCCTGGAGCCGGATCTTCATAACTTGTCAGGGGATGACTTCAGAGCCCCATAGCCAGGCTTATTCATAGGGTTATGGCTGCTCCTGCAGCATGCAGATCTGCCTCCTGCTCTAAGGCCAGTCCCACCATTCTTCCTGCACCCAGGGCTCAAGCTCTTTCCCTTGCAGAAGCATTAGGAGATTAGTGAGTGTGTCCTAAGGACACCCATGAAACATGTCAAAGACCTTTAAGGAAAAGAGATGAGAATGAAACAAGAACCAGCTGAGGCAAAGGTCTTCTTTTTTATTAGAAAAGCCTGGCTGTTTCCAGGAAGGCTGGTTCTCTGCATGGCCTCTACTCATTAAGAAAGATAAGACTCCTGTGCCCATCTTGGAGGTGTTGCTGATTCCACCTCCCAGGTGCTTTCTGCTGCTTTTAACCCTTTGCAGCCTCCCACGAGAGCAGAAGGTCAGTGGGGAGCTGGATCTTCTAGCAGCTGCTGAGGGTTAGACCTTGCTCCCCCTAAGCTGCAGCTACCCAGTCCCTCTGGGAGCCTCATCCCAAGTCCTGGAGAGCCTTCACTTTCTGCAGCCTTGGGCTGTCTTTGAGTGCGTGGGTGCCATATCCTGTTCCACACCCTTCCCTGCTCTCTTCCAGCATCACCTCCTCATAGCAAAGGGGGAATAGGACAAACTATAGAATCATGGAATTGTTTAGGTGGGAAAAGACCTTCCTTTAATAAAGATCATTGAGTCCAACCATTAACTGAGCATTGCCGAGGCCACCACCAAACCCTGTGCCATATCTATACATCTTTCAGATCCCTCCACCAGTGTCCTGGGCAGCCTGTTCCAGTGCTTGACAACCCTTTGGGTGAAGATGTTTTTCCAAAGGGGCATTGGGCTGGGAAGCAGGAGGAATGTGGGCAGCATCACTCTTGGTACTAGAGAGGGTGGTCCTAAGTGCTTGGCCCCCCAGCAGAGCCTGGCAGTGGGAATTCCCTTGGCTTGTAGGAGTGGGACTTTAGGGGCTCTCAGGGAGCAGCAGCACAGCACTGGGGCATAGCTGCTGGTCCCGGCTGTGGTGTGTGCAAAGGGGCTGTGGGATCCTGTGTTGCAAGAGCAGAAAACGCTGCAGGGCACATGGAGAGGGAAACCGAAAATGAAAGCTCCTTTCACATGACAGCCCCAGTTGAACCTGCTGTTTCCGAAGGGTTCGCCAGGCAGCAGCGTGGAGGATCCTTGAGGCCGTCACTGCTCTGTGCCCGGCTCTGCTCACCAGGCTCCCTTTGTGCATCAGGATTTCCCTGTCAGAGCTGGGGTTTGGGCAGTGGGCTCATGTGAAGTGTGAAGTGCAGACCTAACTACAGCGGCTCCGGAGGCAGCTGAACTCTTTGGCTGCCTTGTCCACATCCTCCCCAGCACTGAGCACAGCTCCCGGGGAGGACGGGGCTTTGGTTGCCCCGAGTGTGGTCCTGCCTCCCCTCGAGAGGCACCAAAGTGGGCTGCGGATGGAGCCTTGCTGAGTGCCCGAGAGCACTGGGGATAGCAGGAGGCAGTGCAGGAGGGTTTCCTCTGTGGAGGAGGGGATGGAGGCACGTGCATCCGCTCACAGCACTCGCTGAGCTGCCTCCACCGCATCCCATTGCAGAGCGGAAAAGGAGAGGAGCAGCTCTGAGCGTGGGGCTCTGCTGGGCTGGGTGAGTGGGAGCCAACCTCTTCCTGGCTTTACTGATGACCCTCATCACACTTGCAGCTTTTCCTGGAATAGGGATGCTGGAGGTTGGGGAAGAAAAGGGAATTCCTGTCCTCGGAGGGATGGAGCAACAAGCAGTGTCCCCATCTGTGCGTGGCTGCGGCTGGGGCTCCCTGGATGCAGCTACTCAAATACACAGTGGCTTTCCACACCAGGCCCATGAGCTTTACGCTTCCAGGCCCCCTTCCCACCTTGGCTGCCGGCTGTACTTCCCAGTGCTGCTTCTGGGCTCAACCTCTGTTTTCTTATGATGATCTTCAGTGTGAGGTTCCAAGTACCAACCATGTGTTGTACCTCTAACTCTGGCTCAGGTGGTTCTTTATCCATAACCAACACTGCTCTTATTTTTGCCTGGGATACAGTTGAGATTCCAGGGTCTCAACGTGTCTTCATGACTTGAGACCTGGTGTGAATCAGAACCCCCAGCAGCTCAGCCTGGGAGCAGCCTGAACAAGTACTGGCATGCTCGGAGCTGCAGTGATCTCTTCCGCCCTGACCACAGCTGCGTGGCCCCACTTCCTCCTCTCTCAAAGCAGGGGTGAGGACAGGGTGATGAACTGCAGTGAGTCCTCATCTGCAGGGCTGGGCTTAGGGTACCTGGGAAGTTTGGGGCATGGTGAGCTGTGTGTTTGGTTCTTGTTTGTTATTCTGAGAGGAGCTCAGAGCCAGAACACAGAGATCAGGTGGAACTGAAGCCTCTGGATTTAGGAAAGCTGGAGCTCATCCCTTGTGGAGGTTTGTCATGGCAGGTCACTGTGGCCATGCATTGGTTTGCTTCTGCTGTGCTCCGAGCTGTCACAAGCAGCAGTGAAGCATCAAGGGTCAGCTCCAACACCTTCTCCTGGTGGAGACAGGGAGTCAAGGAGCCCTTTGGGCTGGGATCTTTGCTTTCATCCCATCCTGAAGCTGCTGCTGTGGTCCAGGCTGAGCAAGAGCCCATGGTGCTTGCTGAGCAGGCCAGCAGGTTTCCAGCGAGGATGAGGAGGTGAAGTGGGGCAGGGAGCTGGGTGAGTTTCCTTGTCTGGTGTGTGACCATCTGCAAACACGTTAGTAAGGAGAGTCAGGAAGAGAGGAGAAACTGAGCCAAGGGACCTGGTGTGGGAGGAGCCAGGTTGCTGGCAGCTATAACCAGGGACCATTGCTCCTCTGACCACTTGCCTGTGCTGAGGGACAAGTATTGATGTATTTGAGCCCAGTGGGGCTCAGGGAGCCAGGGGCTGTGCTGGCTGCTCATCACCTGGGTCACCTACTGTCTGTCATTGTTCCAGGTAAAGCCAATCCACCCGAGCATCTCTGCAATGGCCTCAGGGAACGAGGGTAACCCGCCGAGGGGCTGGAGACGGCGGGGAAGCAACAGGCAGAGGCCGTCACAGGAGCTCAACTCAGGTAAAAAGGTTGCTGTGATGTTCAGGGGAGGAAGGATTCCCTTCCCCTGCAGTGTTTCTATGGAAAGATGGGGATTTTCGTACTGCCACAGCCCTTTGCAAGACCAAGATAACAAACCAGCTCCATGAAGCTGTGCTGAACTGAACCAGGAGAGCACATTCTCAGTGCTTGCGGGAGATGCTTGGCATTGGATCAGTACGGTGGGCAGCAAGGGGGGCTTGAAAGGCACTGAGCAAATAGTGCTCAGGGAGCTGTGGGGCTGGTGCCTGGAGTCATTCACTTTCCCTTCCCTAAGAGAAAGGTGCTGGGTGTTGAAAATACAGTGGGAAACAGTCCTGCTCTTGGAGCTGGGTTCAGTGGTGCCGCAGGGTGGAAGCGGGTCACTGGGTGCCCTGGCAGAGCAGTGATGAACAGGTACCACCAGCAGCAGCTCAAGGCATTA
This sequence comes from Melopsittacus undulatus, assembly GCF_012275295.1. Classification (NCBI taxonomy): domain Eukaryota; kingdom Metazoa; phylum Chordata; class Aves; order Psittaciformes; family Psittaculidae; genus Melopsittacus; species Melopsittacus undulatus. The sequence continues at coordinate 3,719,739 of NC_047542.1, read as the reverse complement.
CGTGTGTGCAGAGCCCAGCAGACTGTGTAATTGCGTCTCACAGCAATGGGTGAAACTGGGATCGGGGCCGAAAGGATTCCAGGAGAAACCTCAGCTCCCATTTCACCTCTAAGTGCTAAAATGCCGCTGCACAGAGAGCGACTGAACACAGGAGACTTCTTAACCTGTTCTGAAGGTGGACTTGTAAATATGGCTGAGTCACTGCGGTCTGTCAATAGTGGAGATTAGACACTGTCCCTGGCTGTTTATGTATCTGAGCTCTGATCCAGCTCAGAGCTGGTTTTATTGCCCTGATAATGTTATTTAGACTCTGGCACTGCCTGGACTCCTCTCCATCTCACAGTATCATTCGTGCTAGATCCTGCACGAGCACACTGGATGCAGAAATACCCCTTCCTTCCATAGCAAAGTCTACAAGGAATAGAAATAAATAAGAGCAGCTGTTTACGTATGCTGATTTCCTGTCGAGGCCAATGAGATGCTGATGTGAAAACCAGTGAGAGGATCGGGCCTGAGCTCTAACCACACTGGTTTACAGTCACACTTCCTGTGCGCTTGCAACACTTACTGGAAGTACGGGCATCCCGCTGCTTCCCGAAAGTCAGGTGCTCCATCTGGAATCTGGAGGTGGGATCTCTGACGCCTCTTAGGCCAGAGCCTGCATTGAGAGCAGAAACGTGCAGCTTCCACCCACACATGCGATGGCATTACGGGGCGGAAGGCTTTTGTCAACAGGCATTAACCTGGCTTTCACTTAGGGCTCGCTTGCTCCCTTTGTTTGTCCTCAGCTGTAGTAGGGAGTGCAGAGCTCAAGGATCTGCTTGAGCATCATTCTTGTCCTGCCAGCCAGTGCTTAGGGTATGGGTAAGGTGCTGCTGTTTCTGTCTAGGCTAGGTGGCAATTTGCACTTTGATGGTTTTAGGGCATTGTAGACAAAGGCAGGAGCCACCCTGATGCACAGTGTGCAGGGCCAGATTACTTGGGCTCTGTCATCTGTGTGTGTTTAGTACTCATGTAACGTACCTAGAGAGGTGTGAGGTTTGGTCCTTGGTTGTTTGTCGTAGCTCTGGACTTGGTGTTGCGTGTGAAGCAAGTCCTGACTGATAAAGAATCACCGAGGGACGTTAGTTCTGCATCTGCGAGCATCAATGTGTCCTCATCACCAGAACGACCTGCAGAATGAGTAGGGAAAACCTGAGCTGCCTGTTTAAGCCTGGGTTCTCGTACATTCTGTAGAGCAACCAAAGACAGTCAAACATCCTTCTGTCTGGTGCCCGACAGATCCTATCTCCAGCACAGACACAGAGCATTGGACTTCCCACTGAACTGCGTCACCATATACCTGGTTTCCCAGGGCTGTGCTGGGTACCAACTCTGCTATAGAATTGCCCCATGGCTCCTTTGTTCTGGCCTGCAAAGGATGCCCCAAAAGCTCTTTCATAAAACACTTGCTGGCACAGAGGGAGCTCGAGTTCCAGGTTTGAGGTGCCCATCCCTCCGAGCATCCGCTGGATGCAGGGCAGTGGATGCGCAAGTGTGGGACAGGGCTCAGCTTGGGCAGCACCACACACCTCTGCTCTCAAGTGTGAGTTGTGCAGGACTGTCCCTGTGTGCAGCATGAGGCTGATCAGCCTCTGATGCTGATGGCATCGCTGTTGACAGGCAAGCGGATGCACAGAGGTGGAAGGTAACCCAAATCCACTAACACAGAGCGCATCCCACACTGGAATTGCAGCTGCAAGAGGTGTAGTCGAGCTTCCCCTCAAGGCAGAAATCTCCAGAGCCTGTTCTTGGTTCCCTGGAGCTATTTTCTCCCTTTGGAGCCTGTTGCTGTTTCCAGGCTTGATGTCTCCCTCTGTGCAAACAGATGCACCTCTCGGCGTAGTTACTGCCTGTCTCCTGAGCTCGACAGGGATGCTGCCAGGTTGCATCTGTCATTATTACAGTCTCTAGCAGGGCTATTTAGTTGTAACAAGGTCTGATGGATAACTTTGGTAAGAGCTGCCAGGTTTTACTGCAGCTGCTCCCCGGGAGATGGGAATGGTGAGAAGTAAAGGATCTTGCACAGGAATGCAGGTGTTGCATGTTGGAGACTGGCTGGGGTTCAGTCAGTGGTGCCTGTGGTGTGGGTCCAGGCAAGGGGCTCTCGGTCTGGATGCTGACAGTGAGGTCACTGCTCCATGAGGGCAGGTTCTCCCTGGCACATGGGGCTCACAGCAGCTTGTGAGCCCCTAACACAGCCCTGAGGATCCCCCAGGGAGAGCAAAGATCCCAGAGGAGCTCCCCCTCCTTCCACTGCTGGTACTGGGAGTCCCCAAGGCCAGTTTTGGTCCAGATCCTCTTTGACTGGAAGAGACAGAGCCCCAGCGGGTGCTGGGGTCAAAGATGCCTCCTCTTGTCCCTGTGTTACTAAAAGCAGCGCCTGAGGTAATCAAAGCAGGGGGTTTTTGGTACCCTCATTTCCTCTTTGTTCTCGCACTGTTTGCACGGCCTCACTGAAACTGTGAGTCAGTCGGTTTCGTTTCTGGCTCTCGGTGCCGTCACCGGCTCCAGCCTGAGGTGGGATTTATTTACCACCAAATAAACCCATGCCTGCAAAACAAAAGCCATTCCCTGAAAACACCAGGGCTGGGGCTGGGGTTGGGGCTGGGGCTGGGGCTCCTCATCCCCCTCACCTTTATTTACCCAACCTGCACTCCCTGTAACCTGAGTCTCCGCACGACAAGTCCGGTCCTCTCCCTTTCCCGCACCCCATCCGGGGCTGGGCCTATCTCCCTGAAGCCACGTGGATGTGACCAACCAGGAAGACTCTGCCATGAGCAGTGTGGTATGTTCTTGGATCCAGGGGTTTACTGGGCAGCATCACCAGGACAGTTGTGTCCTCACATCCCAGCCATAGGATGTGGCTCGGGCAGGAGCATCCCTGCATTGGAAATGCGATTTCCAGTGGCCAGAGAATGGCCTGGCCAGTTGAGTTGGTGGGTGTAGTGGGATGGTGGGACAGGGTTTAGCTGCAAAGCTCACGTACCTGGGTGTTGTACCACATGTAGTGTCTGTGAATCTCTGTCCTGCATGGTGATACACCCAAAGGAGTAGGGATCAGATCCCTCCACACCATTTCTGTCCACTGCAAATTTCGCCTCCTGAAACAGACCCAGGGAAGAGCCGCGTTACCACTGGCTGTTTGGGAACCAGTGCTCTAAACCGGATTGCTTCCAGCCAGCTCAAACCCAGCTCTAATCAAAGACATCCCGTGACAGAGCAATGTTAGACCCACCGGGAGCAATGCAATGCCTGTGATAAGGTATCGGTCACTGCTGGGATGCAGCTCGAGGGGCAGAGCAGGTGTTATCACCTGGCTGTTCATCTGCTCTCAAGCACAGGATGGGGAGTCACGTCCCTGGTCAAGAGTTTATGGGTTGTTCAGAAGCTCTTCTCCTTTCTGTTCCTGCCCAAGCACATGTTCAAACCCTGCCCTGGCATTGCTGCTGCTGGGAATGTGAGACTGGTGATGTGCGATTGAATCAGCAAGGAACTACACTAAACCATTACACTTTGCTCCCTGCATCACTGCTGGTGCTGTGCAAGGGCTCGATCGTTGGTGACACTGAAAAACAAGTTTGTTTGGCTGAGGTGCTGATGGGCAGCCCTAGACTGAGCCTGGCCTCCAGTCTGGGTTTGGATCTGAGATTCCTGAACTGGTTTGTGCTCAGCAATGCCCTTATTGAGAGGTAAAAGCACACTGGCAAGCACAAGCACTTGAACGTCTGGTTTGTGTGATGGTTCTGTAGCTGCCTCCTGCCAGAAATGGATTCCAAAGGTGGGTTTGTGCCCCCAAGAACAACATCTGGCTGCAGAACTGATTTTCTGGGAGCTAAGTTTTGTTGGGTTCTTTTTGTGTCACTCCAAAAGGCCGATGTTAATACAAAGAGCACGAGTTTAGGCTGAAAATAAGGGAATGATCTCTTCCCAGCTTGGGAAAAACAGGAGATGAGCTTCTCCCTTGGCTTCTTTGGAGGCTGGAGCTGGATGATCTATAGGTGCTTTCCAACCCTAACTCTTCTGTGATTCTCTTGTCTCTCTCAGAGGACCAGGTGGCCGAGGAGACGGAGGAGGTGTTTCGGAGCTATGCCTTCTACCGCTACGAGCAGGAGAGAGAGGAGCGAGGGGAGGAGGTGCCCGTGGACCAGGAGATCATGGACATTGAGGGGGAGCTGGGCAGGTAAAACTGATCCCAACCGTGCGCACATCCTTTAACCCCATCCCAGCTCTGGGACAGACCCCCCATGTCCCAGCCCCACTGACCTGTCTGTGCTCCCCGGGCAGCACCGGGAGCCAGGTGGGCCAGCGCTTGGCCATCATTGGCGACGACATCAACAAGCGGTACGATGCAGAGTTCCGCTGCCTGCTGAAGTCCCTGCAGCCCACCAAGGAGAATGCCTATGAGTGCTTCACCCGAATAGCCTCCAGGTAAGGCCCCAGCACCCTCAGCATGGGCTGGGCACCTCCTCCTGGAGAGGAGCAGGAAGGGAAGGTCAGAGGGATGCAGTGAGACCCTTGCGCTGTGCTCTGCACCCTGTCCATGCCCTGTCCACTGTCCCTGGGCTCGGCTCCCAGCCCATGAGGGTTCCTGTGGTTCCTGCCTGTCTGCTCCTCCTCCTGTTTTGGACAGTCCTCACCTGGCCATCGTCTCGCAGTCCTTGCACAAGCTGGCACAGCCTGGGGGATGTGCTTGGGATGTGCAGCCCATGCATCAGTAGCCAAGTGAATGTCCCAGCTGGACCGAGGCAGACCCACTGGTGCTCCCACTGCCACTTGCAGCCCTGAGCCAGGCCCGATGAGGCACAGAGCAAAGGCAGCTGCAGGCTGTGGGCCCAGGCAGGTACTCACTGCCCTTGGCATGGTCCACACAGAGCAGGATTGGACGCACTCGGGATGGGGGATGCTCCACAGGCTTGCAGAGCCCATAGCCGCCTTGCACAGGTGATGCTCACCCACCTCCCTCAAACACAGCAACAGGGTGAAGAGCACAGGCAAAGACCTGGACAATTTATTGCCTTGGTTGCCTGAGATAGAGCCTTGGACCAAGGTGGCCATCAAGGGGTTCCCTACAGCCCTGTCTCTGTGGGGAAGACAAGACACAGCACATTAAACCGTGTGCCCAGGGTCATGCAGACCAGCCCACCTCTGCCAGAGCCAGGATTGGCACTGGGCTCTCTGTGTTCCCAGGTCCTCTGGCACAGCCCCATCCCTGCGCACCCTTGTGTTTGTGTCTAACTGCCTCTCTCTGTCCTCTTCCTGCTCCCTGTCCTTGGGAAGCCGCTGCTGCTCTCACCGCTTTGCCAGCCTGAGGCGGTTCAGGCACCGCAAACAGGTAAATTATCCCTTAGGAATTAACCTCTGTCCCTCTCTGTGCTTCTCTTGTCCCCTCCGAGCTCTGACTGCCCCTTCAGCCACCTACACGGTGGCATCTCCTCACCAAGGCTCTGCAGAGACGGTTCCCTTTGCCTGTGCAGGCGAGGACAGGGCACCACGTTAACACACAGGGCCTGAGCCTACTCCTTCTGTTGTGCCATTTGCTTTCCTTCTTGCTTGACTGGCTGGAAACCAGGAAACACACCTGCAAAGACTGGTCCAGATAACTCAGTGCCCAACCTGCCCACAGCAGTGCATCCGTGCCCACCACAGCCAAAACCTGGATCAGGAGCAGGCACGTTTTGGAGCCCCTCCAGCCCTTGGGATAATCAGTCTAAGGAAAGGTCAGGCTTTGGTCTTGGAGGAGTTTGTGGAGGAAAAGGGAAAATCTTGCTCTAATGTACTTGTCTTCAGATATAATTAAACGTCCTTACCTCCAGGTATGACCGCACAAGCCAGGGATGCTTTGGGACGCATGGGTAGCATCCTGCTCCTGGCCACATGTGTATCAGCTACTGAGCTGGCTGCAGCTACAGCCCAACAGCTTAAACCACCACTGGTTTCACCTTCCCTTGTTAATCCCTTGCCCATGAAAGCAGGGGACATCCAGGCAGCTGCAGTGCTCTGTGTTTAGAGGCAGGAAGGTGGCAGGTCAGCAGCAGCCATCACTGAACATCCTCTGCAGCAATGCAGGGGCTGTAGCTGTGTAGACAGGATTTGGAAACTCCTTTTCCCCAGGACATCCCCAACCTCCCAGCTGAGGCAAGCAGTGGTCATCAACAAGGCTGTGCTTGTTCTGCTCTGGTTGCGGGTGGCCACATGTCCCTTAGCCACAAAACCACTGCGAGCGGCTGTGATGCTGCTCAAGGGATAGAGCAGCATCCTCAGGCCTGCTCTGCGAGTGGCACCACCTGAGAGCCCTCATCCTGGGGATGCTGAGAGCAGGGAGCTCGGAGCCAAGCAGGGATTGACTCAGACCATCGGCTTCCTTCCAGCTTGTTCGAGAGCGGCATTAACTGGGGCCGGGTGATCGCGCTGCTGGGCTTCGGCTACCGCATGGCCATCCACGTCTACCAGCAAGGCTGGACCGGCTTCCTGCGCTGGATCGGCCGCTGCGTCGTGGAGTTCATGCTCCGGAACCGCATTGCCCAGTGGATCGCTCAGCAGGGAGGATGGGTGAGGATGGGGCCGGTGGGATTGGGGATGAGGACAGTGAGAGGTGGGGACTGTGGGGTGGCCCCGGTGGGTCTAACATGCTCTGGTTCTTCTCTGTTTCCCATTAGGCGGCTGCACTCGACCTGGACAATGTTTACATGAAGTACATGCTGGTGGTGGTGGCCCTGGTCATGGTGGGACATTTAGTGGTACGACGCTTCTTCAGGCCCTAACCGAGGTGGTGGCAGAGGCTGGGGGGGTCCGGCCAAGCTCTCTCAAATCTCTGCTCTGCATTGATGTTTCTCAAGAGAGGGGGGATTTGAGGAACCTCCAAAAGAGAGCAGCTTGGACATGAGACCCGCCGCAGGGCCCAGGGTCTCTGCCATCCACGCAGACACCACCAGGAACTATGGAGAGAAGCAGAGGGAGGGAGGGAAGGTTCAACTCTATTGTCTGTTTCGTGCCTCACTCAGCTGCTGTGGACAGAGCATCTCTGCGGTGCTCCCTGCATGGGGCACTGAGGCAGAGCAGGCTCCGCTGGAGGAGCAAGGGTGTTGTGGGGATGCCCACGTGTGGGTCCCGTCTGCTCCTTGGGGCAGGCATGGAGCTCCCTGTTTGCTGATGGCTCTCCTCAAGCCCATGCCTTCGAAGAGGGATTGCAGCCTTGGGCGCTGCAGTTGCTGTCTGTAAGGCACAGGAGGGGCAAGCCAGCATGAGCACATGTGGGGCTTGCTTTTGTCTTCCCTCTGTTCCTGAGCCCAACTACTTGAGCCTTCCCTTTCAACAAGTATCCCTACCCCTTGGAAAGGATCCCACTGCCTGCTCTGACAATCCATGGCAGTGCTGGTTCCAACGCCTGACCCTGGAGACCTGCTGCTCTCCCACGGCTGATGTGGGTGCTGGGTGCAGCCTCGCAGCCCTCCATGAGCTCACACCTGGGGAGCACCAGCAGGTTTCCAAACACTACAGGCTGTGGGGTGGCTGATGGTTGGTGCTGGCAGGCTGCCTGCCCTCCCTCCCCTTCTGCTTCCACTCTGTAGCTTCAGATGCTGGCAGATGAGCAGCCCAACTGTGACCAGTTGGTCTCCCTTGGTCTCAATGGGAGCCCTGGAGTTGCAGCTCCCCCCTAGAGCAGCTGTTTGCCTCCTGAGCTCAGCTGGGCAGGATGGTGCAGGCACGCTGCCCTTGAGCCCAGGGCTGTGGTGCTTTATAGCTGCCTCTTCTGGGAACAGCATCTTTGGGAAGTGCCTTGACCTTGTTCTGTTCATGACTAATGGTTAACATGACTTTGGGGAGTGGGACAGGAGCAGGACCCACTCTCACACCTCAGATCTTTCTGTCTTTACAAACTGGAGAGTACCTCAGCATGGTTAGCTCTGTTCTTTTGACCAGGTGACTCTAAGGCTTGAAACTGTGACTGGTTCCTTCTGAGCCAAACTCACCCCTCCATCCCCTAGAGCAGGTCAGCAGCTTGGGGAGGGAGAACGGAGGGACCTTGGAGCTAGGAGGTGAGCAGTGCTCCTGGACCCAGGCTCCTCTCCCAGTGCAGTCAGAGCCCCAGAGACTGGACACACCGAGAGAGCCCAATGGGGTCAGATGTTGAGAGCAGCCCATCTGCCCACATAGGAAAGGCACTCCTGACAGACAGCTGCCTAACCTGTTCCTACACCCTCCAGCATTGCCTCCCCATCGCTTCCTACCTTAATCTTTAGGTAAGGTTTCCCCTCCATGCCTTGCTGCAGTTGAAGCTTGTTACTACACATCCTGTCCAAGCACAGAGGCAGGACCCCTCGCATCCCTTCTGGCTGCTGCAGAGGCTTAGCAGAACCAGCCATAACATTATAACACTTACATCCCTCATGTTCCTGCCTCCCTTCACGGAACAGGAGACTTTTCAACCTGTTTCCATATCAGGGTCTTTTCTGTGCTTGTCATTTTGACCCTGTTTCTGCAGTATCCCTTTCCCTGGGCTGTGCTTCATAGAAAGGCATTAAAATGTTTGCTATGATATTCCTTCTCTATAGATCTCTCTGTTGGTTGATTTTTCACCTGTGCTGAGCAGCACAGGTCTCCCATGGTCTGTCCATGCTGTTCGGTGGCCGTGCTGACTCCCTTGGACCACCACTGTCCCCTCTGCACTCATCCACACACAACTTCATTTACCCCCCGTTCACTCACCTTGAGATTTCCTCAACCCTCTTCTCTGGTGGGAGCCAATGCAACCAAGTGCTCTCAGCTGCAGCTTCCCATCCCTGCTCCTTCCCATCCCTGCTCCTTCCCTTCTTTTCTGGGGGAAAACACCACCAGATGGAGCCTTTTTGCCACGATGAAAGCAAACTGCCCACTGTTGGTTTCCCTTTCTCTTCATCAGCCCCATTGACAGTCCCGTTCTCTAGGCCGGTTCTCTGGTCGGTTGTGACTGCAGCAGGACTCTCTCAGAGGACAGCAAACAGCACATCAGCTTCCATTCACTGCTTCACCCTCGCAGAACTCTAACGGATGGAGAGCACTTGGGCTTGCACACAGAGCTGTGCTGCTTCTAATCGGTTCTCATCTTCCACATCAAAGTGGTTCACTGCAAGCCCAGGAGACTCTAAAGAATGTTTGTCAGCTTTATAGTAGGTGATGGAGCCTTAGTGAAGTCTGTGGCACCAGGACAGAGAATAGAACCTTTAAAAGGTGCTGTAGCAAAGGGAAGTTTCCATTTATCCATTTTCTCAGGGGATTTGCAGGGAGGATTGTCTCAGGATCTGTCTATTGCCTCCCTCTGCCCTCCTGGCACTGCCTACAGCAGGGTGGGCTACAGTGACCCAGATGAGAGGCCTTGGCCATCCCCAGGAGCCCATGCTCCAGAGCCACAGCAGGCATCTACCTCGAAGCCCCACTCAGCAGGTGTCTGGAGCAGGTACCACTGTGTCTGTGTGCAGAAGGCTTCTGCCGTGGGCCTGGCCATGCCAGGAGCAGTGCTTCGTTATCTAGCAGCAAGAGCTCTAGGTAAAACTACGTCTTTAGGATAACCCCAACCTCCTCTTACAGGGCTGAATCAGCCACTTTATTCTGCAGGGAAAAAGCCCTCAGTGACTATGATATTCTTCACGAATGTGAACATTTTAACCACCAACCAACCCAGCCACATGTTGTGTGGGATGCAGGGACAGCATCCTCCAGCCTAGTGACTGCCCCGGGGCTTTGGCTTTTGCCCTGGTGAGGAAGGGAAATGGGGCTGGGAAGCCCCCAAGGAGAAAACCAAGGCTGAAGGTGAGGAGGAGGCTCTGCCCTGGCTGTTTACCAGGAGGGGATTGCTCTGTGCATCATTTGGGTTCATACAGCCCCTTCCCCAGCTCCTTTCTCTATCCCTCCAGGGAGCCCCAGCACTGGAGGAAGGGGATGGGGTGTGTGATGGAGCAATAGAGCTTTGCACTGACTCTGGAGGGGAGGGACTGCAAAACACCTTTTCTTTCTAGGAGGAGGACAGGAAGAGTTGTCCCAGTAGCAGCAGAGATGGGGAACACTCAGTCTGCAGGCCAGCCTTTCCCCAGTGCAGGGCATCTCTAAATGGCAGGCAAAGAGGCTGTGAGGAGTGTGGTGGGTTCCTTTTAACTAAAACCATTTCTTTCACAAGTGTTCTGTTTTAAATGATGTAATATATATATACATGAAAATAAAAATGGTACATGCAGTACAAACCTGGCTGTGTCGAGAGTGTTCTTCCAGAGGATGGGCTCCTTTGCAGAGTGCTCTGGGTGCATTATAGATCCCCCTGGGCAAGGTTGCACAAGCTGTTTGGCCTCAGTTGCCCATTAGCTGAGGGATACCAGCCCTTCTTACACTTCTTCTAGCATGAAGAGCTAGACAAGGAGAGAAATGTGCTGCTGCAGCTAGTTTTGCCATCCCTGACAAACAGGGAATGCCTTATAGCAGCTGCTGCAGAGATGAAGAAGAGACTCTGTAGTAATCTGTGGCCCCATCAACCTGCCAGGAGTTAAGGATCTTATCTGTAATGTGTCCACACCTCCCTAAGGGGTAACAATGAGGACAGGAAATTGGAAAGGGAAAATCCATTACAGGAGTGCAAGAGGATTCTCAGGTGCCATAAAACACTCCAGCAAATGAAGGGGAACTCGTGTTGTCCATCAGAAAAGCCCAACACGTACAAGGCAGGGAGGTGCTCCTGCTGTGCTGGGGTGACAGCAACAGCTCCCATTGGCTGCCAGCACCGTGTGAGGAGAACTTGCATTGCCAACATCACGCTGCCCTTCTCTCTTGCACTGCTCTGCTCAGGGACAAACCTCACTGCTCACCTGATGCCTCACCCCTTGCAGGATCAGTCTGGACACCAGCTCTGCTCCTACCAGATGGGATGGGTCAGGATGATGCTTTAATACCACCGGTAGGCTGTGCCCCGTTAATGAGCACACTCCCCATAATGAGCACTGGCACAGCCTATGTGCTAATGATGACCCAGTCATCACCTGCAGCTATCTCTGCTGGTTCCTTCCCATTTCCAGCCTGGCTGCTGGGATGGTTGGGACCAGAAGGGCTTGAATACTGTGGACTTAGCCCTGGGGAATGTGTTTGGGAGTGTTTGCTGGAGAAGGTGAGGAGCTGAAGGCTCTGGTTATAAATTGCTGTAGAAAGAGGGGCTCAGGCTTTCCACACCATCAGCCAGTAGCAGATTAAGCATCGGAATGTACATCAATATTTACCCTCCAGCTCTGGTCTCTATAAACAGCCGCATGTCACAGCTGCCACTTGGTGCTTGGGATCACTGCAGTGGGATCCCAGCAAGGCAAGAGTGTCCTGCACACAGACATGAGCTGCTGAGGCTCTGTCCCTGCCTCTCTGTGCAAGGAGAGGTTGAACCTTAACACAAGACAAACGTCCCTAATGACAGCACCGCCTGCTCCTGTAATCCACTTTGCGTCCTGCCCCGAAACCACATCAAGCTCCTAATTAAAGTACCAAGAAAATTATTAAGGCCACAACAGTATTGAAGTATTTGCCTTCGGCCATTCAAATAGAACCAACCCTAAACCATACCCTAGATCTGGTATTTGAGACCAGGACCCCTAAAACTGGGGCAGGCTTAGCAGCACCCTGAGTTTTGTGGAAGTAAAGGTTTTCCAGCTGATTTCCAGGGTGTGAAATGAGATTGAGCAGGAAGGAATCCATCCTCTTCATTCTTAAAAGCCCTCTGCTCCCGGACACGTTCCCTTCACTCGGCATGTGCTGGAGCATCCTCAGCCGCTGGCTGGGATTCAGGGGCACGCTCCTCCCAAGGGTTCCATTCATCTCACACAGCATTTCCATCACTGATAGTGGGATTGCCCATGGGACCCGGCTGCACCGACACAGTGAATTGAAGGAAACAGACTTTGCTCTCGCAGGGAAAGGGGAACACGTGCAGCAGCAACAACCCAGTGCTGACATGAGCTGGCACCAGCAGAAGGGCCTTGGGCAGTGCTTTGAGAGCAGCTCACAGCAAACACTCCCCTGCACCAGCGTTCCTTTCCACCCTGTGCATGCTCAGCCAGAGATGCTGAGTCTTCTCCAGTTCGTTCCTTATTCCCAGCTCTCCCCGACTTGCCCTGAACAATCTCCATGAGTTGTGGTGGGCAAGGTCAAGAGAAGACACCCCCAAAAGTGTGTCTATCCATTCACCCACAGGGTGAGATGAGCTGGTTCCAGCACACACGACTCTGCTGGCTCTGCTTCCCTGCTCATACTGCTTTCTGGACCAAAGCTGGAGCCTGTCCAAATATCAAGAGCTCTGGCAAAGCGATTTCATGTCTGCACTCAATATAGCATTTGGACATACCCTTATCCTCAGATGGCTGTGGGGAATACTGCAGTAATTCAATGCCCTTGGCTGGAGCTCTGTTGTAAAGGAGGAACCTCTTGTATTAAAGTCAGAAGACCTGATTCAGCACAATGCAAGTGATAAATCCTGTTTTCTGCTTACACTGGTCCATGGAGGAGACCAAACCATAACTCTGTCTTTATATGAGTTGTATTTCTAACTCAGAGCTCCCTCTCTGAAGAAGAGCCCCCACATTTGTTTGAACCCTGTCTCTGCCCATCAGCTTGGTCACCGACACAACCAAGAGAAGTGCCTTGGCATTTACCATGTGCTGATGGTGCTCACCTATGGGATTTACATCCTAACTTGGGCTGGTTCTACTTTTACTCTGAAATCTGAAGCGGGATGGGGTCTACATGGCTCAGGTGAGAGCTCTCTGGGAGCAGCACAAGGTGTTTCACAGGCCTCTTTTCCTTGCAGCCCTGCAAACAGCTGGACAATGACAATGCTGGAGGCGACCACGGCTCAGCTGCATTGCCTTAAGACCAGAGCAATCCAACCACCAAGGCACCAAGCAGCAGGGTTTTGCCAAGGCAGGAGGGTATCTTGCTAAGCAGTGAGTCAGTTTTAGCAGCTGGCACATGTGAGGGAAAGGCAGACCCACAAACACTGGCACTTTATGGCTTGTTCAGCCTTCAGAGCAATTCATAGATGCTCATTTTATTCTCCAGCAGTGTCATTCCTGCTGCATCACCACCTTTGCAGATGTTGCCAGGGGAAAATGCAGCCGAGCATCATCCCCAGCAGAAGTGTGGTGCTCCATCCCTTCTGGACCATGGCTGGATGGAGAGCACACTCCTGCAGGAGCCCCTGCTGTGGCAAGGCTGCGTGACCATCATTGCCAAGGGGGCTGCAAGAAGCACATTCACGTTCCTCACACATCTCTCCATCTGGGGAAGAACACAGCAAAAGGACAGGCTTGTGATGACTCACACCCACCAGACTGGGGTTCTAAATCAGAATAACACCAAGGTTAGAGCCGTTAACACAAGGAAAAGCTGCACACTTCAGAGCAAAGAAATGAAAATGCCCACATTTGTTACATCTTCCAACTGTTGTGGTTTCTCTTCCTTTAATAAAACCTTGGCTCTCTGTAGTATCTTTACCTTGGCTTAGAACTCCCTGTGCTCCCTGGGTTCTTTCACCTTTTCACTTCCTATTTCTGTTAAGGCTGAAGAAGCGCACATGAAAAACATGGTTTTTCTCTTCACAAACCCTACTCAAAGCACAGTTTTGATGCATTTTGACAGACTCACGATTCTCAGCAGAAGTATTTAGACTAAAACGAATCAGTGACTGAAGCTTTCCCTCCTGGAAGAAAAAGGACATCTCCATTAAAAGAACAACAAACACCCTATCATGTAAGTTTGTCGGCCAATCTGATCTTGGGCTGAACTGCACAGGCAGGTTTAGATGCAGTGGTGCTTCCCAGGTCTCATGGAAGCCTTGAATTGCTAAATCACGGTGGAAATCTCCTTCCATGGAAAAGCCAAGATGCTCGTCCCTTTCTTCTTCATCATCACCATCAGCAAAACCCTACAGGCTGCCTAATGCCTTCCCTAATTCCTGGACAAAGCTTGTTTCATGCTTCCTGAACCCCGGGCAAGCCAAGGAAGAGCCCTTGGGAAGGCCCCTGATGTCCTCTGGCTGCCAGCATTAGCAGGAGGGAAGGGATAGAGGAAAACCCTCAGGAGGCCAGGAAGGATTACACTATCCCACTCCAGGAACAAGAGGCATCCGGTCTAATAGAGTTCACCATTCACTGCCTGTTGCTGGTGCTTGTCTTCACTTCCCCAGTTCACTCTGAACCACCCTGCTGCAAAGGCTGGAAGTCTGCACCAGGCTAATTTAGGACACATCAGCACATGAAAGTGAACTTGATTTAAGTGAGAGCATCACTTGAAACTGCATTACCTTTTCTCAATTAACTCTGCGTGTAGGAAAGACCTTGGAATGCATTTTAAGCTGCTATATTAAAGCATTTTAAAGTCCTTTGTGACCATTATTATTCTGGCTCACTTTAAACCTTATGCCCCAGTCTGACATTAATACAAGGGTTGCGATCATGCAAGTGCACAACCAAGCAGATGAGTTGTGATAACATTTAACCCACTGCAATGCAAGGCTCTGCCAGTGGCTTTGTGGCATTTCTGCAGCTTTCTTTTCCCGAGGCAAGAGCTGAGTCCTCTGGGACAAAGCTGCATCCGTCTGCACATCCCCAGGTACAGCATCGTGCCCATGCACACGGGCACATGGGCAGCAGTTACGTGCTCTGACTGATGTGATCGCTATGTGCAGGTCAACAGCACGACCAAGTCCTCCAGCCAAGCAGGAATTACTGGTCACAGGAGTTGAAGGCCAAGTATGCAACATCACATGAGAGCTGGGCTGGGTCTGTGTGTGGTTCATTAAAGCAGCTCAGCTTAAGCAGTAACTCGTTAAGCCACATAACTTAATTGCTTGCAATCGTCTGCCTATCCCCACACTAAGATCCTCCTCAGAGGAAAGGATGCGTTGAGCTGCGTCCGTTACAATTCCTTCTCTTGGCTGCTGAGGTGCAGCTTCTGTGTGCTGATAAGGCCAAGCCATTCCCTCCCGGTTATCAGAGGCAGGCAGCTCTGCACACCAGCCCTGCTGACAAACAAGCAGCACTGGGAGAAGCCCCAGTGTCCAAAACGTACCTCGAAACTCAGCCTGAGCCTTCAGCTTCCAGCCGGCCACAGACACATCCCTTGGGATGCAGATCCAGCGGGAGCAGGGTGTGCCTGTGTCCTCCCTGTGCTACAGGGGAATCAAAGGCTGAGCCCTCATAAGTTAAGGAGTTTTTCCTGCTGTTTGTCTCATGGCAGAGCTTGCTTCTGGGATTCATCATCACCAGGGAGGACCAAGAAAGGATGCTGCGCCATGCAGAAGCACCAGCACCTGCACATCCAGACACAGCAGCACCCACACTGCTCCAGAACACACCCAAAATTGGGCTTCAATCCCCCAGATGTGTTTCTAAATTCCCTCTAGTGGAAAGAGGTGGAAATTGAAGCTGCAAAGTTCCTGCTCAACGAGTGCTCCATATCCAAGCTGTGAGGGGCTGTGGGCTCTTGTGCTGGCCGGTGCACCAGATACATAGGGGGAAACCAGCTGGAGACTCCAGCATCACATTCCATTACCTGGAATTTGATTTCAATGTAACTGAAAACTTTAAAACCCAGGCTTTTATTCATTAGGAAAAAAATGAACACTGATAACATTCATTTATGATGAAAAGCTTGAAACAACCAGGCTTTTCAGAGCCAAAAATGTGGTGTTTACTCTGCAGGTCTGAGCTTGCTCATAAGATAGAGACTGTCACAAGGGTTCCTCCCCAGCCAACACCAGGCCATTGGGCTGCCCACCCTGCTCCTGTTCTCCTCCCATTCCCATTCCACCATGGGCAGCCAAACTGGACCCTGTTACCCCTGTTTGGCAAATCAGAGCAGCCCCACTGGCTGCCGAGGAGCCCTACAGATGTATGGCAGGAGCTTGGACCCCGCACCTCTATTTCCAAAAACTAGGGCGCAAGATTGAAATATGTAGGTTTTCAATATGTATTCAGGTTAACAGGGCCTTTAATCTTGCCAAGGCTGAGACCTTTGGGAACACGTGCAAAAGTTGCTAAGGCAAGGAAAACAAACACAGTTGTGTAACTCGGTCCTCCCAGTCTTCCCTCATGAAAACACAGTGCAGGGATGCACTGGGCCTGGAAACCCGGCAGTGAGGTAGTTTAAAACAGAAGCACACCAAGATGTAGTTTAGAAATGATTTTATTTAAGAGGCAGCATTACCTATCCTGCGTTACTGCCAGAACGATTCAGGACCAGAAGGACTGAGACATGACCCTGGTGTGGTCCCAAACAGAACATACCTGGCCATGGCACTGGTGTGTCTCTTGTGCACATGCAAACATTGGATCCCAGCACTGACCCTGCTTAGTGCCACAAAGACTTAGTGCTCCAACCTGATGCTCATCTTTCCACGCTCCCTCTCGGTCCAGGCACCAGCCTGCTGTGATCCACTTAGGGCAAATCTCTCAGGTATCTATCCCATTTTAACATGCACTTCACTTACCCCTTTCTTCCCTGAGTAGGACTGACAAAGGACTCTTAGGCCTGTAAAGTCCCCCTATTTCTTCTCTACATTTGCCATTCCCCAGCCTCACAAATTTACTGAGCTCAATGTGATTGGACCCTAGTTTTTAATTCTCAGATATTAGACTCTCCCAAAATAGCTGGGAATACAGGTGCTATATGCCAAGAAGACCGGTTTGTGCTCAAGAGAAAGGAAGTACCCACCAGCTAAAAGCTGTCAACCTGCACTCTTCCTAACCAAGCTGCCAAGCCTGGTAAAGGCAACACTATGCAGGTAGCTGCATGGGACACACTACAGCAGGCAAGCAACTGACTGCAATGGAAAGATTCAGTCATACAGAGCAGCTGCATCGTTGCATGCCAGAAGTTTCCATCACAAACAGCAGCAGGCTCTAAGAGCATGCAGGGTGGCTGTATGTTGATCCATGTGTGCAGTTCCAAAGGGCAGTTACATGGCCCGGGCTCACCTCTGCAGTAGCTGTGGTTGATTTGTGTACTGCAAACCTGTCCTTCACACTGGTTTGGCTTGGTTTCTCCTCCCACAAGGAGAATAATTTCCTTCCTAGAGCCCAATAAACCAAAAGGTCTCATGGTTCTGTGCTAAACAGCAATGCTGCATTCTGCTAGGAACCAGCATTCTGCCTCTGGCCGTGAAATTCAGGTAATGACCCATAACTGAAGTAAATGAGTGTTTCATTCCCATCCCTTGCAGACAGCTTACTAATGGAAAATTGATTTCTAGCTTTTTCTTTCATTAACACGAGTGTATAACGTCTTTATTTGGGATTCAAGTGGTTTCCCAGTGACTTGTAGCCAAAAAGGCGTGGGTATGGACAGAACCTGACCGCACCTGGTTAATCCATGCTGTGCACCAGCAGGCAGGGACAGCCTCCATGGATGGACCTCAGGTGGGGACCAGCAGAGCTTGCATGTATGTGACATGCACAGAAGTTCTGCTCGTATGGGACCTGATTCCATAGGCACAGTGTATCCGCACACACCATGTCATTTGTAGGTGACATCCTGCATGCCCAGGCACCTACAAGGGTGCTCCTCTGTCCCTGCAGCCAAGCCACGAGCCCCACATGTCCCATCCCAGCAGTGTCTGGGTGCAAAAGGTCCTGCCCCACCAGGGCTGCTCAATCACCCTTAGGTCCATGTTGATTCTTGCCAATGGGCTCTTGTGTAATCTGATTGAGCTGCACCACACACACACACACACACACACAAACACAACCTGTCCTGCTGTTGGGTAAAAGTCAGCCACAGTTTCTTCACTGGGCATCAGCGCAGACACTGGCCTTGGATGTGCAACCCTCTGTCTGTGCAAGGGGAAGAAAGGCAGGAAGGCACGGTAAGGGTTTTCCAGCTCCCACCCCATTAGGTTACAGGGAGGCAAAATGAGGGTTTATAAGTGTTATTTCCAACCCTTCTGCAGCCTCTCGGGTCAGGCTGGCAACTGCAAGGGAGTTGGGAGGAGGAAACCAGCCACTTTCCATTTTACTCTCCTGAAGTGCATAGAGAAGCAGAATTCAGCTGGAGCTGTTTTACAGTTTAAAAGCAGGACTAACAACTATTATTTTTCTCAGCATTGGGTTGGATTTTTTGGTCCCTCAACACTTGAATAGCACCATACAGTGTCTGGTAAAGGAATTTTTAGTTAGAGATGGTGTTGGGGTATTTGTTCCTTACTGATGTGTAATTGGCTTGTACTGCTGTTGGGTGTTTTTAAAGACAGCGCTTTGTAGCAGATGATAATAATAATGGCATCGGAGATAGCAGAGTGTTAATGTGAATTAAAATAGCAGAGATGCTTGTGCAGATCAGCCCCTATACTGGTCGTCCCATCTCTGAACCATCAGTGCTGGGGACACTTCCCTGGGCAAAGGGTTTTCTGTGCCTGCTCCTCTTCTTGCACTGCTAAATCCCAGCCTTTCCTTTGCTCAGGTGGCATTTTGCACTTCGCGACAGCACAGAAACTGTCTGGGTCTGGGAGATCCTGTGTGTTACCCCCATGAATGCTAATTTGGGTTGCATTCTCTAATGGATCAAAAGGGAAGATGACTATAGAGACCAGATGGAGGAGGACAGGAGCCTGGCAGGTTTGGAACCCTGCAGAGAATAATGGCAGGGGAAGAGATGGGACAGAGAATGAAACGCTTATCACAGCTGCCTTGTGTGGGAGCATAATGTCATTATTGCAGTAAATGTTCCTTCCTTTTACGCAAGAGGAAAACGAGTAAATGACAAAACTACTTTTGTGCCTCAGCTCACCTGCTTCAGAGGCAAAACCCCCTCTCTGCTGCCAGGGTTGCAGAGAGGAGTAAGCAAGGTCCATTGAGCTGTAAGGATGTTGGCTTATTATAGACTTTAAAGTATAAACCCATGGTGAAAACGAGATGAAGTCAGAAGGGATGGGGTTTTCTGTGTGTGATCTGGCTGGATTTTCCCATTGAGAATACACACAGCTCTGCTGAGATGAGCACACGTTAAAGTTCGTGTGCTGTCTGACTTAGGAGGGATGATGGCAGGATCTGCTCTCTTGTCTTCTAAGTATATAACGATCATAGCTGAGCCCTCTCACATGGATATTGCCCTGAAATAGCAGGGGGAAGCCACTTTGCTGGGCAGATCAAGGAGAAAAATGTAACCATGGCAGAAATAATGACCCTGTTTCAGAGATGAGAAGATGGGCAGAGGGCAGCCAGCAGCAGAGCTGAATGCAGCATTAAATACCTACTGTCTGCTCAGAGACTGAAGTGGGATATGGACAGTTAGAGAAAAAGCTGGGGAAAAAAAATCAAAGTAGGGGGAAACATCCTTTTAAAGTGATAATCAATGATTGCTTTTAACTTACAGCAGGTAAAAGGCTACTTCAGGCCACCAAGGAAGGATGTGGGCTTATACTGTTGGCTTTACTGTCCTGCCTCACGTTGGAGGTTTCCTTGGCTGGTTCATGAGTCAAAAATACATACCAGTTTGGTATGAGAAACTGAAAAAGCCTTCCTGGTGTCCTCCCCTGAAAATACTGCCTGTTACTTGGACCGTCCTGTACACTGGCATGGGGTAAGTGCTGCGATCTGCTCCCTCTCCCATCCTGCTCTTGGTGACACACAGAAGCCAAATTCTGGGCTGGGTACCACAGGCAATGCTTATGTGCAGGGACAAAGCCCTTACTTGGCTTCGTAAACAGCTACTAAAGACAGTGCTGCCCTGGGGAGGGCATAAGAGCCAGGCAGGTACAAGCAAGAGAGGGCCACGTGTGAACACCACTGTCCTGCACATCCCTTCTGCTAAACAACCTCAAAGACTCGGTCTGTATTAGGGATTTCCTCACTGCAAACCTCTAATGTGTTCCTCTGTTCACAGCTACGCCTCCTACCTCATATGGAATGACCTGGGTGGCTGCAACAGCAAAGCGGTCCTCCCGCTTGGCCTCTATGGGGCTCAGCTGGTCTTGTGCTGGACTTGGCCTCACATATTCTTTAGGGCACATAACCTGAAGATGGTAACGTATGGGTCACCCATTGGAGGCTTGGCTGCTGGGGTCCCTGCCACAGGGCTGTGGGAGGGTTTTTTAACCACTTGTAAAGAAAGCCATAAGAAGAGCTTTTGCCCAGATGTGGTTCACACTGCACCTGGCTCTAGACAATGGTATCAGCCCCTTCCACCCCTCGCCCTGCTCATGCAGATAGCCCATCCAGCCAGGCACAGGGAGCAGTCAGCAGCCCCTAGTTAAGGATTCGGGGTGAGTGATAAGTCCTGCAGGGAGTCCCACCCTGCCCCAGCATCCCTGGGGTGTATTAGCAGTGAGCAGCTTATCGAGCAAACACAATGTGCTGTGCACTGCAGAGTCTATAGCAGGATGTGCACAAAGGTGAGGCACAGTTATGCCCAAAAAGCACTCACCTCAGGAGCCAAGGCCCAGGGGTGACAGAGGCACAGCATGGGATTTGTGTTTCCATCTGAAATTTGTCACCCTGTGGATGTAAAGTACAATTGGAAAGTTTGTTCAGTGATAACAGCCATTATTATTAACATAAGTAAGGATGTGTCTGGTGTGTCTGGTGAGCAATACCAGCAGGAGGGACACTGATCATCATTAACAGTCTATTAATTCAC